>NC_069501.1:123536661-123909161 GCF_027579735.1 Bombina bombina
CCGGTCCATCATTCTTTGAAATGTTGCTGGAGCGCCATGTAGGCCAAAAGGTAACACCTTGTATTGGAAGAGCCCATCTGGAGTAGAGAAGGCAGTCTTTTCCTTTGCCCGTCCTGTAAGCGGCACTTGCCAATAACCCTTGGTCAAATCCAATGTGGTAAGGTACCTGGCTCTCCCGAGTCTCTCCACAAGTTCATCAACCCTTGGCATGGGGTATGCATCAAACTTGGATATTGCATTCAGCTTCCGGTAATCATTACAAAACCTGATTGTGCCATCAGGCTTTGGTACAAGCACAATTGGGCTACTCCAGTCACTTTGGGATTCTTCAATTACCCCAAGGTCCAGCATTTTCTTTACTTCCAATTTGATTGCTTCCCTCCGGGCTTCAGGTATTCTATATGGCTTTAGATTTATCCTTTTTCCCGGTTCAGTGACAATGTCATGCTCTATTATCGTAGTTCTTCCTGGGACTGAGGAGAAAACATCTTTATTTAATCTGATGAAGTCTGTTACCTCCCTCTTCTGGTGGATAGTCAGGGTTTCTGAGATATTGACTACGGGTTCATGCTCCTCCATTTTAGGGAGGTCTGCTGTTTTTATAGCCACAAGTGTTTCTCTTTCTTTCCACGGTTTAAGTAAATTCACATGGTAAATCTGTACCTCCTTTCGCCTCCCAGGCTGTCTTACTTTGTAATTTACTTCCCCCACTCTGTCAATAACTTCATATGGCCCATGCCATGTTGCCAAAAATTTGTTCTCTACAGTGGGAACCAGGACTAGTACTCTGTCTCCTGGATTAAACACACGAACCCTGGCATTTCTATTATAGCTCTTCTGCTGGTGCTGTTGGGCATTTTCCATGTGTTCTCTAACTATGGGCATAATGGCTGTCATCCGATCCTGCATCTGAGTTATATGTTCAATCACACTTCTGTGAGGGGTTGACTCCTGTTCCCAAGTCTCCTTAGCTATGTCTAGCAACCCTCTGGGGTGTCTTCCATACAAAAGTTCAAAGGGCGAAAAGCCAGTAGAAGCTTGAGGGACCTCTCGGATGGAAAACATTAAATAAGGCAAAAGGAAATCCCAGTTTTTTCCATCTTTATCAATTACTTTTTTGAGCATAGCCTTTAGTGTTTTATTAAATCGCTCTACCAGACCATCAGTTTGTGGGTGATATACGGATGTTTTCAGATGCTTTATATGAAGAAGATTACACAACTCCTTTGTAATTCTCGACATAAATGGAGTGCCTTGGTCTGTTAATATTTCTTTGGGAATCCCAACACGGCTGAACATTAACATTAACTCTTTAGCAATTGCTTTTGCTGAAGTAGTACGCATGGGTATTGCCTCAGGGTAACGTGTAGCATAGTCTACTATTACCAATATATACTGGTGCCCCCTTGCAGACTTTACAAGAGGACCCACAAAATCCATACCAATGCGTTCAAATGGGACCTCAATTATGGGTAAGGGCACCAAGGGGCTACGGTATGCTGTAAGAGGGGCAGTTAATTGGCATTCAGGACAAGAAGAACAATAATTTGTGATAGATGCCATTACACCTGGCCAATAAAACCTCCTAAGAATTCTCTCTCTGGTTTTTTCAATCCCCAAGTGCCCCCCAAGTATGTGGCTATGTGCCAGATTTAATACAGTGTGTCGATATGCCTGGGGTACTAACAGCTGTTTGACAGACTCCTTTTTCCCAACTCTGTACAATAAATCATTTTCCACTTCAAAGTATGGATAGGTGAGTGCTTTATCAGTATTAATGGGGGTGCCATTTCTTACGGAAATATAGTTTCTAGCCGCAGCTAAAGTTGGATCCTCCCATTGTGCAGCCCTAAAGTTACTTGGGCTAACCTCTAGGTCAGTTATTTCTACATCAGGTTCAGATATATTAGATTGACCTGTATTATTCTGTTCAGCATTACCTCCAACTAGGGTTTCCATAGGGGTTGAGTGTTTCCCTCTAGCAGGAGTTATTTTGTCTAAGTCATCCCCCAATAAATCAAAAAAGGGAAAGTCACAAACAGCGCCCTCTACTGAATCCGGTGAATTTTCCTCAGCAGCATCCCATAGATTCAAAAAATGGGGAAAATCTCTGCCTATTATCATTTCATGGACTAATTTATCCACTAAACCAACTCTATGATTTATAGGGCCATTTTGAGTTTCAATAAGTACTTTAGCAGTTGGATACTTGTGTATGTCCCCATGGACACAAGCAATATCTAGGTTCTGGTAATTATCAATAGGAGTATTTCTCAACAGACCCCTGTCTATGAGCGTAACCATGCTACCAGAGTCCAGCAAAGCTTTAATTTCATTTCCCTCCACCCTTACAGTGCACCAAGGGTGGCCATTTAAACAATCATTTTTGGTAATTGCATATACTGAGCAAGTGTACAATGAATAATTGTCTCTCATATTGCCAACATTACATTCCATAGCAACATCATTCTCAGGGCAGTCCTTTGCAAAATGTCCATACTCTTTACATTGAAAACATTTAATATTAGCATTAGACAACATCTTTGAGGCTATTGTGGACCCTTCCTGCCTCACAAAACTCTTGTCCCTTGCTGTAATGTCCCTTGGGTTGTAAAAACCCATCTGCTCCTCCCGATACCCCCTTTTCCCTGGAACAGTCTTACCCAATTTACTGGGACTCTGGATCTTCGGGGTTCTAGGTCTTTCCTGGTTGGGGATTTGTAGAAACTCTCCGGCAGTCAAATAGCGTTCCACCAGGGCAACTAGACCGTCAGCAGTTTTAGGTTCACTCTGGCTGACCCACCGCCGCAGGGAAACAGGCAATCCTCGCAGGAACCGGTCCATCACGAGCTGTTCCACAATGTGACTAGCTGAGTTGACCTCTGGCTGTAGCCATTTCCTGGCAAGATGTATCAAGTCAAACATCTGTGACCGCACGGCTTTGTCTTGACTGTAAGTCCAGGAGTGAAATCGCTGGGCCCTTACTGCTGTCGTTACTCCCAGGCGGGCCAAGATTTCTGTTTTTAGCTTTTTATAGTCACTGGCCTGCTCAGGCTCCAAATCATAATATGCCTTCTGAGGTTCTCCACTCAGAAATGGCGCAAGGAGACTTGCCCATTCAGACGCAGGCCACCCTTCTCTTTCGGCTGTCCTTTCAAAAGCCATCAGGTAAGCCTCCACATCATCTGTAGCCACCATCTTTTGCAAATAGTTACTCACTCTCAGAGTCTTAGAACTGTGTGGAATTTCTGCAGCACACCTGCCCAGTCTTTCAGATAGGCCTCTAATCTCCTGCTGCATGGTACGTGTGATATTCTGCTGTTCCTCTCTTTGTGTTAATACCAGTTTTTGTAGCACTGCAATATTTTCTTGCTGGCTGGCAGTAGCTTGCTGCTGTGTGGCAGTGGCCTGTTGCTGTGAGGCCGTAGCCTGTAGTAAAGCCTTTACAACTTCCTCCATTTTAAGTGTGGTATTGTTTCCTTAACAGACTATCAGTGTGTTGCCCGCATTCTCCACCATATGTGACCTGGGATCTTGGAAACACACAGTCCTTAAAGCTGGAAACACCACACAAGGTTGTAGCTTTATAAAATACAGTCTGTTTATTATCAGGTCTGGCAAAAACAGGCAAAATAAACATAAACAAAACAAAAGAGGCTTGCTCCACTGAGCACTTACTAACAAGTACAACTGTCTGCACTAAGTAGCTTTTCACAAAAGTAATATTGCACAGACCTTTCAAACTTTGTCCTTTAGAGATAATTCCTCTCAGTCTCTCAGGAGAGTGTTTGCAGTTTTCCTTTACTGCTGGCAAAAATCTACCTCTCAAACCCTGACTGGGGATTTTATTAGCACCTGCTGTCAATTACCATATGCAGGTGAGTAGCTAGCTGAGTCAGACAGAATTCCTGGACTGGACTTTTTGACATAATGTGCTACCTGCAAACTGCGGGGTGGAGCACTGCAGCACTTTTGAGGGAATATAGACACCTTCCATTACTATGCCTTGGGTTCTGTCACAATACATATATATATATACATATATATATATATATATATATACATACATATATATACATATATATATACATATATATATATACATATATATAAATATATATATATACATATATATATATATATATATATATATATACACACATATATATATATATATATATATATATATACATACACATATATATATATATATATATATATATATATATATATATATATATATGTGACAGGGGGTTAATTATAACAAACAAAATGCATTGGTGTCGGTGGGTTCATAATAATAAAATATAGTCATTGGTGTCAGTGGCCTCCCTATTAATCTAATTATGCATTGGTGTCAGTGGCCTCCCTAACTATGGAATTATAATGCATTGGTGTCAGTGGGTTACTAACCTGTCAGCTGCCCGTCGCTGAATGCCCGTCCTTCACGCACGCTCCTTCACGCACGCTCCCCGCCGTCCGCCACTACACAGCTACACAGCGCACAAGCGGACATGCGCAGTGGTGCCGCAGTGGGCCTGTCCTGTCAGCGTTAGAGTGACGTGAGTGGCGGTCGGGTCGCGGCCCACCAGCAGGGCCGTCGCGGCCCGGCAGTGGGCCGTGGCCCGGCTGTTGAGAATCACGGCTCTAAAGTAAACTAACACCCATAAACTACCTATGTACCCGTAAACCGAGGCCCCCCCACATCGCCGCCACTCTATTAAATTTTTTTAACCCCTAATCTGCCTCTCCGTACACCGCCGCCAGCTACGTTATCCCTATGTACCCCTAATCTGCTGCCCCTAACATCGCCGACCACTATGTTATATTTATTAACCCCTAATCTGCCGCCCCCGCTATCGCTGACACCTGCATATTATTATTAACCCCTAATCTTCCGCTCCGTACACCGCCGCAACCTATATTATACCTATGTACCCCTAATCTGCCCCCCACAACGTCGCCTCCACCTACCTACAATAATTAACCCCTAATCTGCCGACCGGATCTCACCGCTACTATAATAAATGTATTAACCCCTAAAGCTAAGTCTAACTCTAACCCTAACACCCCCCTAACTTAAATATAATTTAAATCTAACGAAATAAATTAACTCTTATTAAATAAATTATTCCTATTTAAAGCTAAATACTTACCTGTAAAATAAACCCTAATATAGCTACAATATAAATTATAATTATATTGTAGCTATTTTAGGATTAATATTTATTTTACAGGCAACTTTGTAATTATATTAACCAGGTACAATAGCTATTAAATAGTTAATAACTATTTAATAGTTACCTAGTTAAAATAATTACAAAATTACCTGTAAAATAAATCCTAACCTAAGTTACAATTAAACCTAACACTACACTATCAATAAATTAATTAAATACAATACCTACAATTATCTACAATTAAACCTAACACTTCACTGTCAATAAATTAATTAAATACAATACCTACAATTATCTACAATTAAACCTAACACTACACTGTCAATAAATTAATTAAATAAAATACCTACAAATAAATACAATTAAATAAACTAACTAAAGTACAAAAAATTAAAAAGAACTAAGTTACAAAAAATAAAAAAATATTTACAAACATTAGAAAAATATTACAACAATTTTAAACTAATTACACCTACTCTAAGCCCCCTAATAAAATAACAAAGCCCCCCAAAATAAAAAAAATGCCCTACCCTATTCTAAATTAAAAAAGTTCAAAGCTCTTTTACCTTACCAGCCCTGAAAAGGGCCCTTTGCGGGGCATGCCCCAAAGAATTCAGCTCTTTTGCCTGTAAAAAAAAACATACAATACCCCCCCCCCAACATTACAACCCACCACCCACATACCCCTAATCTATGCCGCTTGATAGAAGACTTCAGCCGGATCATGGACCTCTTCAGCTCCCGCTTGGATGAAGACTTCAGTCGGATCATGGACATCTTCAGCCCCCAGCTTGGGCTTGGATCAAGACATCAGAGGAGCTCTTCTGGATCGATCGGTGAACCCAGCGTGGTGAAGATAAGGTAGGAAGATCTTCAGGGGCTTAGTGTTAGGTTTATTTAAGGGGGGTTTGGGTTAGATTAGGGGTATGTGGGTGGGGGGGGTATTGTATGTTTTTTTTTACAGGCAAAAGAGCTGAATTCTTTGGGGGCATTTTTTTATTTTGGGGGGCTTTGTTATTTTATTAGGGGGCTTAGAGTAGGTGTAATTAGTTTAAAATTGTTGTAATATTTTTCTAATGTTTGTAAATATTTTTTTATTTTTTGTAACTTAGTTCTTTTTTATTTTTTGTACTTTGTTTATTTAATTGTATTTATTTGTAGGTATTGTATTTAATTAATTTATTGATAGTGTAGTGTTAGGTTTAATTATAGATAATTGTAGGTATTGTATTTAATTAATTTATTGATAGTGTAGTGTTAGGTTTAATTGTAACTTAGGTTAGGATTTATTTTACAGGTAATTTTGTAATTATTTTAACTAGGTAGCTATTAAATAGTTATTAACTATTTAATAGCTATTGTACCTGGTTAATATAATTACAAAGTTGCCTGTAAAATAAATATTAATCCTAAAATAGCTACAATATAATTATAATTTATATTGTAGCTATATTAGGGTTTATTTTACAGGTAAGTAGTTAGCTTTAAAGGGCCACTAAACCCAAAATCTTTCTTTCATGATTCAGATAGAGAATAGAAATTTAAACAACATTACAATTTACTTCCATTATTTATTTTGCTTAATTTTTTAAATATCCTTAGTTGAAGAAAAAGCAATGCACATGGTGAGCCAATCACACGATGCTTCTATGTGCAGCAACCAATCAGCAGCTAGTGAGCATATCTAGATATGCTTTTCATCAAAGAATATCAATAGAATAAATTAAATTAGATAATATAAGTAAATTAGAAAGATGTTTAAAATTGCATTCTCTTTCTAAATCATAAAAGAAAAAATGTGGGTGGAATGTTCCTTTAAATAGGAATAATTTATTTAATAAGAGTTAATTTATTTCGTTAGATTTAAATTATATTTAACTTAGGGGGGGTGTTAGTGTTAGGTTTAGACTTAGCTTTAGGGGTTAATACATTTATTATAGTAGCGGCAAGCTCTGGTCGGAGCGGCAGATTAGGGGTTAATAATAAAATGCAGGGGTCAGCGATAGCGGCGGCAGAATAGGGGTTAATAAGTGTAAGGTTAGGGGTGTTTAGACTCGGGGTACATGTTAGGGTGTTAGGTGCAGACTTAGGAAGTGTTTCCCCGTAGGAAACAATGGGGCTGCGTTAGGTTTTTTTTCAGCTCAAACTGCCCCATTGTTTCCTATCGGGGGAATCGTGCACGAGCACGTTTTTGAAGCTGGCCGTGTCCATAAGCACCGCTGGTATCGAGAGTTGCAGTTGCGGTAAATATGCTCTACGCTCCTTTTTTGGAGCCTAACGCAGCCCTTCTGTGAACTCTAAATACCAGCAGTATTTAAAAGGTGCGGCCAGAAAAAAGCACGCGTAGCTAACGCACCCCTTTGGCCGCAAAACTCTAAATCTAGGCGTTAGGCTTTTTAACCTGATCAATAATCTAAAATCTAACTTGACTTATGTTTTGTCATTGAAAAAAAAATTATGTGAAACCAGATCATTCATATCTTTTCAAATCTCTTTTAATGGGATAGAAAGTTCAAAATTAAAATGTGCGTTAATACATTTCAGATAGTAATTCCCATGGGATTTAGGGCCCTCAATTCCTCCTGTATTTGTTTTTCAAATGTTGTCTAGTATCTTCCAAGTTTTGTATCATTGTCTTATTTAAACAAATTGTACCCATGGACAGCATTGCAGAATAAGTTGGCACTTTATAAAGAAAGTATAATAATAATAATAATTGTTTTGATAAAAAAATATTGTCCCATACAGTTTTTTTCTATAATAAGTATTTTGGAAAGATTGGAATTAAGGCCTATGTGTTCATGCCTTGCAAATGGGTTAAACACGCAGTTAAAGCCAGTTCTAGAAGAGCAATACTGAGAGCTAGCTGAACACATCTGGTGAGTCAATGACATATGTGTGTAGCTCCTGAGCCTATATACTGTAGGTGCTTTTAAAAAATAGAGACCAAGAATACAAAGTATATTTGATAATAAAAGTAGAAAACCCTTTATCCAAACTGCTTGGGACCGGAATAGTTTGGATTTTGGAATATTTGCATCTTTAAAATGGGACATTTGGGAGAGGGGAAAGAACCAAATGTAAACAACAATATCTTATGTCATTTAGGCAATATTGTAATTTCATAATATAGCTTATACTGTTAACCTAAAGGTAGTTTACTTTTATATCTTTTTTTTATTTATTTTTTTAAATATTTTTGTGACTTACAGGCAGGGAGAATAGTAATTTTTGATGATTTTATTTTTTAAATAATATTAGTGAAAAAGTTTGGATTTTAGAAAAGATTTTGGAATTCCTGATTTAGGAATTTATACCTGTATCAGTAAATTGGAAAAGTACCTGAAACTGCATGTTCTGTCTGAATCATGAAAGTTTAATTTGACTTTAATTTCTCTTTAAGGAATGGTTTATTATAGTTATTCCTTTGGTACCCAAATGATCTCTGTTTGTCAGACGTCTTCCAGCCTCCAGCGAATGGGCCTCTGCCTGTTTATCAATATATATATATATATATATATATATATATATATATATATGTATGTATGTATGTATATATAAGAATTTAGGAAAAGAAAGCACTCGCTGGACTTCAGTCATCAGTGACAATTCTCTTTTTATTGTGACATTTCAGGACCACAAACGTACCTTCTTCTGACTTTGTAATAGCACCCTGGCAGTTGGAATTTGGTGGTGAGAGTGCATACACAATATACTTTGGATATATGTATATACTGTGTGCGTGTATATATATATATATATATATATATATATAACATCATTTATGTAAGAAATTACCTGATAAATTAATTTCTTTCATATTCGCAAGAGTCCATGAGCTAGTGACGTATGGGATATACATTCCTACCAGGAGGGGCAAAGTTTCCCAAACCTCAAAATGCCTATAAATACACCCCCCACCACACCCACAATTCGGTTTAACGAATAGCCAAAAAGTGGGGTGATAAGAAAGGAGCGAAAGCATCAACAAGGAATTGGAATAATTGTGCTTTATACAAAAAAATCATAACCACCACAAAAAGGGTGGGCCTCATGGACTCTTGCCAATATGAAAGAAATGAATTTATCAGGTAAGTTCTTACATAAATTATGTTTTCTTTCATGTAATTGGCAAGAGTCCATGAGCTAGTGACGTATGGGATAGCCAGGGCCGCTGACTTAACCATTGATCAGGCCCCCCCCCCCTTTGACATGTGCAATTTTTGACCAAGTGACTAAAACGTATATATGCACTTTATTCTTAAGTGTCTATTTAAACTTGGAAATGTTGTAAAGGTAGTAACATACAAACACACAGACACACTCATACACTGAAACACACACACACTCACACATAAGGATTCACATATAGACACTCTAGCAGACACGCAAAGAAACACACTCAGACACAGACACCCAAATAGACACTCAGCACTTGTTTACATTGACCTGACAAGTAATGAGGTAGACTTCAGCTTTGTAAAAAAAGGAGATTTAGAAAACAAACTATGGAGTTCTTATTATCTTTTTGTAAAGGAAGATGCCAACATCATGCAGTGGCTGAAAGGAAGGGCCCTGAACTGCCTAAACAATAATTTAAAGGTTATATGGTGGATTAGGTGACTTCAAGAAAGGTCTCATTAGTCTCAAAGTCTGTAGAAAGATGTGAATAATCAGTAGTAAGGTCAAAATGTTCTAAAAAGGAACAGACAATGGACACACACACACAGACAAACTCAAACTTACACATACACCCAAGGAAACACCGACAGAGACAGCCTCAGAAAACACACAAAGACACACACACAGAGACACCCACAGAAAACACACAAAGACATACACACACCCTCACAGAGACACCCACAGAAAAAACACACCATCACAGAGACATCCACAGAAAACACAGACATACATGCATACACACACATACACACACACACACACACTCACAGAGACATCCACAGAAAACACAGACATACACACCCACCCTCACAGAGGCATCCAGGGAAAATACACAAAGACAAAACATACACACACCCTCACAGAGACACCCATCGAAAAAGTTCAAAGACATATGCACACACCCTCACAGACATCCACAGAAAATGCACAAAGACATACACACCTACCCTCACAGAGAGACCCACAGAAAAACACACACACACACTCAGAGACACAAGCCAAAGCACAAAGACATAAACACAGACACCCACAGAAACACTCACAGGAGGAAACATTTATGCACCTTGCATCCCCTAAATCAAGAGTGTGTGACATGCATGAGATATATATGGACCCCTGGCCCCACCATACAACTACTACCACACTGAATTTACAATCCGAAATTGCACAAAGAAATAAAAAACATTTTGCTAAGTAAGTCCTACCTCCTCTGCAAATGAAAGTTATCTGCCGTCTGACTCAGGCACAAGTGCCAAGTCTGTCTCACACTGTGCATAGTAGTTTAGTGCACACTCAGAAATCCTCTCAAATGCTAATACTTTACTCCTTGTAATAACATTTCCCATGCTGTAGTACCCATTGGTGGCTGCCAAAATTTAAAAAAATTTTTTTTTTTTTTTTTAGTTCTTGCCTCATGGGGCCCCCCTAGCCCATTGGGCCCCTGACAGGAGTCACCCCTGTCACCCCCTGATGGCGGCCCTGGGGATAGCAAATACCCAAGATGTGGAACTCCACGCAAGAGTCACTAGAGAGGGAGGGATAAAAATAAAGACAGCCAATTCCGCTGAAAAAAGAATCCACAACCCAAATCAAAAGTTTTAATCTTATAATGAAAAAAAATGAAATTATAAGCAGAAGAATCAAACTGAAACAGCTGCCTGAAGAACTTTTCTACCAAAAACTGCTTCTGAAGAAGAAAAATGGTAGAATTTAGTAAAAGTATGCAAAAAAGACCAAGTTGCTGCTTTGCAAATCTGATCAACAGAAGCTTCATTCTTAAAAGCCCAGGAAGTAGAAACTGACCTAGTAGAATGAGCCGTAATCCTCTGAGGCGGGGATTTACCCAACTCTACATAAGCATGATGAATCAAAAGTTTTAACCAAGAAGCCAAAGAAATAGCAGAAGCTTTCTGACCTTTCTTAGGACCAGAAAAGATAACAAATAGACTAGAAGTCTTTCTGAAATCTTTAGTAGCTTCAACATAATATTTCAAAGCTCTTACCACATCCAAAGAATGCAAAGATTTTTCCAAAGAATTCTTAGGATTAGGACACAACGAAGGGACAACAATTTCTCTACTAATGTTGTTGGAATTCACAACCTTAGGTAAAAATTTAAATGAAGTCAGAGATAGTCGAGTATGGGATTTAAGGATATCAATTGTGATATCTTTGTATAATCCCTGCACCAAAGGTTCAGCATACAAAGCTGAAGAGGTCTCATGTAAAAACGAGCAAAGGGGATCGCGTCCGATGCCGCAGTCATGAGACCTAAAACTTCCATGCACATAGCTACTGAAGGGAATGATTGAGACTGAAGGTTTCGACAAGCTGAAACCAATTTCATACGTCTTTTGTCTGTTAGAGACAAAGTCATGGATACTGAATCTATTTGGAATCCCAAAAAAGGTTACCCTTGTCTGAGGAATCAAGGAACTTTTTGGTAAATTGATCCTCCAACCGTGTTTTTGAAGAAACAACACAAGTTGATTTGTGTGAGATTCTGCATAATGTAAAGACTGAGCAAGTACCAAGATATCGTCCAAATAAGGAAACACTGCAATACCCCGCTCTCTGATTACAGAGAGAAGGGCACCGAGAACCTTTGAGAAGATCCTTGGAGCTGTTGCTAGGTCAAAAGGAAGAGCAACAAATTGGTAATGCTTGTCTAGAAAAGAGAATCTCAGGAACTGATAGTGATCTGGATGAATTGGAATATGAAGATAAGCATCCTGTAAGTCTATTGTGGACATATAATGCCCTTGCAGAACAAAAGGCAAAATAGTCCTTATAGTCACCATTTTAAATGATGGTATTCTTACATAACGATTCAAAATTTTTAGATCCAGAACTGGTCTGAAAGAATTCTCTTTGTTTGGTACAATGAACAGATTTGAATAAAACCCCAGACCTCGTTCCAGATATGGACCTGGCAAAATTACCCCAGATGACTCCAGGTCTGAAACACATTTCAGGAAAGCCTGAGCCTTTACTGGGTTCACTGGAATGCGTGAGAGAAAGAACCTTCCCACAGGCGATCTTACCTTGAAACCTATTCTGTACCCTTAAGAAACAATGTTCTGAATCCAATGATTTTGAATTTAATTGATCCAAACATCTTTGAAAAATCGTAATCTGCCCCCTACCAGCTGTGCTGGAATGAGGGCCGCACCTTCATGCGGACTTAGGGGCTGGTTTTGATTTTCTAAAAGGCTTGGATTTATTCCAGACTGGAGAAGGCTTCCAATTCGAAGCCGTTCCTTTAGGGGAAGGGTCAGGCTTCTGTTCCTTATTCTGACGAAAGGAACGAAAACGGTTAGCAGCCCTAAATTTACCCTTAGATTTTTTATCCTGAGGCAAAAAAGCTCCCTTCCCCCCAGTGACAGTTGAAATTATAGAATCCAACTGAGAACCAAATAATTTATTTTAAAATGATGAAGCAGAAATAGTGGACCAAAACTTCTCAGACAATTTTAGTGGGTGCTGGGAGCTAATACCTGGGCCGTTACTTCTGCAACAAGCAGCTAGTAATGGAGACCATATTGTCCATATTCATTTTCATTAAACGCTGTAGGCAGACATCAAGTGTATAGCATGTATAAACAAACTCAATGCAGTCCAGTGATAGCTGGCAGTTTAAGGCTAGAACGTATGTATACAAAGGTTGTACTCCCTTTGAGACAGAAGTTACACTCACAAAGGCTGTATCAAGCTTAAATGTGGCATACATAAATCAGTGCAACATTAACTGCCATAAGCTAAGTGGTTACAAGTAGAAAAATGTTCTTTACCATACTTGATTTCACCGCCGCTGCTCCAGATCCTCGGCGTCTCTTAGTGAGTATCACCGTTCGCGGTTCCTCCTTCTTATTGATTGATATTCAGAGCGTCTTACAATCCTTGCGCTCCGGTATTAGTGCCACTAGTCGCGGCTTCTCCTCTTGGATCTCCCGCGATTGCCGTCCCAGCGTATTTCCGGCGGCTTGTTTAGATGTCTCTCTGCTAGCTGCACAGCCCAGATGCTCCTCCCTCCCAGCTAGGGGTAAAGGTATATGCCAAATAGTCCCAATGGGAAACAAGGGAAACAAATGCTGAATGGAGTCCCAGTACTCCACAATGAAATATAAAAAAAGAGAAAATTGTTCCTTTGTTATAAATCCTGAAAATGACACCAGAGCTGAGTTTCATAAAAAGAAAAAACTTTTTTGTAGATCCATGAGACAAGCAAGTGCTCCTGTATAATTTAAAAAAAATGAGAAAAAAAGTTTGACCGGTTTCGGTCTCTGGGACCGTAGTCATAAACTTAAAAACTACCTGCTGTGCAGGACTTTTAAATGAAAAGGTATCCTCCTATTGGAGAATCCAATTCCTCCCATTTTTTAAAAAAAATTTGCCCCATCCTACGCCAACATTTTCATGGGGTGGTGGGAGCGGTTCCACGTCTTTGGAGATAGAAACATTTACTCACCGTATGTCATCAGGTATATGAGATTCATAGATGACATCCTTATAATTTTGAAAATAGAGAGCATTAAACTGGCACAGTGCTTATTAAATTAGGAATTACAGAAGGTATTAATAACCTTGGTGCTGCCCCTGATACTTCAACTAAAGTAAAGAGTGGGGGGAAGATGGGACAAAAAGAGGGGTTTGTAGCACTCACATTCCTATTAAAGTAACACCATGTATCTAAACAGTGGATAGAGTAATAATAATGGGTAATAAAAACAGTAAAAGTTTATTTGGTCAATTTAAAAAGACATAGGTGGGGATCACACATTCCCCTACACACAAAACCGTGCAAAGATAGATAGTGGGATAAAAACAACCTAATAAGCTAAGCCAATAAACGTACCAAAGCCCTGCGGTATATGCCCCCCTGTGTTCCTGGCCGATAGCTGGATACGTCGGCTTCAGGTGACAGGAGCAAAACCCCAAGGCAGAGAATTGGTACGTATGGCTAAGATAAAAGGACAGATAGAATCCCTAAATTACAAGGGACTTCATGGGTTAAAAGAACTTCTGTCATTCACGAGACAGTATATGTTTCATCGGGTTACAAAATATATAAATATATTGTTACTTGGTCCCATTCAAAAGTAATGATGTCTTGTTAAACATGTTAAACACATAGTCAAAAATGAATAAAGTATAGTATGTTTTATACTCATTATCTATTCCAATTATCTTAGATATAAAAATGTACATAGACAATTTCTAATACCATTGGACAGGTGAAGCCATCTCCTAATGATATATGTGATTATTATTATTGTATTCGTTCATACCAAATGGCATAACTGTGTTAAGTCTGAAAATCCATTTGGCTTCCTTCTTAAGAAGTGCGTCCTCGGTATTCCCACAATGGTAAAACCCACGGATTTAAATGTTGGGCACTTGAAACCATTAAAGTAGGAATCAGAGGAGGGAATACTGAGGACACACTTCTTAAGAAGGAAGCCAAATGGATTTTCAGACTTAACACAGTTATGCCATTTGGTATGAACGAATACAATAATTTTTGGGTGTACTTGTAATATGTTAGAAATTGTTAGAGTATATGGTACGAAACTTATTTTTGAATACGAGAATATTTTAAACTAGTAGTACCACTTTGTCTTTAACATATCAACAATACGTAATTAGTACACCCTGAAAAAATATGTGCACCCAGAATAGGGGTAATTTTTGAGTATTCTATGACACAGGTTTATAAGTTGATCATACAACTACACCTGTGATATTTTAAATACATTTGATCACCCCCTTTTGTATATAATTTTCCTAAACACCATAGTTACATGGCTGTGTTGTTTACTGCAATATGAGGAGCATTTGATGACTAAATTCTGAATTATGTCACACTGTAATATTAGTATACACAATTATTTGTTTCAATAGGTGCACACATAAGAAAGTATCATCACTATCCTTCATTAACCCATCCATGTTTTACTTTGAGCATATCTAGACCTTCTCCCATCTCAGAGCATACTCCCCTTCTCCAACACACTGTCCTTAAGAAATAAAGATATTTAAACTATGACTTGTATAAACACCTTATCTCTGTCCTCATGAATAATGACACGTATGTGAAAATTCTTTATCTAGTGGGGCATCACATATATCATTAGGAGATGGCTTCACCTGTCCAATGGTATTAGAAATTGTCTATGTACATTTTTATATCTAAGATAATTGGAATAGATAATGAGTATAAAACATACTATACTTTATTCATTTTTGACTATGTGTTTAACATGTTTAACAAGACATCATTACTTTTGAATGGGACCAAGTAACAATATATTTATATATTTTGTAACCCAATGAAACATATACTGTCTCGTGAATGACAGAAGTATCCTAAGAACAGGCATTTTTATAAATAGTGCCGATAGATACACGCTCAATAATATAACCAGGACTCACTATTTGGGGAAGTTAAGTACAGCTTTAGATCGGATGACGATAAAAACTATATGAATGTAAGCAGACTGTCCACATACATGATAAGCTGACCTGTCACAATGAAGGGTGGTTTTATTTATTTACATATAACACAGGCGTGTTCATAGAGATACTAACCAATGAATTCACGGCTATTCATTTGGTAATAGCCAATCAGGGTTGAGGGATTACTCCCATGTCTCACTCAAATGTATGTTATTACTTTTTCTTAGGATGGATTATATACATGAATATGTTGGTGTTGAAAACGAAATTCTGACTCTGGTCACATAGAAACTAGATGCCTTTCAGTGTATCCAACAGAGCGATCACGGACCCGCTGAAGTACATTATGATTTAAGAAGAAAGCGGGGTTTAAGCCCTGCTGTTGGAGAAACGGACACATGTCCAATATTACATTTAAAGTTTGCAATCTGGTTAAGCTAATCTGTGATATATATCACTAACACATACAATTTTAATATGTGATTAGGTCATATACACATTTTCACTTTGCAAAATTGTATAGCCAAAACAGGGGGCGTTTATACAATAGGGTGTTAACCTATACACTCCTACCAATAAAATAACGATCAGTCTTTTTTGCTAAACCAATCAGGAATAAGGTACCAGATTGCTACCTCTATCTCTAACACACTGCGGAGTACCGTGGAGATTATGTATTCAAGTGTAGGAAATTATGATTTCGATCTTTTTGACTATAGATATGTGCCTAGAACTGTCCTTTTATCTTAGCCATACGTACCAATTCTCTGCCTTGGGGTTTTGCTCCTGTCACCTGAAGCCGACGTATCCAGCTATCGGCCAGGAACACAGGGGGGCATATACCACAGGGCTTTGGTACGTTTATTGGCTTAGCTTATTAGGTTGTTTTTATCCCACTATCTTTGCACGGTTTTGTGTGTAGGGGAATGTGTGATCCCCACCTATGTCTTTTTAAATTGATCCTTATAATTTGGTCTGGAAGTCCGATACTAGCAAAAGATTTTGTGGAGTATTTGAACTCTAATTCTGTTGAGCTCAAATTCACATATGATTGGCACAAAACTAGTATTAATTACTTGGATTTCACATTGACCTCAGATTGTCAGAACAGAAGTGTTGTCTCCTCTCTCTTCTGTAAACCAATATCTGGAAATTCCATTTTGCATGCACAAAGCAATCATCCAGGGCATGTTTTTAAAGGGATAGCAAAGGGGAAGTTTTTGCGTGTTAAACGCAACTGCACCCGAGATGAGGATTTCAGGAAGGAGAGTGAGAAACTCAACAAGAGACTGAGAGCAAGAAACTACCCTAAGAAGGTTGTTGATAGAGCTTTCAGAGAAGTACAAATGACTGACAGGAGTGATTTATTAGTACCACGAAAAAGAGAAGGCCTCACTGAAAAGCAAAGTGCTCATCAGAAGCCTCTGTTTGTGACGGTGTACTCTAATCAATACTACCAGGTCTGCAACGTCATACGCAAGAACTTGTCAATTCTCAGAGGAGATAGACAATTGAGGGAATCCATAAGTGAAGGTTGCCAATTTATCTACAAATGTAATATGACATTGGGCAATATTTTCTCCCCAAGTCTTCTAAGGAATAAACAGACAGAGAGCTCATCGTTACAGTTTAAAGGTACCTACAGGTGCGGTAAACGCACCTGTAGATCCTGTGAGTATATCCATGTCTCCAAAAATTTCGTTTCTGCAACTACTGGGGAAACATTTGAAACAAGAGGCTGCATTAAGTGTAAGAGTAAATATGTGGTTTACTTAGTAGAATGCATTTCCTGCAATAGACAGTATGTTGGTAGAACTACGAGGGAGGTGGGCACAAGAGTGAAAGAACATTTGGCCCACATCAGTAAGGAAAGAGCAGTCTCTGCCCTATCAAGATACTTTTTGGAGGTACACAATGGTGAAGTTGGTTCCTTCAGGTGGCAGGCTATAGAATTGATCCAAAAAAACCCTAGGGGGGGTGATAATTTCCAGATTTTGTCATGACAGGAAATATACTGGATACACAAATTGGGTAGCCTGCTACCTGTTGGATTCAACTCCGAGTTTGACATTATTAATTATTGGAATAGGTGAAAATTCTGGCCCTCTTGTTTAAATAACATCATGTAGCCCTGGAAAGTATTACAATCAGTATATGCAATCAATAGGGTGTCTTTAATAGTATAGCTGACCCTATGGATACATCCACTAAACTAATGGACAAGTTGTCTAAGCATAATTATCCAATTGGATTTATGTCTGGATTTAGGCTTTAGGGTACATATCTAGTTATATGTGGTGAATAGCTAGATATATGGTCATATTGGTATCAGTAATGTGTTCATTAATATGGTTTATTTATCTAATGTGCATATTCACAAATCTAAGCTTATGTGGTAAACAGATACAAATGGTCATTGTCTATGTACATTTTTATATCTAAGATAATTGGAATAGATAATGAGTATAAAACATACTATACTTTATTCATTTTTGACTATGTGTTTAACATGTTTAACAAGATATCATTACTTTTGAATGGGACCAAGTAACAATATATTTATATATTTTGTAACCCGATGAAACATATACTGTCTCGTGAATGACAGAAGTATCCTAAGAACAGGCATTTTTATAAATAGTGCCAATAGATACACGCTCAATAATATAACCAGGGCTCACTATTTGGGGAAGTTAAGTACAGCTTTTGATCGGATGACGATAAAAACTATATGAATGTAAGCAGACTGCCCACATACATGATAAGCTGACCTGTCACAATGAAGGGCGGTTTTATTTATTTACATATAACACAGGCGTGTTCATAGAGATACTAACCAATGAATTCACGGCTATTCATTTGGTAATAGCCAATCAGGGTTGAGGGATTACTCCCATGTCTCACTCAAATGTATGTTATTTCTTTTTCTTAGGATGGATTATATACATGAATATGTTGGTGTTTAAAACGAAATTCTGACTCTGGTCACATAGAAACTAGATGCCTTTCAGTGTATCCGACAGAGCGATCACGGACCCGCTGAAGTACATTATGATTTAAGAAGAAAGCGGGGTTTAAGCCCTGCTGTTGGAGAAACGGACACATGTCCAATATTACATTTAAAGTTTGCAATCTGGTTAAGCTAATCTGTGATATATATCACTAACACATACAATTTTAATATGTGATTAGGTCATATACACATTTTCACTTTGCAAAATTGGATAGCCAAAACAGGGGGCGTTTATACAATAGGGTGTTAACCTATACACTCCTACCAATGAAATAACGATCGGTCTTTTTTGCTAAACCAATCAGGAATAAGGTACCAGATTGCAACCTCTATCTCTAACACACTGCGGAGTACCGTGGAGATTATGTATACAAGTGTAGGAATGAACTGAGGGGAAATTATGATTTCGATCTTTTTGACTATAGATATGTGCCGAGAACATAGCATTAATTTGCCGAACTACAAACACTGACTTGTCGAGACATACTATGCCCAACACAAGGGAGGCGGGTTTACGTGACACAACACCCTGATTGGTACATTACAGGGGTGTGTCACGGACAGGTTTCAGATTGGCTAACTGAAGCCGCTCTCGGTCATTCGGCTTGATATATTTTTTTCAGTAAACATTGAGAAAGGCCGGCTCTACGGCCGAAACGAGTTTGTATGGGGTTCTTTTAACCCATGAAGTCCCTTGTAATTTAGGGATTCTATCTGTCCTTTTCTCTTAGCCATACATACCAATTCTCTGCCTTGGGGTTTTGCTCCTGTCACCTGAAGCCGACGTATACAGCTATCGGCCAGGAACACAGGGGGCATATACCGCAGGGCTTTGGTACGTTTATTGGCTTAGCTTATTAGGTTGTTTTTATCCCACTATCTATCTTTGCACGGTTTTGTGTGTAGGGGAATGTGTGACCCCACCTGTGTCTTTTTAAATTGATCCTTATAATTTGGTCTGGAAGTCCGATACTAGCAAAAGATTTTGTGGAGTATTTGAACTCTAATTCTGTTGAGCTCAAATTCACATATGATTGGCACAAAACTAGTATTAATTACTTGGATGTCACATTGACCTCAGATTGTCAGAACAGAAGTGTTGTCTCCTCTCTCTTCCGTAAACCAATATCTGGAAATTCCATTTTGCATGCACAAAGCAATCATCCAGGTCATGTTTTTAAAGGGATAGCAAAGGGGCAGTTTTTGCATGTTAAACGCAACTGCACCCGAGATGAGGATTTCAGGAAGGAGAGTGAGAAACTCAACAAGAGACTGAGAGCAAGAAACTTCCATAAGAAGGTTGTTGATAGAGCTTTCAGAGAAGTACAAATGACTGACAGGAGTGATTTATTAGTACCACGAAAAAGAGAAGGCCTCACTGAAAAGCAAAGTGCTCATCAGAAGCCTCTGTTTGTGACGGCGTACTCTAATCAATACTACCAGGTCTGCAACGTCATACGCAAGAACTTGTCAATTCTCAGAGGAGATAGACAATTGAGGGAATCCATAAGTGAAGGTTGCCAATTTATCTACAAACGTAATATGACATTGGGCAATATTTTCTCCCCAAGTTTTCTAAGGAATAAACAGACAGAGAGCTCATCGTTACAGTTTAAAGGTACCTACAGGTGCGGTAAACGCACCTGTAGATCCTGTGAGTATATCCATGTCTCCAAAAATTTTGTTTCTGCAACTACTGGGGAAACATTTGAAACAAGAGGCTGCATTAAGTGTAAGAGTAAATATGTGGTTTACTTAGTAGAATGCGTTTCCTGCAATAGACAGTATGTTGGTAGAACTACGAGGGAGGTGGGCACAAGAGTGAAAGAACATTTGGCCCACATCAGTAAGGAAAGAGCAGTCTCTGCCCTATCAAGACACTTTTTGGAGGTACAAAATGGTGAAGTTGGTTCCTTCAGGTGGCAGGCTATAGAATTGATCCAAAAAACCACTAGGGGGGTGATAATTTCCAGATTTTGTCACAACAGGAAATATACTGGATACACAAATTGGGTAGCCTGCTTCCTGTTGTATTCAACTCCGAGTTTGACATTATTAATTATTGGAATAGGTGAAAAATCTGGCCCTCTTGTTTAAATAACATCATGTAGCCCTGGAAAGTATTACAATCAGTATATGCAATCAATAGGGTGTCTTTAATAGTATAGCTGACCCTATGGATACATCCACTAAACTAATGGACAAGTTGTCTAAGCATAATTATCCAATTGGATTTATGTCTGTATTTAGGCTTTAGGGTACATATCTAGTTATATGTGGTGAATAGATAGATATATGGTCATATTGGTATCAGTAATGTGTTCACTAATATGGTTTAAGCTTATGTGGTAAACGGATACAAATGGTCATGTTAATATCAGCATTGGGTTTAATTACCATGGTTAACTCCATATATATAGTTTTTGTGTATACTGATATAATCAGTTTCCCCACATGAATAGATTACTTCTATTTAAGTTTTCAAAAAAACACATAATGTTCTGCTTTAAACTTATAAATGATCTGCATAATAAATGTGTCTATTTGATTGAGTTAGATAACAAACAGTTAAAAAAAATGGGAGGAATTGGATTCTCCAATAGGAGGATACCTTTTCAATTAAAAGTCCTGCACAGCAGGTAGTTTTTAAGTTTATGACTACGGTCCCAGAGACCGAAACCGGTCAAACTCTTTTTCTCCTTTTTTTTTAAATTATACAGGAACACTTGTTTGTCTCATGGATCTACAATAAAGTTTTTTCGTTTAATGAAACTCAGCTCTGGTGTCATTTTCAGGATTTATAACAAAGGAACTATTTTCTCTTTTTTTACAAATAATTTATTACCTTGGAAAGAAAGAGAAAGCAACGTTGACTTAGAAGTCATATCTGCATTCCAAGATTTAAGCCATAAAGCTCTTCTAGCTAAAATAGCTAAAGACATATACATGACATCAATTCTAATGATATCAAAAATGGCATCACAAATGAAATTATTAGCATGTTGAAGAAGCTTAACAATGCTATACACATTATGATCTGGTACTTGTTGCGCTAAAGCCTCCAACCAAAAAGTTGAAGCTGCAGCAACATCAGCCAAAGAAATAACAGGCCTAAGAAGATTACCTGAACATAAATAAGCCTTCCTTAGAAAAGATTCAAGCTTCCTATCTAAAGGATCTTTAAAAGAAGTACTATCTGCTGTAGGAATAGTAGTACGTTTAGCAAGAGTAGAGATAGCCCCATCAACTTTGGGGATATTTTCCCAAAACTCCAATCTATCAGCCGGCAAAGGGTACAGTCTCTTAAACCTTAAAGAAAGAGTAAATGAAGTACCCAAACTATTCCATTCCCTAGAAATGACATCTGAAATAGCATCAGGAACTGGAAAAACCTCTGGAATAACTACATGAGGTTTAAAAAATGAATTTAAACGTTTACTGGTTTTAATATCAAGAGGACTAGACTCCTCCATATCTAATGCAATCAACACCTCTTTTAGTAAAGAACGAATAAACTCCATCTTAAATAAATATGAAGATTTGTCAGTGTCAATATCTGAGGCAGAATCTTCTGAACCAGATAGATCCTCATCAGAGATAGATAAATCAGAATGTTGGGGGTCATTTAAAAATACATCTAATTTATGAGAAGTTTTAAAAGACCTTTTACATTTATTAGAAGGTGGTATAACAGAAAGGGCCTTCTGAATAGAATTAGAAACAAATTCTCTTACATTTACAGGAATATCCTGAACTTTAGATGTTGAAGGAACAACAATAGGTAATGGACTACTACTAATGGAAATATTGTCTGCTTTTGAAAGTTTATCATGACAACTAACACAAACTACAGCCGGAGGAACAGTTACTACAAGTTTACAACAAATGCACTTAGCTTTGGTAGAACAGACATCAGGCAGCAGCATTCCAGAAGTATATTCTGATACAGGGTCAGATTGCGACATCTTGCAATATGTAATAGAAAAAAACAATAATATAAAGCAAAATTATCAAATTCCTTAAATGACAGTTTCAGGAATGGGAAAAAATGCAAACAGAATAAGCCTCTGGAAACCAGAAGCAAAAAGAAACAAAGACTGAATAATATTGTCAAAGAAACTGGCGCCAAGTATTTCGCCCACAATTGACAAATTTTTTGGCGCCAAAAACGTCTGCAACAAACACGAGCGTCATAGATAACGCAACTACGTGAAAACTCTCGGCGTCAACTACGACGCCGGAAATTACGTCATTAACGTCAACAAACGTAATTCTCGTGCCAAAAAAGTCTCGCGCCAAAAATGACGCAATAAATTCTAGCATTTTTTGCACCCACGAGCCTAACAGCCCGCAATTTAGAAAGAAAAGTCAAATTTGAAAAAATTTCAGGGAAGAAATTTTTTTATTCATATGCATTTCCCAAAAATGAAACTGACAGTCTGTAAGAAGGAAATATACTGATTAACCTGAATCATGGCAAATATAAGTATAAAACATATATTTAGAACTTTACATATAAAGTGCCAAACCATAGCTGAGAGTGTCATAAATAAAATAAGACATACTTACCAAAAGACACTCATCTACATATAGTAGATAGCCAAACCAGTACTGAAACGAGAATCAGTAGAGGTAATGGTATATACGAGTATATCGTCGATCTGAAAAGGGAGGTAGGAGAAGAATCTCTACGACCGATAACAGAGAACCTATGAAATAGATCCCCGATAGGATGACCATAGCATTCAATAGGCAATAGTCCCTTCACATCCCTCTGTCATTCACTGCACTCTGAGAGGAAAACCGGGCTTCAGCATGCTGCGAAGCGCATATCAACGTAGAAATCTAGCACAAACTTACTTCACCACCTCCATAGGAGGCAAAGTTTGTAAAACTGAATTGTGGGTGTGGTGGGGGGTGTATTTATAGGCATTTTGAGGTTTGGGAAACTTTGCCCCTCCTGGTAGGAATGTATATCCCATACGTCACTATCTCATGGACTCTTGCCAATTACATGAAAGAAATATATATATATATATATATATATATATTTATATATATATTTACACAAACACACAGAGACAGTCCAGCACTCACTTACAAGCTCACAGCTAAGATTAAAAGCAAAAGCAAAACTGGAAGGCTTAGTTACCGCATTTGGCCAAATGGGACAGGCCAAGGTACCACGTCAAGGTTCCTTCCAAAACCTGGGAACCTAAAACAGCCACACAATGCAAGCTCTCAATCCAACAAACCGGGAGCAAGTGAAGGGTGCACAGGCTTATGTAATCACTTGTTCCCAGTTTTCCCAGTTTGTTGGATTGAGATCTTGCATTGTGTGACTGTTTTAGGCTCCCAGGTTTTGGAAAGAACCTTGACGAGGTACCTGGGCTTGCCCCATTTGGCCAAATGTGGTAACTAACTCTTCCATTTTTGCTTTTAATCTTAGCTGTGAGCTTGTAAGTGAGTGCTGGAGTTTCTCTGTGTGTTGTATTTATTTGTTTTGAAATTTTCCCCTTTGGTTTTTGCACCCAGACCTGTCTGGGATTAACTGCCTGTGACTCTGGTGACAGCACAGCTTCCTGTGAGTGCCAGTGAGCACCCAGGGCTGAGCATGTTGCAGGGTCATGGGATGTGTACCCAGTCCAGTCTGAGAGCGAAGTCCCCTTCCATGTATTTTTATATATATATATATATATATATATACAAACATATATATATATATATATATATATATATATATATATATACAAACTTTCATGAACATGCTTACTGAAATACTTGTTACATTTCAAAACTCAGGTGATTAATGTTCAGCTGGGGCTCTGTAGTTTCACAAATGCGCTTATGTTTGCAATCAAATTTGCATATATTCTTTTTTTTTTTTTTGCCCAGTCAAAAGCTATCATGAGAGAGCAGATTCTGCCTTTTGAGATAATGTCATTATAATACCAACTGTCTTAAGGCACCAATTAGAGAACTATTGTTAGCTCCACAAAGCTACCAATGTGATATGCATATTTTCTTCTCACTGTGCAGAAACCAGAGTGTATGTTAAACAGGCATTTAAAATTGTCTCAGTGATATATTGTGTAAATGTTCAAGAGTGTAACAAAACCATATTTGCCAGCGTGAGTAAGATGTCAATTTATTTTTAGACTCTGCAATAATTTTGCTCTTTTTATGTAGGCTGTATTCAGGATGCAATACAAAGTATATGATTGTTCAGATCAAAGGAAATGCAGTAACATTTTAAAAAGCTCTGTACACACAGATACATCTTTAAAAATATATTTTGTTGTTCATAGAAGAAGTATAAACAGACACCGCATGACCTGAAAGACAAGAGCAGGCTTATAACGTAAAGGTCTCATTTGTAAAAAGTGACCTTTTCAAGTATTTTCTTTGTGTACCTCTTATATTTGGTTTGCTTTTATTGTATTACTGCTTAACTTCAGCCTTGGATATTCCCAGAGGATTTCTGATGTTTTTGCTTTTTTATATAAAAAAAAATAAAATACCCATAGCATAATAATATCAGTGTCAACATGTGAAGCAGACAGAGTTGCTTGTCATAAGCATGAGCTGCACATAGTTTTAAACAATGTAGCACATTGGCATACAAAGAGTGACTAAAGTGAGTGATTATGCTTAAATAGGGCAGGGCTTGAGAAATATGATTTGAAAATCTAGGTTCCAGCCCAAAAATATTTTTTGGGGGGCTGTAATATGAAGAAAAAACTTATTTTTACATATATATTTATATTTATACACACACAGTGACACTCTCTTGCAAGCACACAGCAAACTAGAATAGTTAGTTACAGCATTTAGCCAAATGGTGATAGCCCAGGACCACGTCAAGATCTCTTTCTCCCTGGTTCCCTAACCTACAGCCACACAATGCATGCCTTCTACTAAACACACTGTGATACAAACAAGAGGGACACAGGCCTTTTGTTAATTACCTAGACACAAAAAATGGAGTGTACTTTTAGGGGCCAATTTATCAAGGGCCAAATGGCCCCTGATGCCCCTGTTTCCGTGCGAGCCTTTAGGCTCGCCGGAAACAGCAGTTATGAAGCAGCGGTCTTAAAACCGCTGCTCCTTAACTGGTCCACTGTCTCTGAGGCTGCAGACATCAATCCACCTGATCCTATAAGAACGGTTGATTGACACCCCCTGCTAGCGTCCAATTGGCCGCAAATCTGGAGGGCTAAATTAAACTATATTAACCCCTAAACCCAACCCTTACCCTAACCCCCCTAACTTTAACATAATTAAATTAGATCTAAATTAAATTTACAATTATTAACTAAATAATTCCTATTTAAAACGAAATACTTACCTGTAAAATAAAACCTAAGCTAGCTACAATATAACTAATAGTTATATTGTAGCTAGCTTAGGTTTTATTTTTATTTCACAGGTAAGTTTGTATTTATTTTAACTAGGTTGTTAGTAAATAGTTAATAACTATTTACTAATTACCTAGTAAAAATAAATAAAAAATTACCTGTGAAATAAAACCTAACCTGCCTTACACTAAAACCTACCATTACCAAAAATAAAAAAACCTACCATTTCAAAAAATAAAAAAATTATCATTACAAAAGAAAACAACGAAATTATCCAAAAAAATAAAGATGAATCCTTTTCTAATACCCTTAAAAAAACACCACAAAATAAAAACCCTACTCTAGAATGGGGGGGCCCCTAAAATGGCCTTTTGTAGGGCATTACCCTGACATAAACAGTAGTGATGTCCCGAATTGTTCGCCGGCGAATAGTTCCTGGCAAACATAGCTTGTTCGCATTCGCCGCGGCGGGCGAACATATGCGATGTTCGATCCGCCCCCTATTCGTCATCATTGAGTAAACTTTGACCCTGTATCTCACAGTCTGCAGACACATTCCAGCCAATCAGCAGCAGACACTCCCTCCCAGACCCTCCCAGCTCCTGGACAGCAGCCATTTTAGATTCATTCGGAAGCTGCATTGTTAGTGAGAGGAGGGACAGAGTAGCTGCTGGTGATTTTATAGGGAAATTGATAGCTAGGCTAGTGTATTCAGTGTCCACTACAGTCCTGAAGGACTCATCTGATCTCTGCTTTAAGGACAGCACCCCAAAAAGCCCTTTTTAGGGCTAGAACATCATTTTTTTTCCTGTGTAATCTAATTGCAGTTGCTTGCCTGCCAAGCCACTTGCCCAGTGCCACCACTCATATCTGGTGTAACAGTAGTGTAAATAATTAAAAAAAAAAAACTTTTTTGACTGTGAAACATCAGTCTGCTAGTGTAATCTAATTGCAGTTGCCTGCCTGCCAGCATGTGTGCCAGGCCCACTTGCCCAGTGCCACCACTCATATCTGGTGTAACAGTAGTGTAAATAATTAAAAAAAAAAAAACTTTTTTGACTGTGAAACATCAGTCTGCTAGTGTAATCTAATTGCAGTTGCCTGCCTGCTAGCGTGTGTGCCAGGCCCACTTGCCCAGTGCCACCACTCATATCTGGTGTAACAGTAGTGTAAATAATTAAAAAAAAAAACTTTTTTGACTGTGAAACATCAGTCTGCTAGTGTAATCTAATTGCAGTTGCCTGCCAGCGTGTGTGCCAGGCCCACTTGCCCAGTGCCACCACTCATATCTGGTGTAACAGTAGTGTAAATAATTTTAAAAAAAAAAACTTTTTTGACTGTGAAACATCAGTCTGCTAGTGTAATCTAATTGCAGTTGCCTGCCTGCTAGCGTGTGTGCCAGGCCCACCTGCCTAGTGCCACCACTCATATCTGGTGTAACAGTAGTGTAAATAATTAAAAAAAAAACTTTTTTGACTGTGAAACATCAGTCTGCTAGTGTAATCTAATTCCAGTTGCCTGCCTGCCAGCGTGTGTGCCAGGCCCACTTGCTAAGTGCCACCAATCATATCTGTTGTAACAGTAGTGTAATTTTTTTTTAAAAAAAACTTTTTTGACTGTGAAACATCAGTCTGCTAGTGTAATCTAATTGCAGTTGCCTGCCTGCCAGCGTGTGTGCCAGTCTCACAGCGTATACTGTGCCCACTTGCCCAGTGCCACCACTCATATCTTGTTTAATAGTAGTGTAAGTGTACATTTAAAAAAATAAAAACTTTTTGTACTGTCAAACATCAGTCTGCTTTTTTTGTGTCAGGCTCACAGCGTATACTGTGCCCACTTGCCCAGTGCCACCACTCATATCTTGTTTAATAGTAGTGTAAGTGTACATTTAAAAAAATAAAAACTTTTGGACTGTGAAACATCAGTCTGCTTTTTTGTGTCAGGCTCACAGCGTATACTGTGCCCACTTGTCCAGTGCCACCACTCATATCTTGTTTAATAGTAGTGTAAGTGTACATTTAAAAAAATAAAAACTTTTTGGACTGTGAAACATCAGTCTGCTTTTTTGTGTCAGGCTCACAGCGTATACTGTGCCCACTTGCCCAGTGCCACCACTCATATCTTGTTTAATAGTAGTGTAAGTGTACATTAAAAAAAATAAAAACTTTTTGGACTGTGAAACATCAGTCTGCTTTTTTGTGTCAGGCTCACTGCGTATACTGTGCCCACTTGCCCAGTGCCACCACTCATATCTTGTTTAATAGTAGTGTAAGTGTACATTTAAAAAAAAAAAATGACAGGCAGAGGCAGGCCACCCCGCAGGTGCCGTCGTGGTTGTGGTGCTGTGATTCCCTTTGGCCCTAGAATAATGCCCAGTGTTCAGAGGCCAAGTCCCATGAACTCGAAAAGTTCTGACGAGGACATAGTTGACTTTTTAACACAGGACACCCAATCTTCTATAGCTTCCGCTCCGAACCTTGATGCACCATCCTCCTCCAGCTTATCTTCGGGCACCTCTCAAGTTACCACTCGCCCGCCTGCCACCACCACCAACACTAGCACTACAGCCGCTTCACTTGATGTGTCAGAGGAGTTATTTACACATCAGTTGGAAGAAATGAGTGATGCGCAACCATCATTGACAGAGGATGTAGATAACAGTGATATGTCTCAGTCAGGCAGCATTACAGACATGGACGTACGGTGTGATGATGATGATGTTGTACCCACTGCTGCTTCCTTTGTTGATTTGTCAGATACAAGTGAAGCGGTTGATGATGATGATGATGCGTCCGTGGATGTCATGTGGGTGCCCGCTAGAAGAGAAGAAGAACAGGGGGAAAGTTCAGATGGGGAGACAGAGAGGAGGAGGAGGAGACAAGTTGGAAGCAGTGGGAGGTCGTCGCAAGGAACTAGTGGCACAGTCAGACAGCATGCATCGGCACCCGGGTCAGCCAGACAGCACGCCAATCAATGCATGCTGTTGCCACCACCAGAATGCCGTCATCGCAGAGCTCAGCAGTGTGGCATTTTTTTTGTGTGTCTGCCTCTGACAACAGCGATGCCATTTGCAACCTGTGCCAAAAGAAACTGAGTCGTGGGAAGTGCAACACCCACCTAGGTACAACTGCTTTGCGAAGGCACATGATCGCACATCACAAACGCCTATGGGATCAACACATGAGTAGAAGCAGCACACAAACTCAAAGCCACGATCCTCCTCCTGGTTCAGAATCTTCAGCCACGTCAACCACTGCTGTCCTCCTTGCCCCCTCTCCGGAGCAGTTCCTGCTCATCTGCCCACAGTCAGGTGTCTGTCAAGGACATGTTTGAGCGTAAGAAGCCAATGTCACAAAGTCACCCACTTGCCCGGCGTCTGACAGCTGGCATGCTGACAAGCATGGAATGCGTGCCTCTGCAGAGGAGGAGTTGGTGACACCGCCACGACTTGCAGGCAGGCCTGCTGCCACCTCCTCTACTCCTCCGACTCCATCCTCTTCCATAACCTCCTCGGCTGAGTCCTCTTCTGCTGCTGCATCTTGCTCCTCATCAACGGCACCCCCCCAGCTCCGCAGGTACTATTCCACATCCCGGATACGGTAGTGTCACGCCGTCTTGGGGTTGAATTGCCTGAAAGCAGAGAGTCACACCGGACCAGCACTCCTGTCCGCCCTGAACGCACAGGTGGATCAGTGGCTGACTCCGCACCAACTGGAGATCGGCAAAGTGGTTTCTGACAACGGAAGTAATTTGGTGGCGGCATTGAAATTGGACAAGTTGACACATGTGCTGTGCATGGCACATGTGTGTAATCTGATTGTACAACGCTTTGTGCATAAGTACCCAGGCTTACAGGACGTCCTGAAGCAGTCCAGGAAGGTGTGTGGCCATTTGAGGCGTTCCTACACGGCCATGGCAAACTTTTCCGATATCCAGCGGCAAAACAACATGCCAGTGAGGCGCTTGATTTGCGACAGCCTGACACATTGGAATTCAACACTCCTAATGTTCGACCGCCTGCTCCAACAAGAAAAAGCCGTTAACGAGTATTTGTATGACCGGGGTGCTAGGACAGCCTCTGCGGGGCTGGGAATTTTTTTGCCACATTACTGGGCACTCATGTGCAATGCCTGTAGGCTCATGCATCCTTTTGAGGAGGTGACAAACATACTCAGTCGCACTGAAGGCACCATCAGCGACATCATACCATTTGTTTTCTTCCTGGAACGTGCCCTGCAAAGAGTGCTGGATCAGGCCGTAGATGAGCATGAAGAGGAAGAGGAAGAATTGTGGTCACCATCACCACCAGAAACAGCCTTATCAGCATCGCTTGCTGGACCTGCGGCAATGCTGGAAGAGGATTGTGAGGAAGAGGAGTCAGAGGAGGAATGTGGCTTTGAGGAGGAGGAGGAAGACCAACCACAACAGGCATCCCAGGGTGCTCGTTGTCACCTATCTGGTACTCGTGGTGTTGTACGTGGCTGGGGGGAAGAAGATACCTTCAGTGACATCACTGAGGACGAGGAACGGGACATGAGTAGCTCGGCATCCAACTTTGTGCAAATGGGGTCTTTCATGCTGTCGTGCCTGTTGAGGGACCCTCGTATAAAAAAGCTGAAGGAGAACGACCGAATTACCACAAGTCGGAAAGGATGCAGCATTTCCAAAATAAATTAAAAAGTATGCTTTACACAGTGTATAAGGGTGATGTCACAGCACAACGTGAATCTAACAGGGGAAGAGCTGAAAGTAATCCTCCGACTCCCACGACCACGCCGGCAAGGACAGGGTGCTTTACAGACGTGTTGTTGATGGAGGACATGCAGAGCTTTTTAATTCCTATGCATCGCCACAGCCCTTCGGGGTCCACCCTCAGAGAACGACTTGACCGACAGGTAGCAGACTGCCTCGCCTTAACTGCAGATCTTGACACTCTGAGGAGCGATGAACCCCTTGACTACTGGGTGTGCAGGCTTGGCCTGTGGCCTGAGCTATCCCAATTTGCGATAGAACTTCTGGCCTGCCCCGCTTCAAGTGTCCTGTCAGAAAGGACCTTCAGTGCAGCAGGAGGTATTGTCACTGAGAAGAGAAGTCGCCTAGGTCAAAAAAGTCTAGATTACCTCACCTTTAGTAAGATGAATGAGGGATGGATCCTGATGGGACTGACATTGGGCGATACATTCGAGTAAAAAAGGCCTGATGGGGGGGCGGAGCCGGCCAGCGTCTGTGATGGCCACATGATCTTTAGCTCCGGTTAAAGGAGCGTTCTCCACGGCATCGTTAGGGGATAATTGGGCCTCAGCAAACCTGGAAAAGACCACCGATTATCTGGAGAGGTGCAGGGGCACCGCAGGAGACGTCTATCTTGCCATTCTGTGGGAGCTGGCGACGGAACTTTAATCCGGAGGGCCGCAGGCCTAAATGCGTACTAAGTAAAAGTGAATAACCAGCACGCACGCCATTACTACAGGGGGTAAGATTGAAACGCTCGATGAACCAATACCTGTATATAAACTTATTAGATGCCCCCTGTGATGGTGATGGTGATGCCAACACATGCTAATGCTTGAGAAGTAGCCCTGCAGTTTATTTGTTCAGCAACAGAGCTTGTTTGGGCCTTTCCGGACAGGAAACGATCAGCTACTGAGGCAGAAACCTTGCATATCTTGCAACCACAGCCCTATAGAAAATATTATGGATGACACATAGGAGTAAAATGTTGCATATGATCTGACTTTCTTTTTTAATCATGTAAATAGCCCCTATCACCGCATCAAACAGCTTCAAACGGCACAGATCTGCGAAGGTACAAAAAAAGTTTAACAATACACCACCCATCTTTTTACTAGTTGTATTCAAGCAGATCTGCTCAGATTGACAAAGCGTTGTGTGTAGTTTGTAAAGAAATGATTCTACATTGCCTCAAAAGGGTAATTTATTTTCCTTTCCCTATCCTGGCCTGTAATAACCTGGGTCACCACAACACCATCAGGCATTCAGGCTAGATTACATTTTAGAGACTGAAGCCCTTCTATCATACTGCTACTGAAGAGTCAGCAATGGCATCAAGACGCACACCTAAACCAGACAAAATCATTAAGGGTCTGGCACCCCCAATGCAAAAATGGATAATTTTTTTAAAGTTCTAGAATCCTCTATGTCGACTGCATCGGAGCCGCCAGATACTGAACAAGCCACTTCTGATGTAGACGCTTCGGCTCTCCTCACTAAAGCCGATATACAAAATCTGCCGACTAAAGCAGACTTTGCCTCCTTCTTCACCCAGGTAGGGAAAATCATTAAGGAAGGACTATCTGAGGTCAGGAAAGATCTCTCAGACCTGGGGGATAGAGTTATGCAGGCAGAGGAAGACTTGGAACAATTTACTAATACTACAGAACTTCAAAACCGAACTTTTCAAGTCCATGACGACATGATACAACAACTTCAAAACCAAGTCGAATATCTTGACAACAGAGGGAGACAACATAATCTTAGAATAAGAGGCATCTCTGAGAAAGTCGCGACATCCCAAATCTAACAACACCTGCAACAGCTGTTTCAACATGTCTTGCAAGAGGACACAACAGTCATACCCCTAGACAGAGCCCACCGAGCTCTGCGCCCGAAACCACCAGAAGATAAGCCGCCGAGAGACATAATCCTGCGCTTTCAAAACTTCAAGGATAAAGAGAAAGTTATGACAGCCTCATGAAAAACACGCCAAATCCTGTTTGAAGGAGATACAATACAAATATATGCCGATCTAAGCAATATTACACTTTCCAAGCGCAGAGAGGCAAGATACCTCACCACCCATTTGCAGGACTTAAAAATACCCTACAGATGGGGCTTCCCTTTCTGCATCAAGGTGTTACACAACTCCCAAATTGTCACATACAGCCACCCAGATGACCTCGAGCACTTCTGTAACAGTCTAAAGATTCCAACTCCATCTATACGCTCGTCACAGCCTACCACATTGTCAGGGGATGACCCGCAAGCACCGGAACCGAAACAACAGAGACTTGCCTGGACAAGAGTTTCAAGGAATACCAATAAAGGAAATAAAAAACCAGCCCATCAGGAAGAAGGACCGACCTGAACCTGCAATACATGAGCCAAGAGACTAGTTAACCTCATAATTACCTATTTTCTGTTATACCATTATGCCCGGACTCTAGAAGTTCCTTGTAAAATGCATAGAAAATGTTCTATTTACATATATAAAGCTATACTGCTAACAGGCCAGCCCCTACCCATCCCCCAATTAGGCCTCCCCACAAAAACTTTCAAATTCCAGAGGGAGAAGCTCCATCATAGTAACCTCCTCTATTTACTATGACCCCCCTTCTTACTCAAAATACTGTTTTAAGTATTGTTGTTTATTGGATTTAACTGTAACTGGTTATACTGTTATGTTGTTAATGTATTATATGTTTAACTCATGTTTTTTTACTCCTTCCAGCAGATTCTTGTACTGGAAGAGATTGCTGTTCCTTATACTATTCCTCCTTTCCCTCCCACCCTTTCCTTGGCAGAGACGAAATTGAAAGGCATCAACTACAGGCTTTAGACCTCAGGTATTGTGGCATGCAGCCAATAAGCACTAACATTGGGTTCACAGACTCCCGCTCCACTATATATATAGCAACCTATAGACAGCCCAAACAACACTACACAACTGTGCTTATTCACAACATACATGGCAGTCCCTGATATTCTATTAATTTCCCAAAATGTTAAAGGCCTAAATTCACCCACCAAGAGATCCATTGCCCTCAACTGGTTTCATAGACATAAAGGGGAGGTTCTCTTTTTGCAGGAGACACATTTCTGTAAACACGAGACACCAAAATGCTCCTCCAGTAGGATATTTTAATTCGGCACCTGCTAAGCGAAATGGAGTAGGCATACTATTTAAACACAATATCCCCTTCCAACTCACCCAGAAATGTGTAGACAATGAAGGACGATTTTTGATTCTCGTAGGCACACTCTACAACCGCCCAACCACACTGGCAACATATTATACGCCAAACACTGGCCAAGCCAGTTTTTTTAAAAAACTGCTCAGAACACTATTGGAAGTGGCACAGGGCACGCTGATTCTTGCAGGAGACAGTAATGTGGCTATTGAACCACCGCTAGATTGTTCCACTCATAAAAGCTCAGTACCCAAAAGCTCCCGTGGTGTCATCTTAAGGGCCCTGCGAAATGCAACACTATTAGATACTTGGAGACTTCAACACCCTACACAAAGAACATATACTTTTTATTCAACCCCCCAAAAGTCATATTCCAGAATAGACCACATATTTATAGATCAGAGGAGCCTACACCTAGCGAAACACTCGGATATCTTGCCAACCCCATGGTCTGACCACTCGATGGTAACACTGTCCCTGGCTTTGCCGGACAAGCCCCTTGCTGATCCCCAATGGCGCCTAGACAAAACACTTCTACTGCAACCATTAATTAAAGATAAAATTACGCGCTCGCTCAAAGATTATTTCCTACATAATGCAATCCCAGATACATCCCCCGCCTTAGTCTGGGAAGCCCACAAAGCGGTAATTAGGGGGGAATTTTTGAAACAGAAGTCTATATTGAGGAAAAATTATAATGAGAGATACTCTATGCTACTACAGCAGCTCCGAGATACAGAGACACTTCATATGCAAACCCCAAATAATGAACAGTACATAACTCAATTAACTAAGACTAGACGCGATTTGAACGACTTGCTCAACAAAGAGGCACAGAGAAAAGCGATCTATCGAAACAAACTCTATTTTGTAGAAGGTAATAAGGCAGGCCCCTTACTGGCTAGAGCCCTAAAAGATCGCACTAATAACCGATTTATCCATAAATTGTCGCAGCCAACTACACCAGGGGAATATATCCACGATAGAACAATCGCAAACATCTTTAGAGATTATTATCACACCCTATATAACATCCCTGCAACACCACACTCCTCAGACAGCGAGGCAAAAGATGCCTACATACAAAGAGCCAATATTCTGAGTTTACCTGACCATATTTCGGAACAAATGGATGACCCCATATCCCTGCCAGAGGTTATTGCAGCCATAAATAGTACACCATTGCGTAAAAGCACTGGCCCGGATGGCCTCTCGGCCTCCTACTATAAACAGTTCCAATCTATCTTGGCCCCTCACCTAACTAAACTTTTTAACTCCCTCGATAAAGATGGACTCCTTTCCCCTAACCTCCTAGAAGCACACATCTCGGTAATCCCTAAATCTGGAAAATCCCCCACAGAACCAAGCAACTATCGCCTGATATCCCTACTAAATGGGGATATAAAAATATATGCTATGATCCTAGCTAACCGTATCAGTAAAATACTCCCAACCCTAGTGCATGTAGATCAGGCTGGCTTCGTTCCGCTCAAGGAGGCCAGGGACAATACAATTCGAGATCTCCATTTAATGGAGTATGCAAAAACAAAACAGATCCCTGCAGTCCTGGCCTCCACTGATGCGGAAAAGGCCTTTGATAGACTGAATTGGCCCTTTCTGCACAGTACACTACAACATTTTGGCTTCGGGGACCTAATGATAAAAAGAATTTTCCACCTATACAATAGACCCTCAGCAAGAGTCTGTGCAAATGGGGTACTCTCACAAAGTTTTGACATTAGTAACGGGACTAGACAGGGGTGCCCGCTATCGCCCATTCTTTTTGTCCTCACGATGGAGATCCTAGCCTGTCATATTAGGAAAAACCCAGATATACACGGTATTAGCATCGGCCCAGACTCCCACAAACTAGCCATGTTTGCAGATGATGTGTTAGTTACCCTAACTCTACCTGACATATCACTACCCAACCTGACCCAGGAATTCAACAACTTCAGTAAATTTTCGCATTTCCACATAAATTATTCCGTCAGAGCTCCTAAATATCTCCATGACTACTAACAACTTCACGAATTTCATACCGTCATGCCCATTCAGAATTCAATATTCACATCTAAAATATCTAGGCATAGTATTATCTTCTAACCCTGCACAATGGTTCGCTCTAAATTACCGGCCCCTCCTGCACTCTATACAACATTCTCTGTCCTCCTGGAGGGAAAAACCTTTGTCATAGTGGGGCAGGATACAATCAATCAAAATGACAATACTCCCCAAAATTTTGTATATATTGCAGACAATGCCGGTCACCCTCCCTAAGACATTTATACAACAAATACAGAAGGCTGTGAATACTTTTGTGTGGGGAGGATCTCGCCCAAGAATAGCTCGGGGAACAATGTATAGATCCTTCCAAAATGGAGGACTAGGTTTACCAGAGATAAGCTTATACTATCACGCGTCTGTACTACAGAGAATTTTAGATTGGCATTGTAGAAAAGACTCTAAAGGATCGGTAATGATCGATTCTCAACTGCTCAGGTCCCCTAACCCAGGTCCCCTTTGCTGGCTCCCTAAAGCTAGGTGCACCCCTGCCTGCCAATCATCCGCACTTTATCATCATATATTTAATACTTGGGACTACTTAATTAAAAATACACCAGCTCTGTCCACCCTAATTTCCCCGCTTACTCCAATTTTCCCTAATATAGAACTGATGGGGGGTTACGAAACCAGGAAAAAAGACACACCAATTACTGAACTTCTAGACCTCTGTTCCGTGACACTTCTGATTACACAAGGCAAACTCAAAACTAGGGAGGAACTTACACCAATTTTATTTGGCTCCTTTGCCCCCTGGCTAAAATACGCACAATTACGACACTTTATCCAGACAACTCCCAATAAAGAAGACCTTCTTAGATTGCCAACACCATTTGAGCAAACTTGCTTAGCAGGGAAAACTGCCAGAGGTACATTGTCATTAGCTAAAGGTATGCTCCAAAATGCACAAACCTCCCTACTTCCCCCATATGTAGCTAAGTGGCATAGAGAATTGGATACAATAATGGATACTAAACAATGGATACAAATTTATCAGAACACACGCACCTCCTCTACCTCACCTAAAGTAATTGAACTCAATTATAAAGTCCTTATGCGCTGGTATTTGACACCAGCGAGATTAAACAACATTTACCCTGCCTCTTCCCCATCATGTTGGAGAGGTTGCAGCGAACAAGGCACCACAATACATATGTGGTGGTCGTGCCCCAAACTACACTCATACTGGAGGGGAATTGAGACCATATTGGGTAAACTAGCGGAAATAGACTTCTCTTTAAACCCAAGATAAATCCTGCTAAACGAGACACCCCCGCTCCAATGCAAAATTAGAAAGACACTAATACGTATAGGACTCAATTGCGCTAAAACACTGATTGCCCTGCATTGGAAGTCATCCTCAATACCAACACAAGATAGCTGGTTACAAAGCACTGACAAAATGCTCTCATGTGAGGAATATGGCTACTTTAGAAGAGGCAAATCTGCATTCTATGCGGATGTCAGATTTTATTGGGATTCTATCACGCAAAAAGACCCCCACACCATAAGTAAACTAACAGACTAGGTGGGACGTGAATACATCACTGAACTTCCTCCGCCTTAAAATATTAAGGGTTGTAGACGTTGTCATAACCGAGCTGCATATAATTCTCATTCGGGGGTGTCTCTGCCAGTTACCCTCCCTCCCTCCCGTCCACCTCCCTTCTCTCCTCTGTTGTGTTTGTTATTTCCTTTTCTTTTTTATATTGCTCTATGGTTTAGCTGAGGAATATTTCAGGCTTGGAGATATGAGATATTAGTCCATTGTAATCGCTGCACATCAACTATTATATAATGACAGGACTAAGACCAAAATCTACATAAAACAAACATGGACAATAAAGGACTTTGCTAAGGTCTGCAGCTACAAAAAGCTATAATACCCAGAAGCCTACAAGCTAGAAATATGAAAATAATAGTCATTATAGTGTACTGTAGCCTGTACAAGTAGACCTCCATGAAATTGTTTGCTCAGATTACAGTCCTGTGATTTCTTCTGTTGAATTGTTTGTTTGATGTCAAAATTAATAAAAAATTATTCATATAAAAAAAAAAAAAAAGGCCTGATGAGATGAGCTGCCTTGGGCTAAAAATGGTCCACACGCTGCTGTATTTTATCTTCAAATGCCGATGACTTGCGTGACTTATCCGCCACCAACTAGGGTTCAAGCCGCAATGTTTTAGGGCACTTTCTGCCTGGGAAACAAACATCAATTTTTCTGGCCGCTGCTACAGCAGCGGCTGCAACAATACCTAATTTTTCAGGCATGTGTACATGCCAAATTGTACTGGCCTCTGGTGCTGCACTGTGGCTTCAAAAACAAAACCAAAAAACAGGGATTAAAATGATAGGAATAGTACTACTTAACACACCACTCCTATCTGGTGGCACATTAGATTGCACGTGCAGTGCCCCAAATTTGAAGTAGGAGGACCGACCAAGCATCTTTTTCCATCTCCCGGTTCCTAAAATCCATGCCATATACACATCCCCTGATAGGGGACACCGCAGTGGAAGGTACCAGGCCGAAATTTCTTTGCACAAAAGGCAATCCCCAACCTGTACTCGATTGTGCAAAAGGAAGTAACCTTACCATGGGTCCCAGACCACACGTCTTGTAATTCTCTGTCTGGGAACTTATCTATCTATCTATCTATCTATCTATCTATCTATCTATCTATCAAATCTATCTATTTATCTATCAAATCTATCTATCTATCTATCTATCTATCTATCGTATCTATCAAATGTATCTATTGCATCTATTGATCTATCTATCTAATCTATGTATCTATCTATCTATCAAATTTATCTATCTCGTGGCTGGACTGACCAAGCATCTTTTTCCATCTCCCGGTTCCTAAAATCCATGCCATATACACATCCCTGATAGGGAACGTAACAGGTATTAAACTGATAAGAATAGTACTACTTAACACACCACTCATATCTGGTGGCACAGTAGATTGCACGCGCAGTGCCCTAAATTTGAAGTAGGAGGACCGACCAAGCATCTTTTTCCATCTCCCGGTTCCTAAAATCCATGCCATATACACGTCCCCTGGCGCCGCAACTGCCTCTGGGAACCTTACCATTGGTCCCAGACCGCACATCTTGTAATTCTCTGTCTGGGAAATTATATATCTATCAAATCTATCTATTTATCTATCAAATCTATCTATCTATCTATCTATCTATCTATCGTATCTATCAAATGTATATTGCATCTATTGATCTATCTATCTAATCTATGTATCTATCTATCTATCAAATCTATCTATCTCGTGGTTGTGCAAATGGACTGTTTGCGGTTGTTTGCGGTGCGTTAAACGGGGAGTTTGGTCTGTCACTGTGAAGCGGGCGTAACCCTTACACTACCTGATCGATACAACATCATACCTGATGTTTTAAAGCACGTTATTCCAAACAATTTAGGAATGTTAGGTGATTTATGCCCTTTATGGATTAAAACCAGACTCTGCATCAACTATGTAATTTTCCGTGGGAGTTTTGCCATGGATCCCCCTCCGGCATGCCACAGTCCAGGTGTTAGTACCCTTGAAGCAACTTTTCCATCACTATTGTGGCCAGAAAGAGTCCCTGTCGGTTTTAAAATTTGCCTGCCTATTGAAGTCAATGGCGGTTCGCCCGGTTCACCCGTTTGTGAACAGTTGCGGACGTTCGAGTTCGCCGTTCGCGAACGGAAAATTTTAAGTTCGCGACATCACTAATAAACAGCTCTTTTACTTGAAAAAGAATACAAACACCCCCTAACACTATACAAACCCCCACCCCCCAAACTACCAAGGGCCCTTAAAATGAACTTTTGGGGGGCACTTAAAATGACTTTCTGTAGGGCATTGCCCTGAGATAAACAGCTCTTTTACTTTTAAAAAAAAAACCTCCTAAAAATATACAATATACAAAATAACAAATTATCAAAAATAAAAAAGAATTACACCTAATCTAATAGCCCTATCAAAATAAAAAAGCCCACCCAAAATAAAAATAAACTACCAATGGCCCTTAAAAGGGCCTTTTGTGGGGCATTACCCCAAAGATATCAGCTCTTTTACCTGTAAAAAAAAATACAAACAACCCAACACCCAACAAACCCCACAAAATAAAAAAAAATATCTAAATAACCTAAACTACCCATTGCCCTGAAAAGGGCATTTGTATGGCGTTGTCCTTGAAAGGGCATTTAGCTATTTTACAGCCCAGACCCTAAACTAAAAAAAATACACCCAAAAAACCCTTAAAAAAACCTAACACTAACCCCGGCGATCCAATTACAGTTGTTGAAGTCCCGCTTAAAGGATCCATCCAGCCAGCAAAGTCCTCATCCATGCAGCAAGAAGTCTTCATCCAGGTGGCCTCTTCAATCTTCATCCAACCAGCGTGGAGCAAGGGACGCAATTCAAGATGGCGTCCCTTGCATTCCTATTGGCTGAAAAATTTGAATCAGCCAATAGGAATTAGGGCTGCTAAAATCCTATTGGCTATTCAAATCAGCCAATAGGATTTAAGCAGCACTAATTCCTATTGGCTGATTCAAATTTTTCAGCCAACAGGAATGCACAGGATGCTATCTTGAATCATGTCCCTTGCATTGAAGATTCACAGTACGGCGGAGACGTATGAAGAGGATGGTCCACGCCGGATGTCTTCAGGATGGACCCGCTCCGCGTCAGCTGGATGAAGATCGAAGAGGCCACCTGGATGAAGACTTCTTGCCACATTAATAAGGACTTTGTCTGGTTGGATGAAGAATGAAGAGGCCGCCTGGATGAAGACTTCTTGCTGCATGGATGAGGACTTTGTTCGCTGGATGGATCCTTCAAGCGGGACTTCAACAACTGTAAATGGATCGTCGGGGGTAAGTGTTAGGTTTTGTTAAGGGTTTTTTTTTTTTTTTTTAAGTTAAGGGTCTGGGCAGTAAAAGAGCTAAATGCCCTTTTTTAGGGCAATGCCCATACAAATGCCCTTTTCAGGGCAATGGGTATCTTAGGTTATTTTAGATATTTTTTTATTTGAGGGGGTTGGTTGGGTGGTGGGTTTTACTGTTGGGGGGGTGTTTATATTTTTTTACAGGTAAAAGAGTTGATGTCTTTGGGGCCATGCCCCACAAAAAGCAGTTTTAAGGGCAATTGGTAGTTTATTGGTTTTTTTTATTTTGTTAGGGCTATTAGATTTGGTGTAATTCTTTTTTATTTTTGATAATTTGTTTGTTATTTTTCATAATTTAGTGTTTTGTTTTTTTTGTAATTTAGTTACGGCTAGATTACGAGTTGTGCGTTAGACTGAAAAAGCAGCGTTAACAGGTCCCGAACGCTGCTTTTTCAGTAACGCTGGTATTACGAGTCTTGCAGGTTTAGGGGTCCCGCACACTTTTTTGGCCTTACCGCAAAACGACTTACGGAAACTTGATAAAGTCTTTCTTTTCCATAGCGCTGGTATTACGAGTCTGTCCTGGGAGGCCAAAAAGTGAGCGGTACACCCTCTACCTCCAAGATCCCTAACGCATTTTAAAGTCAGTAGTTAAGAGTTTTATGGTACAATGCTGTAGCATAAAACTCATAACTGAAGTGCTAAAAAGTACACTAACACCCATAAACTACCTATTAACCCCTAAACCGCCGCACTCCCACCTCACAAACACTATTTAAATATTATTAACACCTAATCTGCCTCCCCTAACATCGCCTCCACCTACATTATTCTTATTAACCCCTAATCTGCTGCTCCGGACATCGCTGCCACCTACATTACACTTATTAACCCCTAATCTGCTGCCCCCAACATCGCCGTCACCTACATTATTTTTATTAACCCCTAATCTGCTGCCCCCAACGTCGCCGCCACTATTCTAAATGTATTAACCCCCAAACCCAAGTCTAACCCTAACCCTAACACCCTCTAACTTAAATATAATTTAAATAAATCTAAATAAAATTCCTATCATTAACTAAATTATTCCTATTTAAAACTAAATACTTACCTATAAATTAAACCCTAAGCTAGCTACAATATAACTAATAGTTACATTGTATCTAGCTTAGGGTTTATTTTTATTTTACAGGAAAGTTTGTATTTATTTTAACTAGGTAGAATAGTTACTAAATAGTTATTAACTATTTAATAACTACCTAGCTAAAATAAATACAAATTTACCTGTAAAATAAAACCTAACCTGAGTTACACTAACACCTAACACTACACTACAATTAAATAAATTTACTAAATTAAAATTAAATAAATTAAATTAAATTAGCTAAAGTACAAAAAACAAACAAACAAACAAACACTAAATTACAGAAAATAATAAACAAATTACAACATATTTAAACTAATTACACTAATCTAATAGCCCCTATCAAAATAAAAAAGCCCCCCAAAATAAAAAAAAACCTAGCCTAAACTAAACTATCAATAGCCCTTAAAAGGGCCTTTTGCGGGGCATTGCCCAAAGTAATCAGCTCTTTTACTTGTAAAAAAAAATACAAACAACCCCTCCAACAGTAAAACCCACCACCCACACAACCAACCCCCCCAAATAAAATAATAACTAAAAAAACCTATGCTCCCCATTGCCCTGAAAAGGGTATTTGGATGGGCATTGCCCTTAAAAGGGCAGTTAGCTCTATTGCAGGCCCAAACCCTAACCTAAAAATAAAACCCACCCAATACACCCTTAAAAAATCCTAACACTAACACCCTGAAGATCGACTTACTGTTCTGAAGACCGGACATCCATCCTCAAAGAAGCGGCAGAAGTCTTCATCCAACCGGGCCGAAGTCCTCAATGAAGCCGGGAGAAGTCTTCATCCAAGCCGGACGAAGTCGTCCTCCAGAGGGACAAAAGTCTTCATCCAGACAGCATCTTCTATCTTCATCCATCCGACGTGGAGCAGCTCCATCTTCAAGACATCCGACGCAGAGCATCCTGTTCATCCGGTGTTATCTTACTGAATGAAGGTACCTTTAAGTGACGTCATCCAAGATGGCGTCCCTTAGATTCCGATTGGCTGACAGAATTCTATCAGCCAATCGGAATTAAGGTAGTTTTAGGCTGTAACGCTCGCTTTATATCCTCACCGCAAAACTTGTAATACCGGCGCTTTGGGAATTCCATGAAAAAACATAATTTTTACGTGTGTGGGACTGATGTTTCATTACAGGCTAAAAGGGGTGCGGTACAGCTATACCGGCAACACTTGTAATAGCTGTGGTGCTGTTTTAACGCTGAAAATGCCATATAACTTGTAATCTAGCTGAAAGTCACTACTTACAGGATTAAACACATACTTAAAGGTATAGAAAGGTCAAAATTGAAATGTGCATTGGTGTATATCAATTTTAAATAGAAGCATTTTGTAATATACTTTATATGCTGTTAGGCACTGTGCACCAGCATTCAAGCATCACATCAGAGATGGTCAGCAGGGCTTGTATGACACAAAGTAAATCTTCACTGACGCAATACACGCCACCGCCAGCTCTCTGAATCCTGACCCTTTAGTCACATGTAGCATATGTGCATATGCCGCACAATAATGTTTACTAGAAACATTTTTGCTAAGGGAAGTGTATTAGAAAAATGCTTCCATTAAAAAATGAAAAATGCATCAATGCACATTTCAATATTGATCTTTCTATCCCTTTAAACAACTATTATTTAGTGACATCACATTATATGCAGGTCCCCAAATAATAACTGCTTCTAACAGTTGGCCATTATGATCAAATGCCATGGAGTTTGGATCTACAGCTTATATAACACAGTTATCTATATTACATAGGTGTCAGGGTAATAGCCTGTTAACCCAAACTATAACATACCCATCCCAATAAACGCGAACTGAGACTTCACCAAACAAATTAACCCTAACTGATCGAGACTCTCCCCCAGATGGCTATTGATCATATACCTAACCTTTACTGTACCCGTATCAAGGACCATCATTATTATTAAGCAACTCATGGTGAAGGTAAAAATCTTTATGGATTTTGCAATCTTTGAGTTGCTATGTTGTTTTTTCTGCAAGATATTAGTTTCAAGAATGGATTTTATTGCATTTAGGCCATTACATTCAGCGCGTCAATTACATTTTTTTAACACAACCGGATGTTGGAAAAAGTTTCTATTTGTCTTTATGTGAAACCAATCAGTGTAACTCATAATCAAAAAGAGAAAGAAATTAAATAATGGGGAAAAAATTTTTTACTGCACAGAAAAAAAAATAGAAAAGTTCTTTCAGATCAGATATTATCGAGGTCTGTCTGTTTAGTTTCCAATGTTTGACCAGACAAACTGTAAGCTCATGCATGTGCGAGCGCACGTACACACGCATACACACATACTCAAAATCACCCCTACACAGTTAGAACATTCATAAGTAGCTGAATGTGTAATTGATTTTCAGTCAAGTACTTTTTAAGCTACAAATTATGCATACACATGAGCTCCCGCATGTGCACACACACACACACACACACAAAATCACCCCTATACATCTTAGAACTTTCAGAACTAACTGAATGTTTAATTTTTTTACCTAGTACTTTTTAAGCTACAAATCATGCATACACATACATTTACAATCAACCCATAACACAGCATAGAACACTAGCTGAATGTTTATTTTTTTAAAGCAAGTACGTTTTAAGCTATTAACCATGCATACACATGAACTCATGCATGCGCATAGCGCACCACACACAATCACCCCTATACAGCTTAGAACATTCAGAACTAGCTGAATGTTTAATTTATTTTAAATCAAGTTACTTTTCAAGCTAACAAATCATGCATACACATGAGCTCATGCATGAGTCACAAGCACACTTACACATGCACACACACTTACAATCACCCCTACACAGCTTAGAACATTCATAGCTAGCTGAATGTTTAATTTCATTTTAAATCAAGAACTTTTTTATGCTACAAATCACACATACACATGACTCATGCATGCGCACACGCACACACAACACACAATCCCCCCTACACAGCTTAGAACATTCAGAACTAGCTGAAATTTTTTTTTTTAAATCAAGTACTTTTTAAGCTACACATCATGCATACACATGAGCTCACGCATGCGCGCACCTACACAGCTTAGAACATTCAGAATTAGCTGATTGCTTCATTTTTTTTTTTAAATCAAGCACTTTTTTTGGGGGGGGGCCAGAGCTAACTGAAGGAGAGATATGGGGTGTCTTCTGAGAGCTCCTGCTAAGTATGGCATAAAAGCTAATAATTTTGGATAAAACTGGAAGATTAGGGTAGTTTGCTGAGGATACCGACTTCTAGCCTCTTGGTCTGTCAAAGAGACAGTAATTGAAATCCATGACACCCATTACTGCAAACAAACAAAAGATTGTTCCAGTCACCAACACTTTTTAAAATAGACCTTTATTCTTTCACATTGGGTCCAAGCAAAAAACTACAACATTTCAGGCCTGCTATAGTCCCTTAGTCATGTATGTATAAGATCTCGCATATTTATAAGAAATAAAGTTATTTTAATTTATTTTATAAAAGATCAGAATCATAGTGAGAGGAGGAAGAAATTAACATGTGATGAATTATTTACAGAGGGCAAACTGCTTAGTTAGATGTTACACAGGACGTGATGCTACACTTTTATGGGGAATCTTTTAGATGTTACACAGGAAGTGGAGGGGAATCTTTTAGATGTTACACAGGAAGTGATCCTACAACTTTATGGGGAATCTTTTAGATGTTACACAGGAAGTGGAGGGGAATCTTTTAGATGTTACACAGGAAGTGATGCTATACTTTATGGGGGAATCTTTTAGATGTTACACAGGAAGTGGAGGGGAATCTTTTAGATGTTACACAGGAAGTGATGCTACACTTTATGGGGGAATCTTTTAGATGTTACACAGGAAGTGGAGGAATTTGGCGCCCAAACAATACAATTAATCAATTAAACTACCATATAGGCTACTTCTAAACTGTATATAAGGCCACGCTGCCATTACCAATATTCTAGTCTTGAGAAAGGCCCTTTTTTGAGGGCAGAAACACGTTGACATATTGGTAAGCATTACTTTAATCTTTACTTCATTCTCATATTGGATACGCTATGTTGTGAATTTCTTTTTTTTTTACAGGGACACTTTTTAGGATACCATAGGAGCAGCTGACAGGTGCTAGGATCCAATCAGCTACTTCAGCAACCACACTCAGGAATTTGGATCTGTTAAAGTAACTACATTGGAAGGAATCAATTTCCTCACTTTCACCTTGCTTTTCATCACCCTTTTTTTCCATTTTTTAGTTTTGATTGACTTATTTTTGTTCTTCAATAACATTTGTTGATCAACTTTTTGAACACTTTTTTGGATTATATTTTATATTTTAATTTTTTATTTTTTTATGTTTATTGCATATTGTGTATTATATTTTTTATGTTATTGCATATTGTGTATTTTATTTAATTATATCTTAACCTCACTGGATTAGTAGCTAGCATTTTATATCCATTTGCACTCACTCACTACTTGATTGTATCTATACAATTATTTTGCTACCCCCCCTTTTTTTGCACTGCAGTGCATTTTTCTATTTTTTGGAACACTATTTTTGTAACACTAATTTTGAACACTATTGTTTGTATTATTGTTATTAGTTTTTTGCTTGATGCACTTGCTACAGTTGCACTTAGGCTAATTCTGTTTTATCAGTATACACTCTTATTCTGGTGTACCACTCACACTGATCACCTGTTATTACCTCTGTTTTTATTGTAATTATCAGCTTTGGCCCTTTGAGCCGCTTCTGTAAGATATTCCTGTATTTGTAATTTTATTTATATGTGCTTTTTACATTTTTTATATATAGTCTTTTATTACTGATGCTTTTTAACATGGTTCATTAAATAATCTTCTTTTATCTCTCTGTGAGTATATTTATCCCTTGGCCTCTTGTTGGCGCTGTATTCACTTCTTACTACTTGTGCATATTTTTTGGAGGTTGGTTAGGATCTCTGTTTGGATACAGCTTGGGGATTACCTTAGCGCTTGTACACACACCCTTTTTCGCTGTTTTCTAAACCCCTTTTTGTGAAGATTACACATTACCGCAAACCATCTTTGGGCTCGGCCTGGTGTGAAGCTTAACTCAGCGGGAGCGAACGGTCACAGGAGCCCTGAACTCACCTAAACCGACTCAGTGCGACAGTGACCAGCACAAAGTTGTGACCTAAAAATAAGCACTATCCTGTTGGCGTGAACGGCAGCCATTTGTGTAAGTGCGCAACAGCTACCACCGGTCACTTGACTGCCTGCTTGCAAGTGAATCCCAGGTCTCCAGAGAGATACAGCGAAGTACACGGGGTAAGTCTGTGTAGCACATGGCTACATACACCATCACTGATCTGGGCCTATATTTTAACCGCTAGTCTGTAACTGCGCAACATACAGATCTGAAGCCACCTAGCTAAAGGAGAAACTAGAGGCTCCGGCAGACATAGAGATGTGCGTGTGATATTGATTGTGTCATTCTATATCACTGTTGCCCAACATTTCATTGCTGCTGTATTATACTCATATTGGGCTGTAATCAGAGGCTCTGTGTAAACCACATCCAGGGTGCAGAATCGGTGAGGTAACGCAGTGCAAGAACTAAACTATAAAGCAACCCTGACATAATTCTGGACTTTGCTAGTAAGAGAAACATCTAGCTCACTTCATGTTATTGGGTCTAAGAGGACTTTCTTAAAGCAACATAGTGTCTAGGACAGTCAGGCAGCTATTATATGATATTTGAATCTTCATTTCACTTTTGTATGCATCCATAGTCAAGATGGACTAAAACCAATATTTTTTTTGCTGGAGGGGCCAGAGGGGATCTAGCCCACACATAAGGATTTGCCTCTGATGTTCAGGTGGGTCCTTACTAAAGGTCATTAGATATCAGACACTATCCCAATAAAATCTTAGGACGATACCAAACATCTGTGATACACCGTCGGTATTGTTTACTGCACAATGTCCCACTCACAGAAAAAGAAAGTAAAGGCTTCCACTGGAGTGAAACGCACAGTGGAGGACCATTTTGGCCCCATGGATGAGGACCTACATGCTCCAATGGGGACAGGAAATGAAGCTGCCTTCTCTCCCCCATCTAGTCCTGAATCCTCCCCATTAGCTGCAGCTGCTCTACAGGATTTTCAGTCAGTAGACCATTCTCAGGTTTTCTCCACCTTTATCCTAAATTCCCTGAATTCCCTACTGGATACCCACCATGCATCTTTTGCAGAAAAATTAACCTATTCTATAGCAGATTTGAAGAAACACCTTAACTCCAACACAGAAAGGTTAGACTCAATGGAACGCAAACAGGAAGATATGGTGGTGGATTACTCCAATATGCTCAGCTATACTCAAAACCTAGCAGAAAACATCAATGAGATGGAGGATAAACTGGAGGACCTAGAAAAACAATTTTAGGATATGTGAGATTCCAGAGGAGGTTTCTGGTGTGGACTGGGTCCTTACCTAACAGAATTCTTTGCCATCCTGGCAAGACCTCAGTCAGCAACTAAAAATCTAATAGACAGAGCTCACAGGTCATTAACGCCTAAAGGCTTGCCAAATGATCAACCCAGAGATACCATAGTAAGACTACATTTCTATACATATAAGAAAAGAGTCCAAAGAGCCATTCTACGTAGAACAGAACTTCCAGAAAAATGTGAGCAATTAAAGATCTTTTCTGACCTATCATCCCGTACATTGCAACAGAGAAAGACATTTACATAGGTTACCAAAATCCTGAGACAACATCACACCAAGTACAGATGGGGTTCCCCACAAAGCTGTTTATCTCAAGGAATAATCAAACCCACATGATCTCCTCTGTCTCACAAGGGATAGATCTCCTTAAACACTGAGAGTTATACAGCCTACCTCCAGAGAAGGCAACGGGTGCTAATCCATGTGGTAAACAGACGGATACTTCACCACTAACAGACACCCACTCCCACAAGCGCAACTTGACTTTTGTGCTCTCCAATATCTTCTAGATCTACGGATGGTAATATTATAACATGAGTTTATGTGTTAGGTTAATAATGTTATGCTGTTGTATGTTTACCGTAGGAAAAAAAAAAGTTCTGGCTTTAAAAATGCACAACACGCCCAATATGGAATGCCGGTCACACACTACATGGGTTGTATTTACTTAGCTATTTCCACATCCATAAGGTATCGTGAGACAGCAAGTAGGATCACTGCAGTCACAACTCACAAGGGTGACCAATGTCACTCTTTATAGGTACTAACTTAATATGCTTTATGTAAACAGTTTTTGTGACAAGGCCTATGGTAAGGAGTGTGGACCACTTTGCATAGGAAGCGAATGTAACAATGTGTCCGAATAACTTAGGGACAGCACACACAGCCTTATATTACGCTTACACACCATAACCAGACATTATGCCTGTGTTAAATTTTAGGGGCATGTGTTGTGAACCCTGCGTGTGTTCTTTTACTCTGAACCCATTAGCAACTATTCATACACGTATTTATTTTTAAACATTGTTTATCTAATTAACCGGCAGCATTAATGGATGCTAGCCCACACACCTGAGCTACCTGAGCTATCCTACGGTGGTGGAGAAATACAAATATAAGAAATTAGTAACACAACCAGACTATCAAGGTGCACCATACTGGTTTACCTCCACAATGTCTGAATCTCCCACCATTTGTTTAAGACAAGGTGGGAAGCGGTAACATGGGAGCACCATATCAGATACCCTTTACCTACATAACCCCATATATGGAAAAGTATTTTTGCTCTCTTAGCATTATGTACTAGAGCTCAGAGAAATCATCTTCACATAGTTGAGCTTTTATGGGTGCCCTGTTTTCCGTTCCCCATTTTTCTACTGGAACTAGTGTTTTTTCCCACTGTATGTTCTGTACTCTTTATATTGTTACCTCTGTTAACACTTCAAATTTAAGAACAGTACCTGCACTATACTGTCTACGTGTCAAATGTTCATGGTTGAGTGATGTGCTTTAGTCTAATAATCCATAACATAATAAACAAGGGCTGTTTTTCTCGCACTATATTGGCCATACTTCTTTAGCTCCCTGGTTGATTGGTCCATTTCAGCTAACTCAACATGGAAGTGGACAGATGAGGTGGGTTGGACAGCTACATCACAAATATATAAGAGCCTACTACACCATTTTGTTTGCCCAACTTCCTAAAATCCTTGCCACCCCCCCCCCCCAAAGAAAAAAAAATAATTGTAAAACTATGGCTTCAGATTGATGTATCATTATACCACAGATGGGGGGAGGCAATGGCATCAGCACATAGTTATGTATCAAGGCCACATTATATAATTAAAAAAAAAAAAAGCCCACTCATGGAATAACATTAACCCTACATAAGCCTTACCCATTAGAAACTAGAGAAGTCACTCTCGCACAAATAACCCTTTATGTACACCTTGCTCATCCTGCTCTTATTGTGACCGGTATGATGTGTATATTCTAAATAGGGTGTGTTGTTTATATTATATCAAATGTTCATTATGTTATCACTTTTGCTAACAGTTTAACTTTTTTATGAGATTGCCTACCTATGTGAAAGACTCTGAGCTGAATCAAACTAAGGAACCACACTCAAATCGCAAGCTAGACAATTAGGGAGCTGAAGACGCAAGTGTGAATGTTTAAACGCTAAGGTCTTAGGTTGCAAAACTTTCCTTTGGGTCCCTTCCTTTTCTCCCCCAGCACTTAATCCTCATACTTTTTCTTATCTCTGCAACAACAGGTATTTAGCAATAGCTATTTTTATATTCCAACCAAACTAGTCTAAGCTCCCTCAGCCCAAATCTAAATATCCTTAGAGAGATTAACTTTGCAAAAATCCCCCCCAATTCACTATTTTTCACCCTATTTCTTTTTATCACTATAACGCTATAGTACTCTGGTTTTGAATTACTGCCAGAGACTAAATTTGCGGGTTCCCTTGTAACCTCCGCACTAATTATAATATATTATTATAAAGTATATAGCCACCTGCTTTGACGCTGGGAGCTTTGTCACAGGCACACAGGTAATCTAGTCTAGAGGACTGGAAATCTAGGAAACTTTCACACTCTATCCTTCTATTCCCTTTTCTAATTTTTGCCCTCTCGATATCACTTCCATCTTCCCCCCAACTCCCTTCCTTGCCCATAGTGCATTTCATGCACACCCATTCCTCCAGTTCACTAGTGCATAAAACATCATTTAATAGACCTTGTGTTTAATGCTCACACTTTGTTCTATATGACTCTAGATATTGTGGTGATCCAAACTAGTTGATAAACGATATACAATGTAACCCTGCCAAGAGCTGTTGATATGATAGAATAAATACAGTACGCCTGTTAGGTCTGTATAACATAAATCTACAGGTGTTAATGTACTTGGCATAAATTATATCACAGTATTATGTTGTTATGTACAATAATCTACATTGTACAAAAGCAGAGGAATAGAAAGAAGAAACGAAAACCAAGATAAAAGCTTATCTTAAAATCGATGATACTCATATTGTAAAATGTTATTGTCATTCTATGGTTCTTTTTGTTTTGTATTATTTGAAAAACCTAATAAAAATGTATAAAAAAAAATCAAGCACTTTTTAGGCTACAAATCATGCATGAACATACGCATGAGCTCACACATGCGCACTCGCAGACACTCACACACGCGCACTCGCAGACACTCACACACAATCGCCCCCACAACAGCATAGAACATTCAGAACTAGCTGAGCGTTTAATTTTTTTTTAAATCAAGTACTTTTTAAGCTACATATCATGCAAACACATGAGTTCACGCATGCGCGCACACACACACACAATCGCACCTACACAGCTTAGAACATTCAGAACTAGCTGAATGCTTTTTTTTTATCTGATGCTTTTGCTTTTTAAGATACAGATCATAGATTTCAAAGAAATTGTTTAATTTCTTTTAGTTTGATGTTCCATAATGATAAGAATTTTCTGTATTCATTACATTTATTGAAGAACGATAAAGAATAAATTTATGAACAAATGCAACAAAAAAAATTAGCTGATTTTTTTGTGTGGATAAAGCTGTTTCTCTAAAGGTGGGAAAGTTTTTTCTACTAGAGATGTGCTGATTCGTTGAGTCATTAATTATACAACTAGTCGAATACGTTATTGGTCAAAAATGTAATCATTAGTTGACAAAATTGAATTGTTCATTCTTTCTTGCCATTTGATGCCAAAAAAAGCGTACAGGAATGGGAAGAAGGAGTTATATTGTTTGATTAATAAGCTCCTGTTTTTGTAATAATGTACATGGGGTCTTTCCATTAATTCGTCCATCGTCCCCTTTCTAATCCTGCTATAGTATTAATGACCCATGTTAGGGATAGCCAGTCAGGCACTAAATGCTGGATTCACTAAACTGAACATCTTAAAAAATCTGAAACAAATCTTTCGGACAAAACAAATTTTTTCGCCACTGCACATGTCTATTTTCTACAGACGAGAAAAGCTTCAAAAGTTCATGTTTACACGATTCAATAATGAATTACCAATGCCCTTGGAAGCTGACTGATCCCTTTTCAGCAAATAAGTATGTAAGCTTCACTTCTGTTCTTGGGGACTAATCTGTTGTGCTGAATACGTTCCCCATTATTATCTTTTTATGGGTTAAAAAGAAAGCTTTTTAGCATAATGAACGATTTTTCTGAAACAAGTATTTTGTATGTGCTCATTTATAGTTGTTTGTTCAATTGGTTACATGTTATACATACAATGCATCATCAATTTAAATTACTTTAAATTAAGTATTTATTTCTTTTAGTAATTTTATGTGTTATAGTTCAGGATAAATATTAGTGAAAACAGAAAATTACAAATTGCTGAGTTGCTATACAGTTTAAGTCACAATCTGAAAAATCTAGGTGCCAGATTACAAGTGGAGCACTATTGTTTTCACCCCTCGATAGTGCCCACAGTAGCACGCATTTAACAAGTTGGAAATTAAAAGCTAGCGCAAGAGCGAAAGACTGAGGATCTCTATCTTCTGGACTTCAGATTTCGCAACCTGTGCTATTATTAACGCACCACTTGTAATCTGTCCCTATGGGTTTAAATCAACATAGTATATTTGGCTAACCACTATTATTTTTCATATTTCACAACTATAAGTATTACTAATATGGATTTTATATCTAAAATTAAAAGGGCTCCATGTGCTTTATAGTATTTTCTGCTTTGATGCCATTGCAATGCAGGCTCACCTACCCCGAGTTGATTAGCAGTGGTCATACGACTGTTGCTTCATAACCTATAAATCACCATAAACTTGTTAGTTTGTGGTTACTGACAAGTTGCACGAGAGCAAGGACGGAGTTGCACAAGGAAATACTTGTGAAATGGTTGGAAATCTTGAGGCCATATCACTTATGTTTTGAAATTTGCAAAGGAAAATAATATAGAAAACAACATTATAAGATTGCAGTCTGAGACATATTTGTACTTCTTTTTTATTTAAGACTATATATGACAGACTGTTCAAAACTCCTGAACCTTCAGCAGTTAAATGCTTTTAGTTAAAAGTGTTATCTGTGCTTTGAGTTTGTAATAACACACATGCTGTACAAAAGTTTGTGAGTGTATTTATTTATTTATATATATATATATACTGTATATAAATAAAGTATTTTTAAAACTTACATTAAAAACAATGAAGTAGAAAACATATCCATGTTATTTTCTTCTGTATAGGAAGTCAGATTAGGAAACATTGTAGATAAATGGGATAACTCTCACAAAAAAAGGAAATTTATGCTCACCTGATAAATGTATTTCTTTTACGATATGACGAGTCCACGGATTTCATCCTTACTTATGGGATTACGACTCCTGTTTAGCAGGAACTGGCAAAGAGCACCACAGCAGAGCTGTATATATAGCTCCTCCCTTCCCTCCCCATCTAGTCATTCGACCGAAGTTAGGAAGAGAAAGGAAAAGCCAAAGGTCTTAGAAATGACAGGGTGGGCCGTGGACTTATCATATCGTAAAAGAAATTAATTTATCAGGTAAACATAAATTTCCCTTTTCTTTTACAAGATATGACGAGTCCACAGATTTCATCCTTACTTATGGGATACAATACCAAAGCTATAGGACACGGATGAAAGGGAGGGACAAGACAGGAACCTAAACGGAAGGCACCACTGCTTGAAGAACCTTTCTCCCAAAACCAGCCTCAGAAGAAGCAAAAGTATCAAATTTGTAAAATTTGGAAAAAGTGTGAAGAGGCAACCAAGTTGCAGCCTTGCAAATCTGTTCAACAGAAGCATCGTTTTTAAATGCCCATGAGGAAGCCACAGCCCTAGTAGAATGAGCCGTAATTCTTTCAGGAGGCTGCTGTCCAGCAGTCTCATATGCCAGACGGATGATACTTTTCAGCCAAAAAGAAAGAGAGGTAGCCATAGCTTTCTGACCCCTACGCTTTCCAGAAAAAACAACAAATAATGAAGATGATTGACAAAATTCCTTAGTCGCCTGCAAGTAAAACTTCAGGGCATGAACCACGTCCAAGTTATGCAACAGACGCTCCTTCTTAGAAGAAGGATTAGGACATAATGAAGGAACAATAATTTCCTGATTAATATTCTTATTATTAACAACCTTAGGAAGGAAACCAGGTTTGGTACGTAAAACCACCTTATCAGAATGGAAGATAAGATAAGGCGAGTCACATTGTAATGCTGAAAGCTCAGAAACTCTACGAGCAGAAGAAATAGCAACCAAAAATAAAACCTTCTAAGATAACAACTTAATATCTATGGAATGCATGGGTTCAAACTGAACCCCTTGAAGAACATTAAGAACTAAATTCAAACTCCAGGGTGGAGCAATTGGTCTAAACACAGGCTTAATTATGGTTAGAGCCTGACAAAAAGACTGAACGTCTGGAACATCTGCCAAATGTTTGTGTAGTAAAATTGACTAAGCAGAGATTTGTCCCTTTAAGGAACTTGCTGATAACCCTTTCTCCAATCCTTCTTGGAGAAAAGACAGAATCCTGTGAATCCTAACTCTACTCCATGAGTAGCTCTTAGATTCGCACCAATAAAGATATTTACGCCATATCTTATAGTAGATCTTTCTAGTAACAGGCTTACATGCCTGAATCAAGGTAACAATGACCGAATCAGAGAACCCCCGCTTAGATAAAATCAAGCGTTCAATCTCCAAGCAGTCAGTTGCAGAGAAACTAGATTTGGGTGTTGGAAGGGTCCCTGAATGAGAAGGTCCTGCCTCAATGGAAGCTTCCACAGCGGCAGAGAGGACATGTCCACTAGATTGACATACCAAGTCCTGTGAGGCCACGCAGGCATGATTAGAATTACTGAAGCCCTCTCCTGTTTGATCCGAGCAATCACCCGGGGAAGGAGAGCAAACGGTGGAAACACATATGCTAAGTTGAATGACCAAGGCACTGCCAAGGCATCAGTTCGGCCTGAGAATCCCTTGACCTGGATCCATATCTAGGGAGCTTGGCATTCTGACGAGACGCCATCAGATCCAAAAGTCTGTCTGCTTAAAAAGTCCTCTTCCCAGTTGTCCACTCCTGGGATGTAGATTGCTGACAGATAACAAGAGTGAGCCTCCGCCCACCAAATTATCTTGGATACTTCTGTCATCACTAAGGAACTTCTTGTTCCTCCCTGATGATTGATGTAAGCCACAGTTGTGATGTTGTCTGACTGAAAACGGATGAATTTGGCCAAAGCCAACTGAGGCCAAGCCTAAAGCGCATTGAATATTGCTCTCAATTCCAGAATAATGATTGGAAGAAGAGACTCTGACCGAGTCCACACACCCTGAGCCTTCAGGGAATTCCAGACTGCACCCCAACCTAGTAGGCTGGCATCCGTTGTCACTATCACCCATGAGGGTCTGCGGAAGCATGTGCCTTGGGACAGATGATCCGGCGACAACCACCAAAGAAGAGAGTCTCTTGTCTCCTGATCCAGATCTATCTGAGGAGACAAATTTGCATAATCTCCATTCCACTGCCTGAGCATGCTCAGTTGTAGTGGTCTGAGATGAAAACTAGCAAATGGAATGATGTCCATTGCCGCCACCATCAATCCTATTACCTCCATGCACTGAGCCACTGATGGCCGAGGATTGGACTGAAGAGCTCGGCATGTATTCAGAATCTTTAACTTTCTGACCTCTGTCAAGAAAATTTTCATGGGTATGGAATCTATCAGAGTTCCCAAGAAGGGAACTTTTGTCTGTGGAATTAGTGAACTCTTTTCTAGATTCACCTTCCACCCGTGAGTCCTCAGAAAGGACAGAACCATGTCTGTATGAGATTTTGTCAGATGGTAAGACGACGCCTGGATCAGAATATCATCTAGACAAGGCACCACTGCAATACCCCGCAGCCTGAAAACCACCAGAAGGGACCCTAGAACATTCGTGAAGATCCTGGGTGCTGTGGCCAACCCAAATGGAAGAGCCACAAACTGAAAATGTTTGTCCAGGAAGGCAAACCTTAGGAACTGATGATGATCCTTGTGGATAGGAATATCCTTCAAGTCCATGGTAGTCATATATTGACGCTCCTGGATTAATGGTAGAATTGTTTGAATAGTCTCCATCTTGAAGGATGGGACTCTGAGAAACTTGTTTAGACTCTTGAGATCTAAAATGGGTCTGAACGTTCCCTCTTTTTTGGGAACCATGAAAAGATTTGAGTAAAACCCCTGCTGGACGAATTACTCCCATAGTAGAGAGGTCTTTTACACAGCTGAAGAACGCCTCTCTTTTTATCTGGTCTACAGACAACCGTGAAAGAAGAAACCTCCCCCTTGGGAGAGAATTTTTGAATTCCAGTTGATACCCTTGGGACACGATTTCCAGTGTCCAGGGGTCCTGAACATCTCTTACCCAAGCTTGTGCAAAGAGAGAAAGTCTGCCCCTTCATGCTGTCTTGGGAGCAGCAGTGGGCTTCTTGGGTTGTTTACCTTTGTTCCAAGCCTGGTTGGGTCTCCAGACAGTTTTGGCTTGTGCAAAATTCCCTTCCTGTTTAGCGGAAGAAGAAGCAGGGACTCCTTTGAAGTTCCGAAAGGAATGAAAATTATTTTGTTTACCCCTCAGTTTAGCTGCTTTATCCTGAGGTAGGAGATGACTCTTACCTCCCGTAATGTCAGAAATGATTTCTTTCAAGTCAGGCCCGAATAGGGTTTTCCCTTTGAAAGGAATAGCCAAAAGCTTTGACTTAGATGACACATCAGCAGACCAAGACTTTAACCATAACGCTCTATGCGCTAAAATGGCAAATCCAGCATTCTTAGCCGCCAACTTGGCAATCTGAAAGGCGGCGTCCATAATAAAAGAATTAGCCAGCTTAAGAGCCTTAATTCTATTCAGAATTTCCTCTAAAGGAGTCTCAGTCTTAAGAGACTTTTCTAAGGTGTCAAACCAGAAAGCCACTGCAGTGGTAGCTGGTACAATGCAGGCTGTCGGTTGTAAAAGGGAACCCTGATGAATAAATAACTTTTTTTAGAAGACCCTCCAATTTCTTATCCATAGGGTCTTTGAAAGCACAACTGTCCTCAATAGGAATAGTTGTACGCTTAGCCAGGGTAGATATAGGTCCCTCCACCTTAGGGACTGTTTGCCATGAGTCACGAACAGTGTCAGTTATGGGATACATTTTCTTAAAATTAGGAGAAGGTGAGAACGGGATACCCGGTCTTTCCCATTCCCATGTAATAATTTCCGAGATTCTCTTAGGAACTGGAAAAACATCAGAGTAAGCAGGCACCTCTAAGTATTTGTCCATCTTACACAATTTCTCTGGTGGTATCACAATAGAGTCACAGTCATCCAGAGTAGCTAAAACCTCCCGAAGCAACAGGCGGAGGTGTTCAAGCTTAAATCTAAAGGACATGACGTCCGAGTCCGTCTGAGGTAACACCCTTCCTGAATCGGAAAGTTCCCCCTCAGACAGAAGTTCCCCAAATCAGATCCCTGTGAGGGTACATCGGAAATAGCCAACAAAGCATCAGAAGTCGCAGTATTCAAATTGACTTCTGTCCTGCTGCGTTTGCCCTGTAACACTGGCAACTTAGATAAAACCTCTGTAAGGGTAGATGACATAACTGCAGCCATATCCTGCAGAATAAATGAAGTAGACGCAGTTGAAAAACCCGGCATCGCTTGGGTGGGTGTTAAAGGTTGTGACGCTTGGGGAGAAAGTAGCGGCATATCCTGATTCTCATCAGACTAAGAAGCATCCTTAGGCACATTTTCCTTTAAGAAAATCTGCTCTTTACATTGTAAGGCCCTTTCAGTACATGAAGGACAAAAAGTAAGAGGGGGTTCCACAATGGCATCTAAACACATAGAACAAGTAGTTTCCTCAAGTTCAGACATGTTAAACAGACTAGCAATAGCAATAATAGTCATTCTTTACTTGAAATATTGAGCTCTTAAGCCAAATTACATAGATAAAAATTTAGAATTGAAAAGTGTACTGCGCCTTTAAATAATAAAAGCGCAACAATTTTTCTGTTATCTCAAAAATAACGTTTGCGGCACTACAAACTTTCCAAATGTGCCCAAAATAGCTTAATAATATTGCACCATTTTGCTTAGATATGCTATATAGAAAATTATATCGACTTTAACAGATAAAATAACTTTTTAGTGATTCAGGCCCCTGCACCTCGCCACAGCTCTGCTGCAGCGCCTACCTGCCCCCAGAGCACACTGTCTCTGATCGATCAGCTCCTAAGTCTCTTCGTTTGACAAATAAAACTTAGGCCCTACCAGAGGCCAGGACCTTGCTGTCTATCCGATCCGGATGATACTGTGCGCCTGAGCGTGCAAAATTAGGCCCCTCCCACCGTGGGCGTAACTCTAGCCTGACTGAGACCCGCATGGGTAGCAAAGAAAACAAACATGTCGATCCAAAAAAAGTAATAAGCCATGTGCCCCTCTTACATACACCGCAAATATTAAGTGTAACATCATAAAAAACACTGCACTCCCTCAGGCCAGTGATAAAAAATGATAATGACAGCCCTTAAGCAAACCACAGCTCCCAGCGTCTAGCCCACACTGAATATGCCTCAAAGATATATTATACAAATTTAGTAAACAAGATAAAGGGAATTCCAGGTACACCATTTCCTTACATATAGTGGATACTGATTACCCCTCCCCAGATAGGGAATCATGTCAGCCTGTTCTGAAGCATCAAGTCTCCCCAGAAACAAAAGACTCAACATACCTCAATGCTGCTTGTAGCATGACACCGTTCTCCACACTGAAGATTTTTCTTTACACTACCTTCAGCTTCTCTGTGTGAACCAGCATGGATCTTAGATAACGTTTGCTAAGATCATCAACATCAGGGCAGAAAAATACAATGGCCTCTAGTTATCAAGCCATCAACCTCAAATACGCTGGAATTCCACAGCGTATTTGTGGCAAAGCTGATTCGCCTAAGTTATCAAGCCCTACACACCGGCAAAAGTAGAATATAGTGACGTAAGCTTCGATCCGCCGGACTCAGTCCGACACAGATCAATTCTTACGTCACTCCAGATGTTTCGAACGCAAGTTTGGCACAATCTGACTACTTTTTGAAAATTATCAAATGACTACAAGGTACGCTGGGCACTTTTCCGGCCCAGCGTACCTGGTTTTCAATCCACCGCCCTGGAGGCGGCGGATCCCATAGGAATCAATGGGAGTCTGACCATAGCGAAAGCTCATGTTCGCTGCTGCCTGACATCCCATTGATTCCTATGGGAGCTGTCTACACCTAACACCCTAACATGTACCCCGAGTCTAAACACCCCTAACCTGCCCCCCCTTCCGCCGCCGCAACTAAATAAATGTATTACCCCCTAAACCGCCGCTCCCGGACCCCGCCGCAACTATAATAAATATGTGAACACCTAAACCGCCGCTCCCAGACCCCGCCGCCACCTACATAATACCTATTAACCCCTATCCTGCCCCCCCTATACCGCCGCCAACTATAATAAATTTATTAACCTCTATCCTGCAGATCCCGGACCCCGACGCAACTAAATAAATTGTTTAACCCCTAAACTGCCGCTCCCGGACCCCGCCGCCACCTATATTAAACTTATTAACCGCTAATCTGCCCTCCCTACACCGTCGCCCCCAATAATAAATTTATTAACCCCTATCCTGCCCCCCCTACACCGCCGCAACCTATAATAAAATTATTAACCCCTAAACCTAAGTCTAACACTAACCCTAACACCCCCCTACCTTAAATATTAATTAAATAAATCTAAATAAATATTACTCTTATTAAATAAATTATTCCTATTTAAAACTAAATACTTACCTGTTAAATAAACCCTAAGATAGCTACAATGTAATTAATAATTACATTGTAGCTATTTTAGGATTTATATTTATTTTACAAGTAACTTTGTATTTATTTTAACTAGGTATAATAGCTATTAAATAGTTATTAACTATTTAATAACGACCTAGCTAAAAGAAATACAAAATTAGCTGTGAAATAAATCCTAACCTAAGTTACAATTAAACCTAACACTACACTATCATTAAATAAATTAAATTAATTAACTACAATTACCTACAAATAAATACAATTAAATAAACTAACTAAATTACAAAAAATAAAAAAAACTAAGTTACAAAAATAAAAAAAGATTACAAGATTTTTAAGCTAATTACACCTAATCTAAGCCCCATAATAAAATAACAAAGCCCCCCAAAATAAAAAAATGCCCTACCCTATTCTAAATTACAAAAGCTAACAGCTCTTTTACCAGCCCTTAAAAGGGCCTTTTGCAGGGCATGCCCCTAAGTAAACAGCTCTTTTGCATGTAAAAAAAAATACAACCCCCCCAACATTAAAACCCACCACCCACATACTCCAAACCCCCTTAAATAAACCTAACACTACCACCCTGAAGATCTCCCTACCTTGAGTCGTCTTCACCCAACCGGGCCGAAGTCTTCATCCGATGGGGCAGAAGAGGACATCCAGACCGGCAGAAGTCTTCATCCTATCTGGGCAGAAGAGGACATCCGGACCGGCAGACATCTTCATCCAAGCGGCATCTTCTATCTTCATCCATTCGATGAGGAGCGGCTCCATCTTCAAGACCTCTGGCGCGGAACATCCTCCTTCCCCGACGACTACTCGACGAATGAAGGTTCCTTTAAGTGACGTCATCCAAGATGGCGTCCCTCGAATTTTTTGTAACTTATTTTTTTTTTATTTTTTGTACTTTAGTTAGTTTATTTAATTGTATTTAATTATAGGTAATTGTAGTTAATTAATTTAATTTATTTAATGATAGTGTAGTGTTAGGTTTACTTGTAACTTAGGTTAGGATTTATTTCACAGCTAATTTTGTATTTCTTTTAGCTAGGTCGTTATTAAATAGTTAATAACTATTTAATAGCTATTGTACCTAGTTAAAATAAATACAAAGTTACCTGTAAAATAAATATAAATCCTAAAATAGCTACAATGTAATTATTAATTACATTGTAGCTATCTTAGAGTTTATTTTACAGGTAAGTATTTAGTTTTAAATAGGAATAATTTATTTAATAAGAGTAATATTTACTTAGATTTATTTAATTAATATTTAAGATAGGGGGGTGTTAGGGTTAGTGTTAGACTTAGGTTTAGGGGTTAATAATTGTATTATAGGTTGCGGCGGTATAGGGGGGGCAGGATAGGGGTTAATACATTTATTATAGGGGCGACGGTGTAGGGGGGCAGATTAGGGGTTAATAAGTTTAATATAGGTGGCAGCGGGGTCTGGGAGCGGCGGTTTAGGGGTTAAAACAATTTATTTAGTTGTGGCGGGGTCCGGGATCCGCAGGATAGGGGTTAATAAATTTATTATAGGTGGCGGTGGTATGGGGGGGGCAGGATAGGGGTTAACAGGTATTATGTAGGTGACGGAGGGGTCCGTGAGCGGCTGTTTAAGGGTTAATACATTTATTATAGTTGCGGCGGGGTCTAGGAGCGGTGGTTTAGGGGTTAATAACTTTATTTAGTTGCGGGGGGCTCCGGGGGCGCCGGTAATGGGGGGTAGAACAGTGTAGTTTAGTGTGGGAGCTTATCAATAAAGCTGGGAAAAAGCCGAAGAGCAGCGAGATCGGATGAGTGATAACTATCATAGTCCGCTGCTCATCGCCCCGTACTTGGTGCACGGCTTTTTGACAGCTTTTTTGATAACTTTGGCGAACGTATTCAGGTCTGCGGCGGCGATGTGAAGTGAGCTTAGGCGGGCGTATTGGGGCCGGTGAAGGTAGGTAAGTAGACGGCTTGTTAACTAGAGGCCAATGTCTCCACTCCTCTTGGGAAGTTCTAGACTGACGATTTCTCCCTGAGAAAAATAGTACTCACTGGCACCATTTAAAAATAAAAAACTTCTTGATTGAAGAATCTAAACTAACACCTCACTTTACCTCTTCCTATCACTAACACAGGCAAAGAGATGACTGGAAGGGGAGGGGAAGGGAGGAGCTATATATACAGCTCTGCTGTGGTGCTCTTTGCCACTTCCTGTTAAACAGGAGGCGTAATCCCATAAGTAAGGATGAAATCCGTGGACTCGTCATATCTTGAAAAAAAAATGGTAATAACAAATGGTCTTGAAAATGAAATATGGCTTAGGTAACATTGCCTACATATATTTTCACTCCAATTTTGTTTCTTTATGAAGAAATTCTATTAAATAACTATTGCTAATATTATTTGTATATACTGTATATAAAATGTGCTTTGTACAATGGCGCATATGTTTTGAGATGTTCATGCAATTGATAAGAAATATTATCAATAGCAATAGCTTATTTTTGGGTTATTGTATTTGCACTGTTAAAAATTTAATTTGGTGCTACTAATCATTGGATGTTAGCTCAACAATGAGATCAAACTAAAAAATAGGATCCAATAAGTAATAATTTTGAAAAGTTAAAGGTAGTATTATTTTCTAGTCTTGATTTTAGTACTGCCATTAGATAACAATTCAATTGTTTTGCATAGGTGAGCAGTTAGGAGATACCCCACCTTACCCCAGACCTCCCAACTATCACAAATTGAGCTTAATTCTGAGCTCTGCCCCCCTGTCTCTCTAAGACAGTCATTTGTTTGTAAGATTTCCCTTAGCCTCACCCATGGACAGCTCAGACACACCCATAAACTCACCAAACATGCGCATAGACAACCAGGCACACACGCAATCCTGCCCATAATCCAATCACAGCCCTGCACCCTCCCAGCTATACTATCCCTCTGGGGGCTATTTAAAGGACTCTATATTAGCTTAGTTAGCTATAAAAAGGTTTAAATAAATAAGAATATTGAAGTATTTCAAAAGGTATTCAAGGTTATTTGGGGTTATTCAGACACTAAATTAAGTCTTATTTTACTTAATATTGAAAATATTTCTAAGTTTTAAATGTGTCAGATACAGTGTAATGGGTGCTTTGCATTTGTTTCTATCGTGCTACACTTTGGAGACTCCTGTGTGTGAGCAATTTTCTCTCTTAGGAGAGGAAATAGCTTACCTTAAAGGAACTTTAAACCTCAAAAGGAACCTTAAACCTCAAAACGAACTTAAAACCTTAAATAAATAGCTATTAAAAAGCTGCCTCAGGAAGAAACTTGGCTTGTGCATACATTTTGTTATGAATGTAAATTTGTGCCCAAAACGCATATATTAGTTTTGTTTTCACAAAAGGAATCTCCGAATTATTGCACTCATTTTAAAGAACATGAACAATACTGACTAAAGTCATCAGTATTCATTTGTTTCCTTTAAATTAGTTTTTAAGGTTTAAATACATACTTAAATACGTACCTCAAATGCACTGGATCACAGTCTGCACTAAAGGACCTTATATTTTAACACAGACTCAGTCTCCTATTAGAACAGTATGGGCTCTGTGAAGCAGGGCCGGGATTAGTGCGGCTCTCCAGCACAATACACGGTAAGTATAATGCTACAGGAGAATTTTTTCACCTGTAGCAAAGGAACATTTACATTAGTTTAACAAAAATAAAAGTAAATGTCCCCCAAAAATGTAGTAAATGTTTTGTTTTAAACAAAATGAATACCAAATAGTGAAACATTTTTCAGAATATTTGCTCCGAAAGGTTAGTCTGAATTTTTTTTTACACTGCTGCACAAGTCTAAAAACAACACCTCTACCCTAGTGACCACTAAGTACAGGAAGAATACTGTTGGCTTTGGAAGTGTGAGAGCAGTAGATCAGAAGCATTGTCCTCAGAAGCATTGTCCTCAACCTCTTCCCAGTGGAGGCTTCTTCATAGGGGCAGTAGGGGCAACGCACCTCTAATTTGGGGCAAAAAATAAAATAAATGTGAGGTAGTCAGATTCCTTTTTCAGAAGAGGTGGCAGTTAAAATAATATCAAAATATATAAAAAAAAATATTAAAAAAATTGGAAATACTGTAGGGCTTGTTTACTCTTCTAAAGAAGCAACAGTAGCAACTGAGCATTTAAGATTTAAGGGCATTTTGGACATCTGCTCTGTATTTGAGCACTTCACACATGCTCACTCTGTCTGAGTCACCCCATTATGTTCTCATTCAACCGTTTAGGCTTAGACGACCTAAAAAAAAAAAGAATGGTTCTAAGCCTCTTATTGGCTTACAGCATGGGGGGGGCTTGCAACAGCAGGCAGAGCGGGAAAAGAAAAGTCAACTCAGCTTACAGGACAGGGTGTTGAGTATTCCCCTTGCCAGCTTCCATCACATTACAGCCAAGAGGAGAGCAGATAAGTACAATAACTGTATGACTGTATGTTGGGCTTGCACACAATGACACCCAGGGAAAAAAGCATCATCACTAGGAGTCTAGGAGCATTGTGTGATCACTGTGATGTGCAGCAGCTGTGTCCTCCTCCCCTACTCAGCCTAGCCCTGTTTGTTAGGAGAGAAGCTGGCCTTTCTGACCAGGCTGCAGCTCTATGCTACACTCTCCAGAGAACACACAACATGACCATACAGTGTCACACTTGGGGGAACATTTAAACGCCGACTTCAGACATGGTTGGTTTCTTTTCCCGCCAGGCGTGTAACAAGATGCTGGTTCTGGACAACTTGTCACATGCATAGGGGAGAGGGAGAAACCATGGCTGAAGTCAGCATTTTTAATTAATTAGTTAATTCTGGTTAAATAGCTAAATTTGCTTCTACCCGTGTGTCAAAAACCCTGCCCACACACTGTCAATCACACCCTTGGAGACAGGCCTGCCCCTTTAAGCACATGCTGGATCCCAGGAGCTCCCTGACATGGACCTGCAACTGCTGGATTACTGGATGCGGGTAACCAGCATCAACAAGGCTGGTCTGTGGTACTATACTCACCGACTGGCTAAGCTACTGTTCCTGCGGCATCACACCAATGTGTTAATGAATTTGCTGACCCAATATCACTCAGCAGTAGAATGCCTGTTGGAATGCTGAAGGCAAGAGGTAGCATAGCAGACAGAGCGGCTAATCTTAACTGCATAGCCAAACTACTGTGAGGTGGTGTTAATGTATCTGCTGACCCGAGGTCAGCAGTGCCGGGTGTGCTGGTCTGTGTATGTTATTTGTGGAGCATATGGCTTGTCAAGTGCCTCTGTGTTAAACATATGTTTCTTTTAAAGTGTGCAGAGCTTGGAGCTTAGGTCATTACTGGATACCATAACTCATCCAGGACAATGCAGAACTATAAGTGTCAGCACTTTTATGTCTGTATGGTCTGCTGAGGTAAGAATAACTAACTTGTGTACTTGTTTGTTTTGAATCCCAATGATATTATTTTAGGCAAAATAAAATTACCAAGTAGAGTTAACAAATTCTTAGAAAACTGAATATGTATGCTATATATTTAGCAACACCTAGAAGGCTGCTTAATCAGATTGTGATGGAAGGCACAGAATGTAGTCTGCAGCACATTAGATGACAGGATATTATTGTGCATCTTGGCTGACATTCCAAAGGGGTTAATAATTTACTTTTGCTGTGTACTATTGACACACATATATATATATATATATATATATATATATATATATATATATATATATATATATATTACTATAATACATGTCATTATTCAGCAAGATTTCTTATACATTTTTCTGTTAATGTCCTCTCTCAGGGCGGTGTTTTGTAGTTTTCAAAATTCTAACCACAAACCCCAATTAGATTTTAATTTCCTTCTGCCAACAAAGATTTTTTTAATATAAACTGTATGAACTTTCTTAGGTATTAAGTAATTTAAAATGTTATTGAAAAAAAAGGATTATTTCTTATTTTGTTCATTTTTTTCCTCAATAATCTAATTTACTAGATATTTGTTTTAAATTCAATTTGGGGGGAGGTAAAAAGAGTAAATTAGTTTAAATGGGTGGAGTCATATGGACAGGGCTTTATGGAAAGGTGTGGGGTCTAGCGCCCCACCATCTTCAAAATTCACCAGCTGCCACTGCCTCTGCCTTTGCAAAACTCCCATGCTGCTCTTGCTTAATATATCTGTTACATAGGGCCTGCTGTTCCTGAGTCTTCTGAAGCTGTAAAAGGTATGTCAATATAAGAAAATACAGGTAAAAACTGTGGATGAGTTTTTAATAGGGTTGCCACCTAGGCCATGTTTTCAAGGACAGTTATGAGTTACACATGCTGCAGGATGTGCAGGGAGGAACATGAATAGTTCTGTCCAGGGTCACTATTTGTGTGCTGTCCAGAAGCCCAATACATGTTCCCCTCTACACAACCTGCAACATGTGTAACTCATAAGTGTCCAGGAAAACATGGCTGGGGTGGCAACCATAGCTTTTGGGTGACTCCATATTAAGGAATGTATATTTAAGTGAAAGTATAGGAGAAGCAAAAGAGGTTAGATGTCTTCTAGGAGCTACTGTTTACAGGGACAAGAATTGTATTTTTGAGAATAGCTAAGGCAGCCAGAAAAGAAAGTGAGTTAAATGTAATTGTTCAATTAGGTACGGATGATCTGGCTAGTAATGGTATTGCTGCTGTCAATAAATAGTTTTTTTGTGTCAATAAAGTGTTTTAGAAAAAATAAACCAGGTGATATAATTTAACTATTTATGAAATAAATGGTGTAGGGAAAGAAGATTTAACTTTATTCACTATTATAGCTCAGTTTGGTAAAATATTAGATTACTTAAAGGGACAGTATACTGTAAAATTGTTTTCCCTTAATGTGTTTCCAATTACTTTTTTTACCAACTTCAGATGATGTGTGAGAATTTACTTTTTAACGTTTTTTTGTTTATATGAAATAGGTGATTTTGTGTTTTGAAACCACAACCTAATAAAATGAGTTGAGCTTGTAGGTATAATCAGATATCATTATATTATCACATTGTGTACATATACATGCTTCTTATATTATATCTGTAAACCATATACCAATACTTGGAGAGAAAAAGTATTCATCTATAGACCCCACTGGGAGTGTAATTTCTTCTGCTGGCTGTTTACACAGATTATCTATAGCTTGGACCCAAGGCCAGAAACTTTCAAAATAGGTGAGGATACCACAGGCTAAATCAACTATTTCAAAGGCCAATACAAGGGTACAGGAATACTTGTAAACAATGTAATACACTCCAGCAGGTAAAGTGGATCATAAGGAATACATTAAAGGTGAGAACATTTTGGAGTAAACTGTCCCTTTAAGAGAGATGACTTGCAGTTGGATGGACTAGGAACAGAGTATCTGGGAGAAAAGTTTAAATGCTTTTTAGAAGTAATTTAAACTAGTTATGGGGCAGCATTAATAAATACACCTGCTACACTATTAACTCCTAAACCACTACACCCCCACATCACAAAGTACCCACTACACTATTAACTCCTACCATCCATTCCCAACAGTGAAACATGGTGATGGGTGCTGGTAGCATTATGCTGTGGGGGGATGTTTCAGCAGCAGAAACTGGTCAGGGTTGAGTGAAAGCTGAACACAACAAAATACAGAGATATGCCTAAAAATAAAAATGTGTTTAGAATAGGGTTGGTATGTAGGTCTCATTTACAGGATAAAAAACTGGACATGAAATTGCCAAAATTACCATGAACAGTAAGGTTGTAGTATTGGGGACTTTAATTTGCCAGAGATAAACTGGAAGATGTGCATTGCTAATCGGCTAGAAACAGGTATTTTTTTAAAATCCTTTTAAGGGGAATTTCTTGAGCATTTGGTTTAGGGACCAACTCATAAGGAAGCTATATTAGATGTGATGCTCACAAACAGCAATCCAGTATCATATGTGTATGTGGGTTAAAAACTTATATATATATATATAAGCAAAAGGAGAAAGACTAAGGGTAGAATAGTAAAACTTAAAAACAGTTGATCGTAGAATGGTGGAAGGAGATTGCAGACTGTCTCAATGATTACTTTAGTCTTCACAAAAGACTGTGAAGATAGGATGACTGCACAATGCTATGCTACTTGACATTATAAAAGATAAAAGTAAAAAAGGGACCTGATAATATTCATCCAAGGGTTTTAAAGGAACTTCAATATTGACAGGAGTTATTCCAGATGATAATAGTGAATGGTCTGGTCAGTTTAAGTCCAGTAGTAGGAAAATTAATGGAAACTCTTTTAAAAGAAAGAATTATGACTTACATAAAGAGGAACAAAAACAACATGGTTTTACTTCAGGAAGATCTTGAAAGAAATTTACTTCTTTGATAATGTAACTAAATTGTTAGACCAGGGTGAAACAGTAGATGTAGATTATCTAGATTTTAGTAAAGCATTTGACACTGTCCCATTCAGCAGAGGGATAAGTTGATACTAGGGTTTGTCAGAGTTCAGTTGTAAGGCCTGTTTTGTTAAGCATATTTTTAAATTGAAAAATAGAAAAATGTAGGGAACAGCACCAATTTTTCATCTCCAGGCATGGAGTTCAGGGTCAGCCACCTCCTTATAAACAGTCAATGAAAGGAAGTAACTCCAGCCTTGGATAGAGTTGTTTAAAAAGGGACCTTTATTTTCTTACCTGGTCAAAGTACAGATAAAACAATGTTTCTGGCCTATACAAGGTCCTTAGTCATGTCTCTGCCTTCATTGGGCATCATCAGTAAGGTGTAGCCATATTTCTGTAAGCCCTCTGAGCAAGGAGTCCACGTCTGGTTCCCTTTTTTTCTCTTAGGGAGACATAATACACTTAGGCAAGGTTACAAGTCGCGTGGTATGTCTTTTCCGCATGCGATATGGTCTTTTCGTGAGCAATTTTAATTGCCCTGATATTACAAGTCTTGAAAAATCACGATTATACAGGAACAAATGGATGTGAAAACGAAATTTAGTTTATGCTTTGTATTTGGGTTAACGCGCGTGCAAAATAAGTTATTTTGCAATTTGTAATACCTGCGCAACCCCAAATGCGCAAAAACCTTAACGTGTGTAGTGCTTTCGCATTTGTGAAAAACAGATTTTCCATGCGACTTGTAATCTTGTCCATAGAGAGAAGCGCACTCTCAGGAACGAACAACCCGCTCAATATGTTGTTAGCTTGTTCTATTTACCACCTGGGTGCAGCATATTTTTAGCCCAGTAATATATATATATATATATATATATATATACATGTATATATATATATATATATATATATATATATATATATATATATATATATATATATAAATAAAAAGAACATTTTATTCTATGTGAAGAACATTAAAATATAAAATAGTCATAGCTACCTTCGGTTTTAGCACTGTAGGTTTAAAGGGACATTATACACTCATATTCATATAACTGCATGTACTAGACACTACTATAAAGAATAAGATGCACAGATACTGTTATAAAAATCCAGTATAAAACTGTTTAAAAACTTACTTAGAAGCTGTCAGTTTGGCTCTGTTGAAAAGGTAGTTGGAAAGCCCACTGCAAGTGGCAAATAAGACACTTCCCCCCCTCCCCCTTCTTTTGCATATGAAAAGACCCTTTACACAAACAGGAGCAAGCTGGAGAAGGTAGCTGACGGTATTCACATAAAACTTTGGGGCTTGGTTAGGAGTCTGAAAATCAGAGCAATGTTATTTAAAAATAAGCAAAACTATACATTTATTTAAAAAAAAAAAACTTTATGGGCTATATAAATAGATCATCTACAAGACATTTATGCAAAGAAAAAATGAGTGTATAATGTCCCTTTAATGCAGTGCCTGGTTAGCAAGTGAACAATAAGTATTAGTTTATTGTTTGTTTTTAAGCTCACTTTATTGAAGTCTATGGGGAAAATGTGTTAATCCGGTCATGATATTCGAAGTCCTGAAGTTAGCACAGATAGGTTTTCAATTACAAACAAACAGTTTACTTTCAATTTCTAATACGCGCACTAACCCGCACGCGTTAAAAGTTTACTTCCAGCGGTTTTTACACTTGATTAAAAAAAAATATTTAGAGCACAACTTGTAATCTAGCCCATAATGTACTAGTAAGTAAGATGATTGTAGAACAGATTATTTATTGTTCAGATGTTAAGGGACACATTTTCTTCAAAGAAACAGGGATATAATGTTAAATCATTTGAACCTAAAATAAGTAATCTGCAATAACACTTTACACAGAGGTTAATATGTACATTGAATAACTTTAAGAACAAACAAACAATATATACATATATATATATATATATATATATATATATACATATATATATATATATATATATATATATATATATATACAGTATATATAATGCTTAGGACAAATACTGTAAATAAGTTTAATAGATGCCATAAAAATCTGTTTGTAAAATATATTTTCTTTTTTATTCCAGAGCAGTTTACAACGCCATGGTAAAATAGAAATTACTTGGTCTAATAACTTCTAAAACTTGCGTTATAATTGTGTGGAGAAGGGAATATAAAGCACAACTGATACAGGAAAAATAGATTTTTATAATCATAATATTTAAAACCTAAATATCTTAAAAATATAGTGCATTACAGTAATTAATTAATATATTTCTGAATACTGATTATGATTTTTTTTTTACTATAATTGATGAAGTCCAATTAAGTGCCTTAATTAAAAAATTTATATTATATTATATAAATAAATAATTCCTTTAATTTTTTCTTATACTAGGGAAGGAAAAAACTTATTTAGGAAAACCTCATCTTTACATTTCCTACATAATAAAACAGTGCCATATTAAAGAGATGGATTCCCAATTTTTTTTTATTATTGAGACAGAGCACAGACTTTTAAACAACTTTCCAATTAACTTCTGTTATGAAATGTATTTATTGTTTGTATCCTTTGTTAAAGACGTAGCAATGCACTACTGGGAGCTAGCTGAAGAGAACCAATCTGCCGGAACCAATCAGCACCTGCTTCTTCAACAAAGAATTCCAAAAAAATAATACATTTGATAACATAATTTGTTTTTTTGTGTCCCTTCTTTTAAGGTGTTGATGTTTTAGCATTGTTTAAAACTGAACCATCTTTCTGAATCATGAAAGTTTCATGGGACACTGAATCCAATTTTTTTCTTTCGTGATTCAGCTAGAGCATGATATTTTAAGCAACTTTCTAATTTACTCCTATTATCAAATTTTCTTCATTCTCTTGGTATCTTTACTTGAAATGGAAGAATGTAAGTTTAGATGCCGGCCCATTTTTGGTAAACAACCTGGGTTGTTCTTGCTGATTGGTGGATAAATTCATCCATCAATAAAAAAGTTCTGTCCAGAGTTCTAAACCAAAAAAAAAGCTTAGATGCCTTCTTTTTAAATAAAGATAGCAAGAGAACGAAGAAAAATTGAAAATAGGAGTAAATTAGAAAGTTGCTTAAAATTGGATGCTCTATTTGAATCACAAAAGAAAAAAATTGGGTTGTGTCCCTTTAATTTTGACCTTATTGTCCTTTCAAAGAAATTGTGGTTTTACATGTTAATTATTTTTGTTAAAGGGACACTGAACCCAATTTTTTTCTTTTGTGATTCAGATAGAGCGTGCAATTTTAAGCAACTTTCTAATTTAATCAGTTATCATTTTTTCTTCATTCACTTGCTATCTTTATTTGAAAAAGAAGACATCTAAGCTTTTTTTTTGGTTCAGAACTCTGGATAGCACTTTTCTATTGGTTGATGAATGTATCCACCAATCAGCAAGGGCAATCCAGGTTGTTCACCAAAACTGGGCCGGCATCTAAACTTACATTCTTTCATTTCAAATAAAGATACCAAGAGAATGAATAAAATTTGATAATAGGAGTAAATTAGAAAATTGCTTAAAATTTCATGTTCTATCTGAATCACGAAAGAAAATTGGGTTCAGTGTCCCTTTAAGGAAAAATATCTTTAAAATAATTTGAATATATTATGTAATAGATAATGCAGCCTGAGAGGATGTAGGATGGACTATATGAATTATTTTAAAATTAATGCAGTAAACAGAACTTTGACTTTCTTTGTAACCATCATTGCAGTGCAAAATACACAAGTCATGGAGGGCTGCATGCATGTTCTAAAGAGAGACACCAACTTGGCCAGATGAAGGACTATGCATTGGAGCCTTCAGCTGTATGAGTGATTCCACGTACCATTTTTGACCTGGCAGAACGCACAGGGACTCAGGCAATGTGTAGTTGGCTACATAAAGTTAAGGGAATTAGTTTATATAATTATAGCAATGCTTCTAATACTTCTATTCTTTGTTAGGTGCCAGACATTGAGTTAATAGCCCTTACTTACTAATCTGTGTAAGTAAACACTTTGGGGCCGATTTATCAAGTTTCGGGCGGACATGATCCGCTGTAGTGAATCATGTCCGCCAGACATCGATAAATGCATAATTTCTTGTGAAATGCTTGTGCAATGCAGCCCCCTGCACATTCGCCGCCAATCAGCCACTAGCAGGGATGTCAATAATCTGGTCCTATCCGATTGGGACCATTGCTATCCGCAACCTCAGCGTTGGCAGATGAGTTATGTAGCTGCTTCTTAATTTTTGTTTTCGGCAAGCCAGAAGGCTCACTCGGAAACAGCTGCGTTTGCAGCTTCTTAAATCGGCCCCTTCATGTGCAAAGAGTAAATAGTTTGAGACAAAGCTAAGAGTGTCCTACTATTTCTTCATGACCAGTAGGATGAGGTTTAGAGGATTTCCTAATTAGTTCTGACTTATGACATTTAGGAGGTAGTAACTGTATCACAACATTAAAGCGAATGTAGAATGCCTTGTCTAATTTTGTTTAACAACCTAAACTTTATATAACTTCATGTACATGATCTACTTACATAACAAGATGAAAAATAATATCTAGCTTCCTTTTTTTAGTTACAGATAGGGAGAAAATAACTGGTACTATATATTTGTATTTTACCTCAAACAAAAATTCACAAATAGTCACTGCATACCCAGAGTATCTCTCAGTTAACAATGTCCCCAAGAGGACTGAATACCAGAGAATATTTTCAATAAACTAATAAAGAACAAATATTATGCTTGAAAACATCTTGAACTGCCCATGGAGACACTGAAATTTATTTATTCAACTTTCCAGAGCAAACAAATTTTAAAAGCAACATGCCAGGTACAACAGTAAATAGATCCAATTAACAGAAATGTGATTTTTATTTGCTGAGGTTTGCAATTTTGTTGCGCTAGATTTTTTATTAGTACAAAATATACCTGATACACCTTTTCCATAGGGAGAAAAATATAATATATGTAATGATATGATATATAACATGCAATATTAACAGGTAACATGCAATATTAACAGGGTATTAAAGTGAACAAGTTTACACATTTCTATCATTCATATTCCATTAGTCAAGTAGAGTGTAGTAGCCGTATTAGTCCTGTAGTTAAATATCATAATAACAAGGGTATTGCAGTATGCAGTAATAGACAATCTTTCCAGAGAGTGTTTTCTCTTCCTCAAGTCTTAAAAATACTGATCAATATAATAGAATTGTTCATAGATATATTGGGAAGAAAGGAGGCTATGTTGTTATAACATTTATCATGCATATGAAAGAAAAGCATTTAAATCTGTTAAAGATACATATTTTTGCATTAAAAGACAAAGATATTAATTTTTATTTTGTAAACTACCATGTGATAGAAGTTATATGACTAATAAATAAGAATTACAGCTATTGATAGAGACATTAAACATAAGCATAAGAATGCTTTGTTAGCATAGCCAATTTATTAAAATAAACAAAAACCTTTAATGCATATTAAAATCTCCTCTTTTAGCTGCAACAGAGAAAAAAAACACAAATGTGATTCTAAATATGAGTATAACTTACATCCTGGTTATGATATGGCTGAGCAAATGTTTTTCACTTTGATTTTGCATAGGCATTTGGTAAGATGACATCTAGTAAGTTTATGCTATCCTACACTAAAAGCTTTTGTCAAGTACAGTAGACTATACAGTGGCGGCTGGTGACTTTTGAAGATGGGGGAGCACTAGCCCCGCCCCCTCAGATGGCCCCTCAGTCAATACTATGACTCAGCCTCTCAGGCAGCAGCAGGCAGTGCTACAAGCGCCGTGGTGGTGTGGTGTGACGTCAGGGATGTCAGCACACTGAATAGTCCACCCGGTCCTAGCTCCTGCCTGCTCCTGCCTGTATCGTTGTAAATTGTAATATAATACTGTATACATAGCATGCCATGCTGCATAGTGACACAGACAGCAGGACAGCACACAACTTGGGGGAAATAATAAATTATTAATAATATAAAATAATATAAATAAAAAATATATCTAAATTTTTTAATATATTTTTTTTTTCTCATTTTTTATTTTTTATTTTTGACTCATTTTTTTCTCCCTCATCTGCCCCCTGGGGGTTCACGTGCGACAGTGCACAAATGGAGGAGCCTCCACTGAGACTATGTCGGAAATAATATGTTCCCAGTTGCTGAGATGTGGATCAATATGACACTATCCAAACAAACTGTGTAGGACCAAAGTTGTGACCAATTAGAAAGTAAAGTCAAGCATGAACAAAGAACAGCCAAATCAGAATCCAGAGGATATTAGAACAGTCTAAGGCAGTACAGCACAAAATCAGGAACTAGAAACAAAGTCTTCAGGTAGTGACCATACACAGCACGGATAGACGGACAAAATCGGAATCCAAAAGCGTAATAAGAAAACAAAGCAAAAACCAGAATCATGTACAACAGACAAGAAATGTAGCGAAAACAGCTTGTATCACAAACAGGCAAGATGAAAGAGGCCTTCAAGTCAAAAATGGATGCCAAATTTGCACCAAAGAATGCAGGTCAAACAGCATGTAACAATAACAAAAAAGTGACCAAGGGGATAAAAAATGAGCAAGATATTTGCGTTCCACTCAGTAATACCGATGCAAGCAAATGTGCGCTGGTATTACAAGGTGAGCTTAATGCTAACTCGACCTTACATTTGCATTGCATGGAAGCTTTGCGCTCACGAGAGTAAGCTTCCATAGGCAGCAATGGGAGCCTCGTTCTGATGCTGATAGACACGGCACAGAACCTAGCAGAGAGAAGGGTGTAAGTTGCGCAGCGTTGGGCACCAATGTTTTAATATATATGTATATGAATATATACATATATATTTTTGTGTTTATATGTGTATATCCACATATTAACAAATAAATATATATGTACTGTATATAAGCATATACATACATATTTACAGTTTTAAGACAGTCCCCATAGACCCCACATCCCCTCACTTTAACCCCTTATAACTGCTTTGTGCAGTTATTTTTTTTTTTTTTTTTTTTAAAAGATGCTACAATTTTATTTTAATAAAAGAACCTTACACTTTTTTGTGAACAATTTGGGGGACATTTTTTTTTACTTACCAGATATCTGATCTCTAGTTAATGAATTTGATTGCAAAGTGCTACGCGAGCTCTCTCATGGGTTATTTAATGTGCGCCCGTAAACTGGCTAATTTACATGTGCACATTAAATTAGCGCTCCACTTGTAATCTAGCCCTATATGCCTTTCCTTGTCATTGGATTTATAACAATTGATGGCTGTTAACATGTTTCAGAATTGGAGGAAATACAATATTTTTGAGGATTGTTTAGCAGTCCCCTGTATCCAATAGAATCTCTTCTGATTCTGAGCTATGTTAATACTTCTTGTGCTTTGCCAATTATTTTAGAATCTGACTTTATATCCTTCATCAACAAAGATTGTTTCAGGTGAGTTGCATATGGTGTAAGCAACAAAAAAGACATTTTACTTTACTGGAAATCTGTTTGCAGACTGTAGTTAAATTGCCATGTGTGAGGTGACATACTGTTTTGTATTGAAAGTTTCTGTGATAATTACTGTAATTCAGATGCATGAATTGTTGCTGAGAAGAGCTGGATATGTTTAAACTATCCCTATGAATCAAATTTTATGTCTAAAGAAGCTGCAATGCAGATTTCTAAATGTTTTTTTCTGTTAGTTTCAGTAGAAAATATAAATGCACATATTCTGGTCCTTGTGAAAAAACAACATGGATCCATATCAGTCAAAAAATATTGTACAAAGCGGTGGTCAAATTGGGAGCCATTGAAAATAAAAAGCCATTTAAGTTAATTTGACTTCCCATGTTAGAGCTTTTTTAAACAACATTCATCCAGTTCCAAAAATATAATCTTATGGAAATTTCTGTATAAGAGTAATCTCAATACTATTGCACCTATCAGAGTTGAATCTGGCTGATTATGAAGACAAGCTGTTTTAATTACTGGCACTTTGTAAAAATTGTTTTTAAAACTTAAAAGGATAGTAAACACCAAAAATGTAATTGTTTAAAAAGAAACATAATCCCTTTATTTACCATTCCACAGTTTTGCATAACCAACACTGTTATAGAAATATACTTTTTACCTCTGTATTTACCTTGTATCTAAGCTTCTGCAGACTGCCCCTTATCTCAGCTCTTTTGACAGATTTGCATTTCAGGCAATTAGTGCTCAATCTTAAGTAACTTCACGTGTATAAGCACAATGTTCTATAATGAAATTAAATCTATACGAAATATATGAACTAACGCCCTCTAGCTGTGAAAAACTGTCAAATGCATTTAGATGAGAGGCGGCCTTCAAGGGTTTAGAAATTAGCATATGAGCTTACCTAGGTTTAGCTTTCAACTAAGAATAACAAGAGAACAAAGCAAATTTGATGATAAAAGTAAATTAGAAAGTTGTTTAAAATTACATACCCTATCTGAATCATGAAAGTTTAATTTGGACTTTACTATCCCTTTAAGGTTCCAGATATAATTAAATACTGGACCTGGTGCCACACATCCGTATTGATCTTTATATATATCTTTGAGCTCCTCCAAGTCCAGCACCTGATCATATACCATTTCCCTTTAAACTATTTAAACTATTTAAACATTTATGTCAATATTAACCTTTATTTTTCAATTAATATTTTTAAATATAAGTGAAATAAATTATTTTAATGTATTTTGATGTGTTTTGTTATTCATAATTTTTACCATTAACACTTTACTTCCGGTCTCCAAAAGTTCCAAATTTTTAGTGCAACACTCACCCCTGCTAATAGCAGTCCCTGCGCTATTCATTAAAATTATATGGTTGTGATAAAAAAATGCTGGCTGTGCTAAGATTCTCTGAATATTTTTTACTGTATCTCTTTAAACTGTACAACCCCCAACTACTTTTGCCCAATATTGTATAGTTTATTAATACATACTGGATCTACAAACAAATGTTCCCAAAAACACCATATACCGTAGATACTCAAGTATAACGCCACTCGTGTATAACGCAAGGTAATAGCTACAATCTGGAAATGGGAGAAAAGTTCACGACGCGAGGAGCAAAAAAGTATAAATCAAAGAATAAAAACACAATTTTACGGTACATACCGTAATTGTAACATACAATAAACAGCAACAAAAGAATTTAGTAAACTACCGAGTACTGGCAGGCCTACCGGTACTGAATATTAAAATTCTTCTAAGTCAGTGTCTGAATCCTCTTCTGCAAACAGTGCAATTATGTCATCTTGAGATTCTGTAGTATCCAGATAAGGATCAACAGTATCATCTGTCTCATCCTCCAAATTTTCATCATCTTCGTAGATGGCGTCATCTTCTGTCCCTTCCATGGCATTGCTTATACCACATTTATGGAAGGATTTCTGGATCATTTCTGGTGGCATTGATTCCCAGGCGTCTTTAACCCAACGACAAACAACAGTGATATCTAGTCTCTGAGGCAGGCCAGACTTGGTTGTTGTTACCGCATCAGAACATATCCAATCGGCCCACATCTGACAAAGTCTGTCTTTAAATGGATTGTTTAGACAAACGGCAAGTGGTTAAAGTTGTGATGTCAATCCACCTGGAATAACGGCAATGCCAGTGCATTTATTGCTGACAGCTGATTTGATGCTGTCTTTAAGATGTGCACTAAACATGCCCCACATCAGTAATGCTCTCTTGCAGCGCAGACTGCCAGGTCGACAGCTCCAAACATTATCAAACCAGAACTTCACTCCGTCTTCGTCCATCCAACCTTTTGGTTGAGCTCTAACGATTTCACCAGATGGGAATTTCACATTTTTCGGCAGAGTTTTTCGCTTAAAAATAATCAGTGGTTTCAGCCATGCAGGAAAGAATGACCGTGAAGTGAGTTTTCTCATGACCGGTTGTCTTCATGAGAACAGTCTCTCCTTTGGTATGAACAGAACAATTTCCAGGCAAATCAAACGTCATGGGTGTTTCATACATGTTTCCAATCTGACCAAGCTCAAAGTTGTGTTGCCGACGAATTTTAAGAACAAATCTTTGAAAGATGTCAATTTTTGCCTTGTGTGCCTTTGGCAGTTTCTGAGATAGCTTTGTTCTTTGGCATAACGTTAAATTATGCCGTTCCATAAAGCGTGTACACCATCCTGCTGAAGATACGAAATTCGTATTAACACCAACCTCACCAGACTTCTTAAGTTTCAATGCTTGGAGACCTATAGCTGTTCGTGAAATGGCATAGCCATTATTTCTGTGATCTATGACCCAATCATATAAAGTTGATTCCAGTTTTGGATATGCAGATGATAACCCTCTGCAGGCCTTCTTAGTCTGCAGCATAATTTCTAGTTCTGTTTTCTTTTTACACCAGTCACGAACTGTACTCTCTGCTATACCAAACTGACGCGCAGTAGCAGAATTATTACTTAATTCGGCCACATTGATAACATTTAGCTTTAATGACGCATAATATGAAGAGCGTTGCATTTTCAAATTATTTTAAACGGTTTACGGTAATTAAAGAAAATTTCAGCAGTCTGTGTACAGTACAGTAATCTGATCTCTGTACCGTAATATTCAAAACTGGAATAAACTTTATATAATATATGCTATACGTCTCCAAGCATTGAAACTCAAGAAGTCTGGTGAGGTTGGTGTTAATTTAAATTTTGTAGCTTCAGCAGGAAACCGGTCACGAGAAAACTCACTTCACAGTCGTTCTGTCCTGCATGGCTTATGACATAAAACTGAAAACACTGGTTATTTTTTAGTGAAAACTCTGCCGCAAAAATACAAAATTCCCATCTCTCATTATTAAAGTTCAACCAAAAGGCTGGATGGACAAAGATGGAGAGAAATTCTGGCTTGATAATGTTTGGGACATGTTTAGTGCACATCTTAAAGGCAGCATCAAATCAGATGAAATGAAAAGTCTCGAATATACTTGTGACCTCTCCAATTTGTATCTTATTTTATGTCTCAAAAATATTGTGTTATACTCGAATATCTATGGTATTAGTTGGGAAAAAAAATATATTGTAAAATTCTAATTACAAATGTTAAATGGATATCTAATTCTAATTTTTAAGACTATTCTTTGATTTTTTACAACTATTCTCTAATGAATTATACTATTTTATCTTGATACATTCATTTATTTTTATCATCTTAATTACTTTTAAATGAGGTTTTTAAGTTGATTTATTTTGACTGTAAATAATTTTAATGTATTTAATAATACATAAACAACAAAGGCGAGTTAAAGAAGAAAACCGAAAGAGAAGATTAAGATAAAAAAACAAATCTTAGTGTAGTATTGTACACAACAGAGATGATAATTATAATGAAAATAAAATCAATTTCCTTTCCATTTCCTTGTCTTTTGAAATCTTTTTCCATTTTAAGGATTAATAGATTTATTTTCAGCCAAACTGCCCTTGAATGGAACATTTCATTTAAATTGACTGTTCCCAAGGTCATCACATTCTGAAGCCAATCTCACTGTCTTTAGGTAAAGGGCCGCCCCTTTTTAAAATTCCTTAAAAACACACACAATACCTTCCTATGTTACTATGTCAAATTTAAACATTTATTTCAGCACTAAAAATATTCATTCATTTAACTTATTCCAAAGTACTCAGAGTAATATTTGTTTAATAATCTTGCAGTTATATGTGGCAGCTATTGGGTTAAATTCTATTTAGCAGCGTTCGGAGTCAAACTGCAGTTCGTATAAATGTTTTCTAACAAGGCATGATCTCATTGATAGAAAAATCAAGTGGTTCATTTATACCTTTCGGAGTGAGTATAATAAGGAGGGACATGTTGTCAGTTACTATGGCAACCTTAACAACTCAGTAGTTCTGCTTTTATGGTATGTGTAATGAAAGTGTACACTGCATTAATAGACTATAATAAAAATTAAAGAGGCAATCTGTGTGGGCATTACAATTTTCTCTGAAGACTTGACATAGCACATATTGAGACAATTTCTCTATAGGTTATTTGTAAATATTAGAAGATTTTGACTGTTCCTTTTGTCTGTAGAGTTCATAAAGATGCCAGTTCTCATGTTTATGTTCTCTAATCACACAGTGTAGTTTATTCACAGTGTAGTTTATTCACTATATAGTCTGTAGATTTTCCATGACTTACTATATATATAAATATATATATATATATATATATATATATATATATATATATATATATACACACATATATATATATACACATATATATATGCACACACACATATATATATATATATATATATATATATATATATATATATATATACACATTATTAATAATAAAAAAACTTCAACTCTCTGATTGCACTTAAATGCCCCCAATGAAAGTGATTCTGATTACACCAAGTTTAAAGTCAGCTGTTACTGTAGGATTTACATGAATCTTTGGGGTTGCACCCTACTGGAAGACATATGGGAAACTGCAAAAGCTAATTGTTGAAAAGTACCAATTAGGAGAAAGATATAAAAGAATATAGAATGCACTTGATGTACTATTGAACACTGTCAAAACCATTATCAATAAGATGATGCAGACTGAGCATAGGGCATATAGGGAATTTGTCCGATGGGCCAGGGCTTGTTGCTTTAGTCACACCTGGATGCCAGAATATTACACCTGTATTAACTCCACCCACCAATGATTGCCATAACTCCACCCTAAAACCAAGGAAAGACTCCCAGGACAATTATAGTAAGAGACAGGAGGCCAAAAAATGTGTCCCCCAGAAAATGTAGAAAGTTGGCAAGTACGCTTTAGCAGTTGTATCATGAATTGGAAACATTTAAGTACGAAACACGGTCCTATTTCATTTTACAGTTTGCTCCTACGCATTCCAAATACCACTTTTGTGTCCCTTCAATAGAGGGGTATACAAGCTAATGTTAGGGGCCACAACATGACACTCTAGTGCTTATGTCTGCACACACCACTCCTCTAACTCACTGATTTTACAGTACTTATAATTTGTAGTTTAATATAGAAAAATATACATTGATTTCTCTTAAAGGGACATTAAAAGAGAAATTAAACCCATTTTTTTCCTTTCATTATTCAGATAGAGAATACAATTTAAAAAAAGTTTCCCATTTTTTTATATTATCACATTTACTTTGTAGTCATGTTATTCTTTGTTGAAGAGATACCTAGGTAGGTAGCGTGCACATGCCTGAAGCACTACATGACAGGAAATAGTGCAGCCATATAGTTCTCCTGCTAATGTATAACATTGTTGTAAAACTGCTGCCATTTAGTGCTGCAGACACGTGCACACTCCTGAGCCTACCCTCCTGCTTTTCAATAAAGGATAACAAGAAAATGAAGAAAATTTGATAACAAAAGTAAATTGGAAAGTTATTTAAAATTGTATGTTCTATCTGAATCATGAAAGAAAACAAATGTGTTTTTGATGTCTCTTTAATGGGAGTGTTAGAATATTTTTGCTGACAAATGGCCATTCAAGTGATATAAAAATGTCAATCTGGCCCCTTGTATTAAAAAGATGTTTTCTGGATATCTGTTTTTTTTTTTTTTGGGGGGGGGGTTACACTTATCAAACCACCATCTGGTTGTTAAATATTGAGACTCTACCTTACACATGTTAATCTAATTCTCACCTTTACACTTGTTGTTTTTCATAAATATTAAACATTAAAAAGAGTTAACTGTAAATTTAGTTGCCTAACAGAACCATATTTTGTAGCTCCTAAAAAATTAATAACATTTTAAATTTAAGCTCTAGATCATGAAATGATTTAGCTGAGATTGTAGTTAACAATATTCTGAAACAGGCAAAGTATAACAATTGATGTTGAAAAGGTCGATATGATAGCTCGAAGGCTAGATTTACGGAACTATAAAACCTCTACTGCAACTGAACGTATTAATGCACTATCAACTCTTTATTTCCAGAAATGGGAAAATATCTTATTTACTGGTAAATCTATCTAATCTTAGCGGAGAAGGAAGACCAGCTGCATGCTGGTTGCTGTGCTATTGTCATACCACTGAATCAAAGTTCTACGTGTTTACCTCATCAGGCACAGTATCTGCAAGACAATAAAACTGTAGTATGTGACCATATTTATATATACTGCTGTTTTCTTCAAGCCCATTATGCACTGAATAATACATTTGCATTCTTATACTATCAAATTAAAGGGCTATAATAGTAAAAACTGAAATGTCCATAAGTATGTTAACATTTTGAATATTTTTTTTCTTCAGTATCTGTTTCTAGGATTCCACTAATAATGATGAGAGCGGACAAGGTTCTCTGCCCATGTTCAGGTGGAGCGAAGCAGTATCTGCTAGTGTAGTTCCAGCCCCTGCTTTCCAGGGCTTGTCAATCATCCATCTGTGATGTTTTATGTCTGCATCCACAGCTATATAAATGGAGCCTATAGTGTTTATATGGACCATATATACATATGCCCTGTACACAAGGGATGGGCGAATGTTTCTAAAAATTCAAAATTTAAAACAAATTTTGATACATTTGTTTGTTCAAATCGAAATTTGAATGTTTATATAACATTCTAACATTCTTATTTTCTAATACTGTGTTTTTTAAATGTACTATTTGAATTCGAATGAGACATTTGAATTTGAATGTAACATTCAAATTCGAAATAGTTTTTCTAGTCTACAACTGTGTTTAATAAATGTAATATTCGAATTTGAATGTGACATTCAAAATAGAATTTCTAGTTTAATACTGTGTTTTATAAATGTAATATTCAAATTTGAATGTTACATTCGAATTTGAATGTCACATTCAAATTCGAAATAGTATATTTAGTCTACAACTCTGTTTTATAAATGTAACATTTGAATTCAAAATAGTATTTCTAGCCTAATAGACAGCGAGATTACGAGTTTTCAGCGCTATAGGGAAATTAATGACGGCCACAAAAGCAGTGTTATTTCACCTCCCTATAGCGCTGCTATTACAGGTTTTGAAAAAGCAGGCTTGTGCAGGCGATATGGTGGCATTGAGCTCCATACCGCACCGAAATATAAGCGCTGTTTTGACGTGCCCTAACCCTAAGCATAACCCTAACCCTAACGTATCCCTAAGCCTAAGTCTAACCCTAACCCTAACACCCCCTAACTTAAACATAATTAAAATAAATTTAAATAAACCTTACAATTATTAACTATAAATAATTCCTATTTAAAACTAAATACAAACTTACCTGTAAAATAAAACCTAAGCTAGCTACAATATAACTAATAGTTATATTGTAGATACCTTAGGTTTTATTTTTATTTCACAGGTAAGTTTGTATTTATTTTAACTAGGTAGACTAGTTAGTAAATAGTTAATAACTATTTACTATCTAGCTAAAATAAATACAAAGTTACCTGCAAAATAAAACCTAACCTGCCTTACACTAAAAACATTACAATAAAATAAAATAAATTAAATTATTAAAATACAATTTTCTTAATTACAAAAAATAATAAACACTAAATTACAAAAAATAAAAAACGAAATTATCAAAAATAAAAACAAATTACTCCTAATCTAATAGCCCTATCAAAATAATAAAAAAAAAATCCTACACTAAACTGGCAATGGCCCTTAAAAGGGCATTTTGTGGGGCATCCAAGATGGCATCCCTTACATTCCTATTGGCTGAAAGATTTCTATCAGCCAATAGGAATTAAAGGGGAAAAAATCCTATTGGCTGTTGCAATCATCCAATAGGATTGAGCTCTCATTCTATTGGCTGTTCCAATCAGGATTTTTCCCCTTTTAATTCCTATTGGCTGATAGAAATCGTTTAGCCAATAGGAATGCAAGAGACAGCAGATTAGGGATTAATAATCTTTAAATAGTGTTTGCGATGTGGGAGGGCAGCGGTTTAGGGGTTAATAGGTTTATTATAGTGGCGACGATGTCGGGGAGCGCCGAAATAGGGGTTAATAATTTTATTTAGAAGCGGCAATGTCTGGAGCGGCAAGTTAGGTGTTAATAATTTTATTTTAGTGTTTGCGATGCGGGAGGGCCTCGGTTTAGGGGTTAATAGGTAGTTTATAGGTGTTAGTGTACTTTTTAACACTTTAGTTATGAGTTTTATGCTACAGCTTTGTAACGTAAAACTCCTACTACTGACTTTAGATGGCGGTATGAATCTTGTCAGTATAGGCTGTACCGCTCACTTTTTGGCCTTTCAGGCAAACTCGTAACACCAGCGCTATGGAAGTCCCATTGAAAAAGGACTTTTTAAAAAGTGTAGTACTGACGTTGCGTGACGGCCAAAAAGGTGTGCGGTACATCTATACCTACAAGACTTGTAATAGCGGCATTAGGGAAAAAGCAGCGTTATGAAGCATAACAATGCTTTTTTTCTCATAACGCAAAACTCGTAATACTATTATGTTTTATAAATGTAATATTCAAATTCGAATGTGACATTCAAATTCGAAATAGTATTTCTAGTCTAATACTGTGTTTTATAAATGTAATATTCGAATTCCAATGTGACATTCAAATTCGAATGTGACATTCAAATTCGAAATAGTATTTCTAGTCTAATACTGTGTTTTATAAATGTAATATTCGAAGTTGAATGTGACATTTGAATTTGAATATGACATTAGAATTTGAAAGTGACATTCGAAAACTGTAAATAACATTCGATAATAGAATTTTTAAGAATATTCGTTCTTATCAACATTCTATTATGTAAACCGAATTTCTACAATAACATTTGTTCTAACATTCAAATTCGAATATAAACACATTCGCCCTTCCCTACTGTAAACCCACATTCAAAACCATTGTGTGGCATATATTTGTGTGTTCATTGGTAAAATATAAACCACTGCTGGTTCTGTGAGCAGGGCATAGTACATAAGTTCTGTGCAAATTTAAAGGTCACTGAAACAGCTATAAATTTTACTAGAACCATGTTTGCTAATGCATGTGTAGTGCAAAAATATATTTTTCAAAGGAACAGTCCCATTATTACCCAGTTCCCAGTTTTGCATAACCAATGCTGTTATATTAATATACTTTTTACCTATGTGATTACCTTGTATCTAAACTGCTGCAGACTGCCCCCTTATCTCAGTTCTTTTGACAGACTTGCATTTTAGCCAATCAGTAATGACTCATAAATAACTCCATGGGAGTGAGCACAATGTTATATATATGGCACACACAAATTAGCAGTGTGTAACTGTGAAAAACGGTAAAATACACTGAGATAAGAGGCATTCTTCAACGGCATAGAAATCAGTTTGAGCCTAACTTAATTTAGCTTCCAACCATGAATACTAAGGGAATAAAGCAAATTTGAAGATAAAAGTAAGCTGGAAAGTTGTTAAAAATTGCATGCTCTATCTGAATCATGAAAGTTTAGTTTTGACTTGACTGTCCCTTTAAAAATTGAAATGCAGTTATGTGCATTTCAGTTGTGACTATTACATCACTGTAATTTTAAATTTCACATGAAAAAATAACTAAGGGCTCCATGTACTAAGCCGTCAATTCATCCGTCATTTTAGACGCGGCTAAACTCGCCGTTACTCGCCGCGGGCGAAATGGTGTCCGCTGTAGCTATGTACTAATAATCCCACAATAAATAGACATGTCTAGCCCGCCGCGAGCAGTGGCGGAATATTGATAAATTTGACGCCTCGCTCGCCGCGACTAATAACCTTAATTCTTAAAAAAAAAATGGAGACAAGTTAATAAAGAAAGTTTTTTATTGATCAACTGAAACTTTAATCCTCAAACAAAAAATATTGTTCTGAAACCATGTCCCTTGTTGCATTTCCACGCCTATTAGCTTGTTCTACACATATTTCTTCTGGTAAATCATCAGCATCTATTGGATCTTCATCTTCTAATGGACAGCCTCTTTTAATTGCAATATTGTGCAGTATGCAGCAAACCAATATAATTTTTGCAACTTTCTCTGGTGCATACTGCATAGCACCACCAGAATGATCAAGACATCGAAACCGCATTTTCAAAATACCGAAAGTCCTCTCAATAATCCCCCTGGTAGATCGGTGAGCTTCATTGAAACTTACTTGACTTCTGGTCTGTGGGTTGTTATAGGGAGTCAACAGCCATTCTGTACATGAGTACCCTCCATCTCCTAATAGAAGATATAATAAATATAAATATTAATATAAGAATAATTATAAAGATTCAGAACTATACAATACAACAGTCGACAAATTGGGCGCAATTTTGGTACATTGAAATGAGAGACATATTAGACGCCAGTTATGCTTACCTAGAAGCCATCCGTCAGGCATATTTCCGTCCTCGATCTTCCGGTATAACCCAGTCTGCCTTAAAATGTAAGAATCATGACAGGAGCCAGGAAAGTTAGAACGGACACTGATAATCCTCATGTTGGGGTCACAGACCATCTGGACATTCAAGGAATGGAAATGCTTTCTATTCCTATAGATCTCATCACGAGCTTGAAGTGGTCTTACAGCAACATGGGTACAGTCTATGGCACCTAGGACATTGGGCATCCCAGCCATCCTATAGAAATTTGACTTGATAGATTGCCATTCTTCAGGGGTAGATGGCAAACAAACATATCGATGAAAAATAACCATCATAGCCCCTATTACTTTGGATAAGTGGCGTGAAAAAGCAGATTGACTCATTCCAATAATGACGCTAGAAACTGCCTGAAAGGAGCCTGTTGCAAAAAAATGCAATGCAGCTAATAGTTTCAGAAGTCCCGGAATAGCTTGTGAACGAGCAGTCATCGGCTCCAAATGATCTTCAATCTCTCGATACAGGTGTAATATCGATTCACGATCAAGCCGGAATCTTTGTATGATCTCTCGGTCAGAAAGGCCGTGCAAACCAACCCGTGGAAGGAATACACGGGGGACTCGAACTCTCCTTCTTCTAACCAATCGATTAGCTACATTTCCAGTATTCTGTCTTCTAGCCCGGATTTGCATCAAACGGAGAATAAACAAAAACAGAATTCTCTCCATAGCTGCTGAAATGAACAATGTAAGTACAATGCTGATATTACTGCCTTTTATATATGTATAGACTGGCGTCTAGAGTGGCTTTCCTATTGTTTTGTACCTTGCCCGCCACCTAAAAGGTGGCGAGGCAAAAATAATGAGGTGGGGGCGGAGATTGACGCGAGCGGACAAGTAGATTTTTTAGTACATTCGTTTTTGGTGAGTTGGTGGTCAAATGTGTCTAATTACAGTAAAAAATGGAGAGGTAGCGAGGTATGGCGGATAAGTACGCTCGCAATTTTAAAGATGCGAGTTTTTACATAATTGACGGCTTTGTACATATCAGTTTGCGAGTTTTGACGCAAGATTTGTTGCGGGTAGCTCGCTGACTGCTTAGTACATGGAGCCCTAAACATCACTAAAATGAAAAAGAGCAAAAGAGAGGAAATTATTATTATTTTTGCATTAAAATATCAACTGAAGCTGAGTTCTTCAACTTAGCTGTGGGAACGGCATCCCACTGTTTCACATTTTGCAGGAAAGCGCATACTAAGAAGACCCCATTTACTGTTCATGTTTCATAAAGTGGACCATCAGTTTACCAGTGTTTGTGCCAGGGGTATGCTGCATGGTGATGGGTATTAAAACTCTGATTAATTGCAATTTTGCATGAAACACACTAGCAAAGTCTTTTTATGTATTCCTAGATACTGATTTTCATGTACTTAAAATAAAAAAATATATGATATAATATGATATCTGCTCATTGCTTTTTTTTTTTAGGCTCTAAAATAATGTGGTCAATAGAAAATGGTATTATGAGCACTCGGTGGATCAAGGCTTTTGCACAGATCTATACTGATACTTTGCCCCCCGTGGACTTCCAGTTTAAAATGTAGGCTAAACTATTTACTGGAAGAAGTTGCATATTGCCTGAGGAGGCTTAGGCACACAGTGAGATAGAATACAAGTGGTGTGTTATTGGAAGAGCAGTAGGTGAAAAGCAATATTGTGACCATGCTTGCTAACTCTTATATTACAAGTTGAAAGTAAATGGTTGCACTCAAAATTTGCACTTAACGGATTAGTGGTGGACCTAGGTGGATATTTATCAAAGGTATGTCGGACCTGATCCGACAGTGCAGATCAGATCCGACATACCTCGCTGAATGTGGAGAGCAATACGCTCTCCGTATTCAGTATTGCACCAGCAGCTCTTGTGAGCAGCTGGTGCAACGCCGCCCCCTGCAGACTCGCGGACAATCGGCCGCCAGCAGGGGGGTCAGTCAACCTGATCGTACCCGATCGGCAATCTCTGTCCGCCTGCTCAGAGCAGGCAGACAGGGTTATGGAGCAACTGTCTTTAGACCGCTGCTTCATAACTGCTGTTTCTGGCGAGTCTGAAAACTCGCCAGAAACACTGGCCCTCAAGCTCCATCCGGAGCTTGATAAATGGGCCTCCTAATGTAAAGTGTAAAAAAGTTGCGCAAAACACATCATAAATATATTGTATCAAAATAAAGTATCCAAATAAATAAAGCAAAGTCCCAAAAAGAATGTAGCTCTTAAAAACCTTTCCGCTTTATTAGACGCCCTTAGAGCTCTTGCAGATAATGAAGATATCATTATAAAAAGAGCAAACAAGAGCAGCAGTATTGTTGTTTGTGAGAAAACATGGTATATAGCTGAGGCTAAAAGGCAATTGGAGATAATAATGTATATATGAAAATTTCCTATAATCCGCGTATAGATTTTCAAAGACAGCTGTTTAAACTATTAAGTGAGGGTAAAAGATGTGGCTTTATTGATGTACACATATTTGAATATTTATATGTTGAACACCATAGAACTGCTGTGTTTTATCATCTACCCAAAACACATAAAGGTTTAACAGACATTAAAGGAAAACCAATTGTCTCAGGAAATGGCTCTCTACTTGAGCATTTGTCTGAGTGGGTGGATGATATTTTACAGCCTTATGTTTATACTCTGAACAGCTATGTAAGAGATACTACGCATATACTCAATAGGGATGGGCGAATGTGTACATTTTCGAATTTCGAATGTAGAACGAATGTTATTACCGAAATTCGAATTATAAATCCGAATGTTGATAAGAACGAATATTCTTAAAAATTCTATAATCGAATGTTATTTACAGTTTTCAAATGTCACTTTCTAATTTGAATGTTTATAATTATATCGAATGTCCACATTCAAAATTTCGAATTTAACATTCTATTTAACAAATACTATTCAGAAGTTCAATAGTTCATGTGCTAGGGTGGGAATCTAGTAAATTGATACATAATAAATACAAATATATCATTTTGAATGTTTCTATATAGAATATTGCATAATTCGAATATTACATTTAAAGAAAAAGCATTAGAAATACTATTACAATCTAAATTCAAATTTTTCGAAAATAATATTTTCGAATGTAATCATAAAATTCGAAACTGAACATTCGAAAATCGAATGTTAGAATGTTCTGTATACTTTCGAAATTCGATTTGAACGAACTAATGTGTTAAAATTTGTGCCGTTTTTCGAATGTTGCGAAACATTCGCCCATCCCTAATACTCAACATATTTAAAGAATGTGAATGGAAAGAAAACTATAGTTGGCTAACTATAGATGCTATATCACTATATTCATCCATTCCCCATACTATTGGTTTACAAGCAGTAGAGTACTATCTTAATAGTGATATCAGATTTGATGCAGATCTTAAACTCTATATTCTTAAAGTGATCAGGTTCCTTTTAGAACATAATAGCTTTAGCTTTGAAAATGAACATTTTGTACAGAAGCAAACATATATATATAGTGATGCTAATCCCTTTCAAAAACACATAATTCACTACAAAAGATTAATTGACAATCTTATAATTATCTGGGAAGCTAATGAAATTGAAGCAAATAACTTTATAGAATTTCTCAACACTAATTCCATGGGTTAATGAATGGAATAAAGAAAAAATCAATTTCCTTGACATTACGCTGAGTGGAGAGACTACTGCTAAATGTATAAACTCTGGTTTATATCGTAAGCCGATTGTAGGAAATGCATTGCTATATGCAACCAGTAGTAACCCTAAACATGTGTTCAAGGGAATTGTAGAAGGGCAGATGATGCGTGTAGAAAGTAACTGCTCAAAGGATATAGACTATCAAAAAGAAAGTGAGGAATTAGCTAAACGTTTAACAAATAGAGGCTATCCTGAAAAGATGATCCAAAAGACCAAAAATGAAATAGATAAATGTGAACGTGAAGATTTACTGAAAAATAAAGTAAAAAAAAAAAGAACAGATATGAGACCAATGTTTATAACTAAATTTTCTAATCAATATAATGAAATTTGTGGTATTGTGAAAAAATATCTCCCCACTTTATATGGGGATGAAATTCTCAAAGATATGAGAGGAAATGGATGTAATATTGTTTATTCCAAGAATAATACCCTAGCCAATATGTTATCACCTAGTATGCTAAAAAGTAAAAAAACAGAACATCACTGGTAGCTTATAGCTGAGGCATAATGGTAGCTACAGATGTAGCAACAATCGCTGCTAACCAAGTGAGTACCATGTAGTAACAGATACATTTAGGTCACATTCGACAAGGGAAACATTTAATGTACAAGGATGTGTGAACTGTAGTTCATGCTACTTGTATTTATATCTGGTTGAATGTAAACTCTGTAAAGGTCAATACGTAGGCCTCACTAATCGTGAGGCTAGAACACGTATAAGAGCACGTTTAGGAGACATTAAGAATAATGTCCTTTGTTCAGCTCTTAGTAGACACTTTGGCATCTATTTATCAAGCCGTCAACTTACTTGCATTCGATGGCAGCAATACGCTCGCCTAAGATCGCCTAACATCGCTGCCGCGGACCTGAATACGTTCTCCAAAATTATCAAAAAAGCTGTCAAAAAGCCGTGCACCAAGTACGGGGCGATGAGCAGCGGACTGTTGTTAACTAACAGTCATCGATCTCGCTGCTCTTCGGCTTTTTCACAGCTTTCTTGGTACCCTGTCACTAAACACACACACTATACTATACTGTTTACCCCCTATACCGCCACTCCTGGAGCCCACCACAACTTTAATAAATGTATTAACCCCTAAACCGCCGCTCCCGGACCCCGCCGCAACTAAATAAACGTATTAACCCCTAAACCGCCGCTCTTGGAGCTCACCGCCACCTACATTATACTTATTAACCCCTAATCTGCCACCCCCTACACCACCGCCCCCTACATTATACTTATTAACCCTTAATCTGCCGCCCCCTACACCGCCGCCACCTACATTATACTTATTAAACCCTAATCTGCCGCCCCCTACACCGCTGCCACCTACATTATATTTATTAACCCCTAATCTACCCCCCTACACCGCTGCCACCTATCTACATTTAATAACCCCTAATCTGCCGCCCCCTACACCGCCGCCACCTACATTATACTTATTAACCCCTAATCTGCCGCCCCCTACACCGCCGCCACCTACATTATATTTATTAACCCCTAATCTGCCCCCCCTACACCGCCACCACCTACCTACATTTATTAACCCCTAATCTGCCTCCCCAATGTCGCCGCCACTATATAAAATTTATTAACCACTAAACCTAAGTCTAACACTAACCCTAACACCCCCCAACTTAAATATAATATAAATAAATCTAAATTAATATTCCTAGCATTATATAAATTATTCCTATTTAAAACTAAACACTTACCTATAAAATAAACCCTAAGCTAGCTACAGTCTAGCTAATAGTTACATTGGGGCCTATCTATCAAGCTCCGAATGGAGCTTGATGCCCCGTGTTTCTGGCGAGCCTGCAGACTCGCCAGAAACAGCAGTTATGAAGCAGCGGTCACAAAGACCGCTGCTCCATAACCTGTCCGCCTGCTCTAAGCAGGCAGACAGACATCACCGGAAATCAACCCGATCGAGTACGATCGGGTTGACTGACACCCCCTGCTGGCGGCCCATTGTCCGTGAGTCTGCAGGGTGCGGTGTCACACCAGCAGCTCTTGTGAGCTGCTGGTGCAATGCTGAATATGGTGAGCGTATTGCTCGCTGTATTCAGCGAGGTCTGACGGACCTGATCCTCACTGTCGGATCAGGTCCGACAGACTTTCTTAAATAGGGGCCATTGTATCTAGCTTAGCGTTCATTTTTATTTTACAGTCAACTTTATATTTATTTTAGCTAGGTAGAATAGTTATTAAATAGTTATTAACTATTTATTAACATCCTAGTTAAAATAACTACAAACATACCTGTAAAATAAAACCTAACCTAAGTTACAATTACACCTAACACTACACTACAATTAAATAAATTCCCTAAACTAAATACAATTAAATAAAATTATCTAAAGTACAAAAAAACCCCCACTAAATTACAGAAAATAATAAACAAATTATAAGATTTTTAAACTAATTACACTGAATCTAATCCCCCTAACAAAATAAAAAAAAAAACAAAATAAAAAAAGCCCTACCCTACACTAAATTACAAATAGCCCTTAAAAGGGCCTTTTGCGGGGCATTGTCCCAAAGTAATCAGCTATTTTACCTGTAAAAAAATTACAAACCCCCCCAACATTAAAACCCACCATCCACACAACCAACCCTACTCTAAAACCCACCCAAACCGCCATTAAAAAAACTAACACTAACCCCTTGAAGATCACCCTACCGTGAGAAGTCTTCACCCAACCGGGCTGAAGTCCTCAACGAAGCCAGCAGAAGTGGTCCTCCAGACGGGCAGAAGTGGTCCTCCAGACAGGCAGAAGTCTTCATCCAGACGGCATCTTCTATCTTCATCCAGCGGCTCCATCTTCAAGACATCCGACACAGAGCATCCTCTTCTGACGACGTCTTCTTCAACAATGACGGATCCTTTAAGTGACGTCATCCAATATGGCGTCCCTTCAATTCTAATTGGCTGATAGAATTCTATCAGCCAATCGGAATAAAGGTAGAGAAAATCCTATTGGCTGATGCAATCAGCCAATAGGATTGAAGTTCAATCCTATTGACTGATCTAATCAGCCAATAGGATTGAGCTCACATTCTATTGGCTGTTCCAATAAGCCAATAGAATGCCAGTTCAATCCTATTGGCTGATTGCATCAGCCAATAGGATTTTTCCTACCTTAATTTCGATTGGCTGATAGAATTCTATCAGCCAATCGAAATTGAAGGGACGCCATCTTGGATGATGTCACTTAAAGGAACCGTCATTGTTGAAGAAAATGTCATCAGAAGAGTATGCTCCGCGTCGGATGTCTTGAAGATGGAGCCGCTCCACGCCGGATGGATGAAGATAGAAGATGTGGTCTAGATGAAGACTTCTGCCCGTCTGGAGGACCACTTCTGCCCGTCTGGAGGACCACTTCTGCCGGCTTCGTTGAGGACTTCGGCCCAGTTGGGTGAAGACTTCTCACGATAGGGTGATCTTCAAGGGGTTAGTGTTAGGTTTTTTAAGGGGGGGTTGGGTGGGTTTTAGAGTAGGGTTGGTTGTGTGGGTGGTGGGTTTTAATGTTGGGGGGTGTAATTTTTTTAACAAGTAAAAGAGCTGATTACTTTGGGGCAATGCCCACTCAAAAGGCCCTTTTAAGGGCTATTTGTAATTTAGTGTAGGGTAGGGCTTTTTTATTTTGGGGGGCTTTTTTATTTTGTTAGGAGGATTAGATTAGGTGTAATTAGTTTAAAAATCTTGTTTATTTGTTTATTATTTTCTGTAATTTAGTCTTTGTTATTTTTTGTACTTTAGATAATTTTATTTAATTGTATTTAGTTTAGGGAATTTATTTAATTATAATGTATTGTTAGGTGTAATTGTAACTTAGGTTAGGTTTTATTTTATAGGTATATTTGTATTCATTTTAACTAGGAAGTTATTAAATAGTTAATAACTATTTAATAACTATTCTACCTAGTTAAAGTAAAAACAAAGTTGAATGTAAAATAAAAATAAACCCTAAGCTAGCTACAATGTAACTATTAGTTATATTGTAGCTAGCATGCGGCTAGATTTAGAGTTTGGCGTTAGCCGTCAAAACCAGCGTTAGAGGCTCCTAACGCTGGTTTTGGGCTACCGCTGGTATTTAGAGTCAGTCAGGAAAGGGTCTAACGCTCACTTTCCAGCCGCGACTTTTCCATACCGCAGATCCCCCTACGCCATTTGCGTATCCTATCTTTTCAATGGGATCTTTCTAACGCTGGTATTTAGAGTCGTGGCTGAAGTGAGCATTAGAAATCTAACGACAAAACTCCAGCCGCAGAAAAAAGTCAGGAGTTAAGAGCTTTATGGGCTAACGCCGGTTCATAAAGCTCTTAACTACTGTGCTCTAAAGTACACTAATACCCATAAACTACCTATGTACCCTTAAACCGAGGTCCCCCCACATCGCCGCCACTCTATTAAAATTTTTTAACCCCTAATCTGCTGACCGCACACCGCCGCCACCTACGTTATCCCTATGAACCCCTAATCTGCTGCCCCTAACACCGCCGACCCCTATATTGTATTTATTAACCGCTAATCTGTCGCCCCCAACGTCGCCTCCACCTACCTACAATTATTAACCCCTAATCTGCCGACCGGACCTCACCGCCACTATAATAAATGTATTAACCCCTAATTCGCCTCACTCCCGCCTCAATAACCCTATAATAAATTGTATTAACCCCTAATCTGCCCTCCCTAACATCGCCGACACCTTACTTCAAGTATTAACCCCTAATCTGCCGACCGGACCTCACCGCTACTCTAATAAATTTATTTACCCCTAAAGCTAAGTCTAACCTTAACCCTAACACCCCCCTAAATTAAATATAATTTAAATCTAACGAAATAAATTAACTCTTATTAAATAAATTATTCCTATTTAAAGCTAAATACTTTCTTGTAAAATAAACCCAAATATATTTACAATATAAATTATAATTATATTGTAGCTATTTTAGGATTAATATTTATTTTACAGGCAACTTTGTATTTATTTTAACCAGGTACAATAGCTATTAAATAGTTAATAACTATTTAATAGCTACCTAGTTAAAATAATTACAAAATTACCTGTAAAATAAATCCTAACCTAAGTTACAATTAAACCAAACACTACACTATCAATAAATTAATTACATAAAATACCTACAAATAAATACAATTAAATAAACTAACTAAAGTACAAAAAATAAAAAAGAACTAAGTTACAAAAAATAAAAAAATATTTACAAACATTAGAAAAAGATTACAACAATTTTAAGCTAATTACACCTACTCTAAGCCCCCTAATAAAATAAAAAAGACCCCCAAAATAAAAAAATGCCCTACCCTATTCTAAAATTAAAATAGAAAAGCTCTTTTACCTTACCAGCCCTTAAAAGGGCCCTTTGCGGGGCATACCCCAAAGAATTCAGCTCTTTTGCCTGTAAAAAAAAACATACAATACCCACCCAACATTACAACCCACCACCCACATACCCCTAATCTAACCCAAACCCCCCTTAAATAAACCTAACACTAAGCCCCTGGAGATCTCCCTACCTTGTCTTCACCACACCGGGTTCACCGATCGGTCCAGAAGAACCTCTGAAGTCTTCATCCAAGCCCAAGCGGGGGCTGAAGAGTGAAGTCCATCCTCCGGCTGAAGTCTTGATCCAAGCGGCGGCTGAAGAATTCCATCTTCGGGCAGAAGTCTTCATCCTATCCAGGCAGAAGAGTAGATCCGGACCGGCAAACATCTTCATCCAAGCCGCATCTTCTATGTTCTTCCATCCGATGACGAGTGGCTCCATCTTCAAGACCTTCAGCGCGGATCCATCCTCTTCTTCCGACGTCCTAAAACAGAATGAAGGTTCCTTTAAGGGACGTCATCCAAGATGGCATCACTCGAATTCCGATTGGCTGATAGGATTCTATCAGCCAATCGGAATTAAGGTGGGAAAATTCTGATTGGCTGATGGAATCAGCCAATCAGATTCAAGTTCAATCTGATTGGCTGATTGGATCAGCCAATCAGATTGAGCTCGCATTCTATTGTTTTTTTTATTTTGGGGGTCTTTGTTATTTTATTAGGGGGCTTAGAGTAGGTGTAATTAGCTTAAAATTGTTGTAATCTTTTTCTAATGTTTGTAAATATTTTTTTATTTTTTGTAACTTAGTTCTTTTTTATTTTTTGTACTTTAGTTAGTTTATTTCATTGTAGTTATTTGTAGATATTTTATTTAAATAATTTATTGATAGTGTAGTGTTAGGTTTAATTGTAGATAATTGTAGGTAGTTTATTTAATTTATTTATTGATAGTGTAGTGTTAGGTTTAATTGTAACTTAGGTTAGGATTTATTTTACAGGTAATTTTGTAATTATTTTAACTATTTTAGCTATTAAATAGTTCTTAACTATTTAATAGCTATTGTACCTAGTTAAAATAAATACAAAGTTACCTGTAAAATAAATATAAATCCTAAAATAGCTACAATATAATTATAATTTATATTGTAGCTATATTAGGGTTTATTTTACAGGTAAGTATTTAGCTTTAAATAGGAATACTTTATTTAATAAGAGTTAATTTATTTTGTTAGATTTAAATTATATTTAATTTAGGGGGGTGTTAGGGTTAAGGTTAGACTTAGCTTTAGGGGTTAATAAATTTATTAGAGTAGCGGTGAGGTCCGGTCGGCAGATTAGGGGTTAATACTTGAAGTTAGGTGTCGGCGATGTTAGGGAGGGCAGATTAGGGGTTAATACTATTTATTATAGGGTTATTGAGGCGGGAGTGAGGCGGATTAGGGGTTAATAACTTTATTATAGTAGCGGTGAGGTCCGGTCGGCAGATTAGGGGTTAATAAGTGTAGGTAGGTAGCGGCAACATTGGGGGCGGCAGATTATGGGTTAATAAATATAATATAGGGGTCGGCGGTGTTAGGGGCAGCAGATTACGGGTACATAGGGATAACGTAGGTTGCGGCGGTGTACGGAGCGGCAGATTAGGGGTTAAAAAATATATGCAGGGGTCAGCGATAGCGGGGGAAGCAGATTAGGGGTTAATAAGTGTAAGGTTAGGGGTGTTTAGACTCGGGGTACATGTTAGGGTGTTAGGTGCAGACTCAGCAAGTGTTTCCCCATAGGAAACAATGGGGCTGCATTAGGAGCTGAACGCTGCTTTTTTGCAGGTGTTAGGTTTTTTTTTCAGCTCAAACTGCCCCATTGTTTCCTATGGGGGAATCGTGCACAAGCACGTTTTTGAAGCTGGCCGCGTCTGTAAGCATCGCTGGTATTGAGAGTTGCAATGGCGGTAAATATGCTATACGCTCCCTTTTTGGAGTCTAACGCAGCCCTTCTGTGAACTCTAAATACCAGAGGTATTTAAAAGGTGCAGGGGAAAAAAAGCCAGCGTTAGATACGCGGGTCGTTACCAACAAAACTCTAAATCTAGCCGTAAGGGTTTATTTTATAGGTAAGTATTTAGTTTTAAATAGGAATAATTTATTTAATGCTAGGAATATTTATTTAGATTTATTTTAATTATATTTAAGTTAGGGGGTGTTAGGGTTAGACTTAGGTTTAGGGGTTAATACATTTAATATAGTGGTGGCGACGTTAGGGGTGGCAGATTAGGGGTTAATAAGTATAATGTAGGTGGCGGTGGGCTCCAGGAGCGCCGCTTTAGGGGTTAATATGTTTATTTAGTTGCGGCGGGGTACGGGAGCGGGTGGGATAGGGATTAATAAATTTTATTTAGGTGACAGCGGTGTAGGGGAGGCAGATGGTGGCAGTGTAGGGGAGGCAAATTAGGGGTTAATAAGTATATTGTAGGTTTGTGGCGGTGTAGGGGGGGGGGGGCAGATTAGGGGTGTTTAGACTCGGGGTACATGTTAGGGTGTTAGGTGTAAATGTTCCCATAGGAAACATTGGGATATTGGGCAGCAGCGAACTTAAGCTTTCGCTGCTTTCAGACTCCCGTTGATTCCTATGGTATCCGCCACCTACAGGGTGGCGGATTGAAAACCAGGTACGCTGGGCCGGAATAGTGCCGAGTGTACCTGGTAGAAAATTGAAAACTAGCAAAAGTAGTTTTCGGAACATCTGTAATGACGTAAGCATTGATCTGTTTCGGACTGAGTCCGGCGGATCGTATGTTACGTCACTAAATTCTACTTTTGCCGGTCTGTAAGGTTTGACAACTAAGGGGAATCAGGCTCGCCACAAATACTCTGCGGAATTCCAGCGTATTTGCGGTTGATAGCTTGATAAATAGATGCCTTTATATTTGAACATAATCAAGTAGTCGATTCCTTTAGATGGAATATAATTGAGGCGATTAAAACTCCCATTAGAGGAGGCAATAAATCCCAGATTCTAGGTAGACAAGAAGTCTACTGAATATTTAGACTCAAAACCCAGGTTCCATTAGGATATAATTCAGAATATGATCAAGTAAACTTGTGGGAATAGATTAACTTTATTCTATATATAAATGACTGCATTTATGTATTATAAACACAGCAGGAATACACAATATGGATATCTAAACAGATGTATGTGGTATACACAAATTGAAATCTGTAAATACAATGTTGCATAAGGATGAGTAACTATATATAGTTTGACTACAGTTAGTAATCTCTATAATATTGTATTGAACATAATATACATGAAACATCGTTATCAGTCTTTGCTATTACCTGCTCTGCATTAATTAAGTCAATCATTATATAAGAATTATCTATGTAATTATTAAACAGTTATTTATCTATTGACCCATGTAAAAAGTATATCTAGTCATATCTAATGTTTGGTATTTCGCAAATGATTGTTTCTTCTTTTCTAAAATGTATATAGATACGCTAGTTATTTAGCTACTCATACTCTAAAATAAGACATAGTAATGTATATAGTAGTCAGCTAGTGTTAAAAAACTTTCATGTCCGTCCGTAAACTAATGGGTTAAGGAAAACTAAACAGTTGCAAGTAATCAATTTGTAATTGGAGACCTTTATATTGTGTTGCAAGATGTCATTTGATACGGTCTATGAATACGGCAACAAGCTAGCCGTAACACGTTATACCACTCTTCCTTCTTTTACTCTTATTTTGTATGCTGTTTTTGGTTGTTTTATATGAAATAATAAAGCAGAAACATTTTTAAGAGCTACATTCTTTTTGGGACTTTGCTTTATTTATTTGGATTCATTATCAGGTGCAGTAAGGACCCCCTTTATTTAGTCCCAACTCTGTAGCAGCAAGAGTAACTATATGGCATATGGAATATCAAAATAGAAAAAAGAAGGTCGATCCCAATATCCGTAATATAAAAAAATAGCCTTTATTTTCCAAATTTAAAATGCAAACATGATACACACACAAAAAGAGTATCAGGTTTTACGCGTTTCGGCTGGTGACGTACTCATAAACCTGATTAGGCACAGGTAAGTGCCCGCTTAAAAAGGTTACAAAAGAGATGGTTATTGGTTGGTGTTCAACACACCCCTATTAACCATTGAAGTACTGAGAGCACACAATCAATTAGTTATTATACACTTTATATAAAATGGGGAAATGGAAATATACATAGAATAATATATGTATATGTTTGGGGTCTGTGATTAGTAAATAGGATGGGCGGATAATGGATGGCCAGTACATTCAATTTTGATCCACATGTGTGCTATAGAGCTTACTTTGAATATAAGAAAAACAAACATGTTATTGCTATTGTTGCAAAACAAAAGGCATATTAGATAATAAGACAATGATATAAGAGTAATAAAGCAACCTTTGGTACATATATATTTGATAAACTAGACACATTATTAATTAAAAACAATGGGTACATTCTATTCCAACATTGTTCTGAACATGAGCAACTGTGTGAGGAACATAAGATCAAATAAGATAATAAATGTCAAGGTTGCCTTTCTAACCATTTTGTTTGAGCTTACACTAATTATTTATTTAATTATTTATTTAATATTCAAACAATTTTGAATAATCAAACAGTAGAAGATAATACATAACTCTTCTCATGTCCTTATAAGATTATAAATCAATTGTTAAAATTACGGCATATTATTTAGAAGAAAATATATAAGTGTAATGCTAATGTTTTTATTCTAAGCTGGCCCTCTCGTGAAAGATTTGTCCCATAGCATGTGTATTCTAAAGAAATTAATTTATAAGAGGTGTACTGGACCATGAAGCCAATCATTATTTCCAATGGTTTATGATATCAAACTCAGAATTAAATCCACGTGGTATCTGAGTGTTCAGCTTCATGATCCAGTACACCTCCTGCCTGGCCAAAATTTCATCCTTGTTCCCTCCTCTGGGAGGCAATTTGATGGTTTCAATTCCTCGACCATCTGAAAGATCTGGTGTCCTTGCCGTGTACCTCAATGAAGTGTCGTGAGAGTGCCGAACATGGTTTATCATATTTGATATAACCAAGATGCTCTCTAATCCTTGTCCGGACTTCCCTGCTTGTCATTCCAACATACTGTTTGGAATGTTCCTCACTCTATGAGGTACACGACATAGACACTGGAGCATTTAATGCATCCCTTGGACAAAAACTTGTCTCCTGTTGAGCATGAAAAAAAGTCTCTGCCTTCAACAACGGTGTCGCATGCCTTACACCTGTGGTCCCCACATTTGTAAGTGCCATTGACTTGTAACCAGGAACTTTTGTTCCTTTTTTCCGATGGTAAAAAACTCGGGGACAGAAGGTTACCCAAAGACAAATTCTTCGAGTAGACACATCTGAACCCTTTTTCTACTGTTGTTTTTAAATGTACATCACCCAAAAGGATAGGAAAATATTTCCTAATGATGTTACATACAGCAGAATAGTCTGAGGAATATTGGGTAATAAAGGTAAGTGGTCTGTCTTACTCTTTCGCTTTACGCTGTTGGATGTTTGGATTTCTTTCTACTGTGGCCACTTTTTTGGCTACATTGTCTAATAGTTTTGAGGGATAACCCCTATTCTTGAGTCTCTGTTTTATATCTTTAGTTTCTGCATGAAAGTCTTTGTCATTACTGCAAACCCTTCTTGCCCTCATGAACTGACTTTTTGCAATGCTACTGAATACATGTGGTGGATGTCCACTTTTATGGTGGAGAATTGTGTTTCCTGAGATGGGTTTCCTGTATAGTTTGGACTCAATCTTATGTGTCACAGAGTTTCCAATTAGTGTGACATCCAGGAAATTCACCATAGAGTGATGCCACTCATATGTAAACTTTAGACCGTGACTGGCTTCATTTAGAAACCCAAAGAATGATTTGGCCTTTTCTTCACCCGACGACCAGATAGAAATCAGGTCGTCTATGAAGCGACGGTAGAAAACTACCTCTGCTCCGAGGGGGCTATCACCTCCATAGATGAAAAACCACTCAAGCCAACCCATGTACAAGTTCGCATAGGAGGGGGCAAACTTGGCCCCCATGGCTGTGCCTTGTTTTTGGAGATAAAAGACCCAATCGAAGCAGAAGTAGTTGTGCTCTAATAAGTACTGGGTAATTCGTAAGATGTATCTTATGCTTTCTGATGACATATCAGCACTAGACTGTAGAAAATATTCGATGGCCCTCAGGCCCATGTCATGGGGTATGGTGGAGTATAGAGAGACCACATCAATGGTCAACCAGCTGTATTGTGTATGCCACTCAATACACTCCAGCATACCCAAAACATGTGAGGTATCACGAATGTAGCTTGGCAAAGCCAAAACATATGGCTGCAATACCCCATCCAACCAGTCACACAAGGGTTCTAGGAGGGAACCGATCCCTGATATGATGGGGCAACCCTTTACATTAGACACACTCTTGTGGACCTTGGGCAGATGGTGGAAGATGGGGATAATTGGGTGCGTAACATATAAGGAATCCGCTGTGTGTTGGTCAAAGATTCCTAAATCAACCCCATCATCCAACATCTGCCCAAGCTCATATTAGAAACGTTTTGTTGGTATGGAATATGTTATCTTAAGAGCCTATTTTGCAAGTCTGGAATAGTGGTGGATTGAAAACAAAGATTCGTGTTGAATACGTCACGTCCGGCAAGAAGACCTGCACACACAAACGGATAAATACCGGAAAGGAGAGAGGTGGAGGATCGCGTTACCAGCATAGTTGTTTTCCTTTCAGATTCCAGGTTAACCACCCTAACGAGGTATGAATAAAGGGGTATATCTGTGTAGCAGGTGAAGCTGATATCGGACTGTAATTGTTTTCCATCGCTTAAGACAAAAACTGTTTGGATATGGCTGTATTTACACTTTACATCAAGTGTTGTTGTGCTTTGTTCATATTACATTAATCAAAATAAAGTATTACACTCAAATATACACTTTTTGATAAAAATAATATTAATAAAAATGTTTTATAAGGGTTAAAAGGGATATGGTATATGACAAGGTATTTTACTATATATATATATATACAGGGAGTGCAGAATTATTAGGCAAATGAGTATTTTGACCACATCATCCTCTTTATGCATGTTGTCTTACTCCAAGCTGTATAGGCTCGAAAGCCTACTACCAATTAAGCATATTAGGTGATGTGCATCTCTGTAATGAGAAGGGGTGTGGTCTAATGACATCAACACCCTATATCAGGTGTGCATAATTATTAGGCAACTTCCTTTCATTTGGCAAAATGGGTCAAAAGAAGGACTTGACAGGCTCAGAAAAGTCAAAAATAGTGAGATATCTTGCAGAGGGATGCAGCACTCTTAAAATTGCAAAGCTTCTGAAGCGTGATCATCGAACAATCAAGCGTTTCATTCAAAATAGTCAACAGGGTCGCAAGAAGCGTGTGGAAAAACCAAGGCGCAAAATAACTGCCCATGAACTGAGAAAAGTCAAGCGTGCAGCTGCCAAGATGCCACTTGCCACCAGTTTGGCCATATTTCAGAGCTGCAACATCACTGGAGTGCCCAAAAGCACAAGGTGTGCAATACTCAGAGACATGGCCAAGGTAAGAAAGGCTGAAAGACGACCACCACTGAACAAGACACACAAGCTGAAACGTCAAGACTGCGCCAAGAAATATCTCAAGACTGATTTTTCTAAGGTTTTATGGACTGATGAAATGAGAGTGAGTCTTGATGGGCCAGATGGATGGGCCCGTGGCTGGATTGGTAAAGGGCAGAGAGCTCCAGTCCAACTCAGACGCCAGCAAGGTGGAGGTGGAGTACTGGTTTGGGCTGGTATCATCAAAGATGAGCTTGTGGGGCCTTTTCAGGTTGAGGATGGAGTCAAGCTCAACTCCCAGTCCTACTGCCAGTTTCTGGAAGACACCTTCTTCAAGCAGTGGTATAGGAAGAAGTCTGCATCCTTCAAGAAAAACATGATTTTCATGCAGGACAATGCTCCATCACACGCGTCCAAGTACTCCACAGCGTGGCTGGCAAGAAAGGGTATAAAAGAAGAAAATCTAATGACATGGCCTCCTTGTTCACCTGATCTGAACCCCATTGAGAACCTGTGGTCCATCATCAAATGTGAGATTTACAAGGAGGGAAAACAGTACACCTCTCTGAACAGTGTCTGGGAGGCTGTGGTTGCTGCTGCACGCAATGTTGATGGTGAACAGATCAAAACACTGACAGAATCCATGGATGGCAGGCTTTTGAGTGTCCTTGCAAAGAAAGGTGGCTATATTGGTCACTGATTTGTTTTTGTTTTGTTTTTGAATGTCAGAAATGTATATTTGTGAATGTTGAGATGTTATATTGGTTTCACTGGTAAAAATAAATAATTGAAATGGGTATATATTTGTTTTTTGTTAAGTTGCCTAATAATTATGCACAGTAATAGTCACCTGCACACACAGATATCCCCCTAAAATAGCTATAACTAAAAACAAACTAAAAACTACTTCCAAAAATATTCAGCTTTGATATTAATGAGTTTTTTGGGTTCATTGAAAACATGGTTGTTGTTCAATAATAAAATTAATCCTCAAAAATACAACTTGCCTAATAATTCTGCACTCCCTGTATATATATATATATATATATATATATATATATATATATATATGTGTGTGTGTGTGTGTGTATGTAAAAAGGGAGAAAGAGAACAGACCACTAATATAAAGCACTAGACTATTGCTCAATAAATATACAATGCAACCCCATACGGAAAAACCAGAAAGAAATAGAGAGAAAGAAAAGTAGACAACCCTGATTCAATTAATATATTATTTAGTATTAATAATTGGCAACAATAACATAGACAATTTGTTTCAAATGGGCATATTAAACTACATAGTAACAAAAAAGAAAAGTCCTACAACCAAGTCCATTGATGTAAATCCAAGATGATGGATAACATTCATTGTAATTCCTAATGACTAATGCAGATCAACAATCTGTATTCAATTTATTTGACTTTAGTGTGGAGATCCAGGGTGATGAAATACCATTCAAAGTAACCAACTACTCCCTCTGACTCTCCATATATAGGTAGATTACCTTATCATAGTTATAATACACTTTCACAGGGGTTCAAATTAGTAGGGTTATGCAGAAAATCAGGGAATATGTTTGTAATCTGCAGGCATATGTTAGTATGCAGTAGATTGATCATGCAGGCTTTAGCTTAACAAGCAATCATTCATATAGGTTCCCATATCATTATATTCCATAGCAAGAAGTCCGTCACACCCTCTGACTTTCAACAAACAGGCTTTGTATCCCATATAGCCACTTCACAGAGGTATCAGTGTGATTTACAATTAGCCATGTAAAGATTACCTGTTCCGATGTCAATTCAGATAGAAATGGTATATATTTGCTGTATTTCACCTGCATCTGCGATATCCAAACACTCTGACCATTTCGTCTCCTTTATCTCTTATATCAAGTTGAATGTCAAATGGTTATGAAGGCACTTAAGTGCATAGCACACCTTCAAAAGAGTGCCCCTACAAAAGAAATAAATTGAGGAGGACGGCGGTGTTCAGCTGACAACACCGCCGAAGTTCAGCAGCTACGCATGTTTCACCCGTTCAACATACAGGCTTCTTCCGGCTTGATCTAATGTTGACTTAAGTGCCTTCATAACCATTTGACATTCAACTTGATATAAGAGAAAAAGGAGACAAAATGGACAGAGTGTTTGGATATTGCATATTCAGGTGAAATACAGCTTATGTACAACTTCTATCTGAATTGACATCGGAACAGGTGACCTTTACAGGTAACCTTTACATGGCTAATTGTAAATCACACTGATTACCTCTGTGAAGTGGCTATATGGGATACAAAGCCTGTTTGTTGAAAGTCAGAGGGTGTGACGGACTGCTTGCTATGGAATATAATAATATGGGAACCTGTATGAATGATTGCTTAATAAGCTAAAGCCTGCGTGACCAATCTACTGCATACTAACATATGTCTGCGGATTACAAACATACGCCTACATTTAGAGTTTGGCATTAGCCGTCAAAAGCAGCGTTAAGGGGTCCTAACGCTGCTTTTGGCCGCCCGCTGGTATTTAGAGTCAGCCAGGAAAGGGTCTAACGCTCACTTCCCTACCGTGATTCCAGGCTACCGCAGATCACCTTACGCCAATTGCGTATCCTATCTTTTCAATGGGATCTGCCTAACGCTGGTATTTGGAGTCTTAGGAGAAGTGAGCGGTAGGCCCTCTACCGACAAGAATCCTACCGCCAAAAAAAGTCAGTAGTTAAGAGCTTTATGGGCTAACGCCGGAATATAAAGCCCTTAACTACTGTGCTCCAAAGTACACTAACACCCATAAACTACCTATGTACCCCTAAACCGAGGCCCCCCCCCACATCACCGCCACTCTAATAAAATTTTTTAACCCCTAATCTGCCGACCGGACACCGCCGTCACCTACATTATCCCTATAAACCCCTAATCTGCTGCCCCTAACATCGCCAACCCCTATATTATATTTATTAACCCCTAATCTGCCCCCCCAACGTCGCTGCTACCTAACTACACTTATTAACCCCTAATCGGACCTCGCCGCCAATATAATAAATGTATTAACCCCTAAACCACCGCACTCCCACCTTGCAAACACTAGAATAAAACGTATTAACCCCTAATCTGCCCTACCTAACATCGCCGCCAACTACCTACAATTATTAACCCCTAATCTCCTGCCTGCACTGTCGCCGCTACTATAATAAAGCTATTAACCCCTAAACCTAATTCTAATCCTAACACCCCCCTAACATAAATATAATTTAAATTAAACAAAATAATATTCCTAAAATTAACTAAATTAATCCTATTTAAAACTAAATACTTACCTATAAAATAAACCCTAATATAGCTACAATATAAATAATAATTACATTGTAGCTATTTTAGGATTTATATTTATTTTACAGGCAACTTTGTATTTATTTTAACTAAGTACAATAGATATTAAATAGTTAATAACTATTTAATAGCTACCTAGTTAAAATAAATAACCCCCTGAAGATCATCCTACCTTGAGTCGTCTTCACTCAGCCAAATTCTTCATCCAAGGTGCGCAGAGGAGGTCCTTGATCCGGTAGAAGTCTTCATCCAAGCAGGACAAGAAGAGGTCCTCCATCTGGTAGAAGTGTTCATCCAGGTGGCGTCTTCAATCTTCATCCATCCGGAGCGGAGCCATCTTCAAAGGAGCAGACGCGGAGCCATCCTCTTCAACCGACGGACTAACGACGAATGAAGGTTCCTTTAAGGGACGTCATCCAAGATGGCGTCCCTTCAATTCCAATTGGCTGATAGAATTCTATCAGCCAATCGGAATAAAGGTAGAAAATATCTGATTGGCTGATGCAATCAACCAATCAGATTGAAGTTCAATCCGATTGGCTGATCCAATCAGCCAATCGTATTGAACTCGCATTCTATTGGCCGATCGGAACAGCCAATAGAATGCAAGTTCAATACGATTGGCTGATTGGATCAGCCAATCAGATTGAACTTCAATCTGATTGGCTGATTGCATCAGCCAATCAGATTTTTTCTACCTTAATTCCGATTGGCTGATAGATTTCTATCAGTCAATCGGAATTGAAGGGACGCCATCTTGGATGACGTCCCTTAAAGGAACCTTCATTTGTCGTTAGTCCATCGGTAGAAGAGGATGGCTCCACGTCGGCTCCTTTGAAGATGGCTCCGCTCTGCTCCGGATGGATGAAGATTGAAGACGCCGCCTGGATGAAAACTTCTACCGTATGGAGGACCTCTTCTTGCCCCGCTTGGATGAAGACTTCTACCGGATCAAGGACCTCCTCTGCGCACCTTGGATGAAGAATTCGGCTCGGCTGAGTGAAGATGACTCAAGGTAGGATGATCTTCAGGGGGTTAGCGATAGGTTTTTTTACAGGGGGTTTAGGTGGGTTAGAGTAGGGGTATGTGGGTGGTGGGTTGTAATGTTGGGGGGGGGTATTGTATTTTATTTTCAGGTAAAAGAGCTGATTATTTTGGGGCAAGGCCCCGCAAAAAGCCCTTTTAAGGGCTGGTAAAAGAGCTGATTTCTTTTGTATTTTAGAATAGGGTAGGGAATTTTTTTTTTGTTTTTTTTTTATTTTATTAGGGGGCTTAGATTAGGTGTAATTAGTTTAAACTGCTTGTAATTCTTTTTATTTTTTGTAATTTAGTGTTGTTTTTTTTGTATTATAGAATAGTTTATTTTATTTTATTTTAGGTAATTGTAGGTAATTTATTTAATTAATTTAATGATAGTGTAGTGTTAGGTGTATTTGTAACTTAGGTTAGGATTTATTTTACAGGTAATTTTGTATTTTTTTTAACTAGGTAGCTATTAAATAGTTATTAACTATTTAATAGCTATTGTAGCTAGTTAAAATAAATACAAAGTTGCCTATAAAATAAATATAAATCCTAAAATAGCTATAATGTAATTATTATTTATATTGTAGCTATATTAGCGTTTATTTGATAGGTAAGTATTTAGTTTTAAATATGATTAATTTAGTTAATTTTAGGAATATTATTTTGTTTAATTTAAATTATATTTATGTTAGGGGGGTGTTAGGGTTAGGGTTAGAGTTAGGTTCAGGGGATAATAACTTTATTATAGTAGGGGTTAATAATTGTAGGTAGGGGGCGGCGATGTTAGGGAGGGCAGATTAGGGGTTAATACTATTTATTCTAGTGTTTGCTACACATACACATACATACAGCAAAAAGAAATATAAATAAAAATACACATTTTAATAACTCAACATGCTCTCTAATATTATCTACATTGGTTACACAAACTAATGCTGCCTAAATGAGTTCGCATATATTTATATTTTTTTGGTCACCAAAAAAAACAACAAAAAACTGTCTGGCTGCTCATTTAACATACACAGTAGCACTTATAAAATCAGTCTCTCCTCAGGGAACAACATATACAAAAACGCAAGCCTGCTCTGAGTAGTCTAAGGCTGGGGATAAGGATAGGAGATTTGTTGTGGTCAATCATATACGCAGCACACAGAAGATCAGAGTTTTAAGATGACATAAACAGACCTGGCAAATCTCAGCTGCATTTGTCACCCTTTCAGGACCTCATTTAGTGTCAGTCATCCTGCCTATAAATTAGCTGTCCTGAGTGTGCTGCCTCACTGATGGCACCGCGTGAGGGAAAAGAGAAGGGGTGGGGGAAGTCTTTTGTTAGGCATTTCGTTTAAAGGAGCGGTGCTGTCAGTCAGACTGTGGTAGTTCTGTTCCTGTCTTCTTTAAATTTTGCAGCAGATGATCTGTGCTGTGCTGTGCTGCACTTCGATTTCCCCAACCACAAAGGCTCAAAAGCATTAAAATTGTTTTAGAGAGCACCAATTAGAAGTTCTAAAGGGCATTCTCTATTTTGCTCTCAGTCTATGTAGCAGCCTTAAAGGGACACTAAACCCAATTTTTTTCTTTCATGATTCAGATAGAGCATGAGATTTTAAGCACCTTTCTAATTCACTCCTATTATCAATTTTTCTTTGTTCTCATGCTATCTTGATTTGAAAAAGCAGTACTGTAAGCTTTAGAGCCGAACCATATTTTGTTCTGCACCTGGGTAGCACTTGCTGATTTGTGGCTAAATGTAGCAAATCAGCAAGTGCTACCAAGGTGCTGAACTAAAAATGGGCCGGCTCCTAACCTTTCATTACTGCTTTTTCAAATCAAGATAGCAAGAGAACAAAGAAAAATTGATAATAAGAGTAAATTAGAAAGTTGCTTAAAATTGCATGCTCTATCTGAATCATGAAAGAAAAAATTTGGGGTTAGTATCCCTTTAAGGAAAATAATAGGCAGTTGATAATAGGCAGCTGCACAAAAATTTAAGCTAGAAGCATCTGTCTACCACCTCCTTGTAGCGAGTCTGATCCCCTGCTGTTGTGGCCCACTGGCCTTGCAAGTTACTAACTGTTGCCGGTGTGACAGTTATTTTTTTCACATTTCATCATCTGTAACTATTCTGGTAGCTGTAAATGCAAGTTTATATAATCTTACAAGTTATATTTACTGGGCATATAATAAATGATTGCCTTACACTATTGCAGGGCTGATCAGTCTTCCCGCTCTCTTCCTCTGACTGTCCTTCACTGCCGATGACTTGCTCCTCCCTCACTGCCGATGACTTGCTCCTCCCTCACTGCCGATGACTTGCTCCTCCCTCACTGCCGATGACTTGCTCCTCCTTCACTGCTGATGACTTGCTCCTCCCTCACTGCCGATGACTTGCTCCTCCTTCAATGCCGATGACTTGCGCCTCCCTCTTCCTCCACTGTCATGTTCCTGGTGCTGTGACTGCTTAGGAACATGCCGGGGGCTGAAGAACTGGAGCGTTTCCAGCAGTAAAATGTATTTTAAAAAAAATAAAATGTTTTTTGCAGATGCCGTCAGTTACTATTTCTACAGACAGGCGCCCCTCACTGCATTGCGCCTGTAGGCACATGCCTACTGTGCCTAATGGGAAATCCGGCCCTGCTTAGACCCTGATGATCAAAACTGCCGCAGTGTGGCGATATATTAAAAAGGGGTCCACTGCAGGATTGAGATTGCCTGTGAAATCAGTGTCTGAAGACAGTCTTGCCGAGAAGTGTTTTACTATACACCTTAGTGGGTGGCGACGCTGGCGATATATTCAAAGAAGCATTGCCACCTACATTTGAGATATAATGTATATAAACCATTTACACCGTATTATATGGCAATACAATTTACGTGTGTAAACAGAAATTCAATCCCATTTCTTACAATACAATAGAGGAATTGTGATATCACTAATACACCTATAGGAGCTGGGAGATTGTAGGTATATGATAGATGTATATGCAGGAGCACCGCCTGAATAGGCAAACACACTTTATTTTACTCCTGTCTTCTTTATGCTATATTGTGATAAAGAATGCTGATGATGATTTGTGTGCTCTGTGTTTTAAGGATTCCAGTCAAGGTAGAAAGTAAAAAATACCTCTTTAAATAAGGGCCCTGTGTTAATCTGTTTAAAGGGACATTCCAGCCAAAATTCCGTTTTGAATAGAAGCATTTTTGTAATATACATGTATTAGCAAAAATGATTCTAAGGAAAGCTATAGCTGTTTCAAAAGTGTATTTAAGAATGCACAGTGCACCAGCATTTTAAACACAGCACTTACTCAGAGAACCTAAGGTGCTTGTACCATCTGGTAATGACTTGATTTGTTAATTGCTGACATGGTACAAACCCCACTTGTGATCTGAGCAGCTGCAGTATTTTAAATGCTGGTGCACTGAGAATATCTATCTATGCTTCACATGCACGTGCAGAGAAAAATGTTAACACAAAAACAGTGATAGCTTTTACTATAAGCATTTTTGCTAATACATTTATATTGGAAATATGTTTCTATTCAAAGATGTAATTAATATATGTGCATTTCAATTTTGACTGGAATGTTCCTTTAAATATAAATTTAAACAAACATTACCTAGCAGTTATAGTTTCTGAGTTATTCCATATAATTCATTATTCTAGTTTTAGCTAATTAGCATGGACTGTGTCTTTTTCTAGGAAAGATAGCACCCTATTATAATTCTGGGAGTGAAAGATCAAATAAGTGATTAAAAGTAAACACCAGAGGATTGGACAAGTGAATGAGACCTAACATTTAGCATAAAAAGTGTGAAGTTCTGTACTAAGAATGCAAAAACCTAAAGATAAATGTTAGACCTATTGAGACTTTGCTCACATTAAATTACAATGGTGATTTAAGAAATATTATTTTAGATTATTTCAATGCTGTTAAATAATGAAGTAGAGAAGCTGTTAAAAGCACAATGATTGTATAGCATGTGGTACTACATATGGAGATTATACCACTCTGTAAATCAGTAGTTAGGCCTCATCACAGATATTGGGTACAGCTATATCATCCAAAAAGACTTAAACAAGCCAGAAAGTTTCAAAATAGGTTATTTAAATGGTACATGGTCTGGAAACTAAGGCCTAGATTTGGAGTTCGGCGGTAAAAGGGCTGTTAACGCTCCGCGGGCTTTTTTCTGGCCGCACCATAAATTTAACTCTGGTATCGAGAGTTTAAACAAATGCTGCGTTAGGCTCCAAAAAAGGAGCGTAGAGCATTTTTACCGCAAATGCAACTCTCGATACCAGAGTTGCTTACGGACGCGGCCGGCCTCAAAAACGTGCTCGTGCACGATTCTCCCATAGGAAACAATGGGGCTGTTTGAGCTGAAAAAAAACCTAACACCTGCAAAAAAGCAGCGTTCAGCTCCTAACGCAGCCCCATTGTTTCCTATGGGGAAACACTTCCTACGTCTGCACCTAACACTCTAACATGTACCCCGAGTCTAAACACCCCTAACCTTACACTTATTAACCCCTAATCTGCCGCCCCCGCTATCGCTGACACCTGCATATTTTTTTTAACCCCTAATCTGCCGCTCCGTAAACCGCCGCAACTTACATTATCCCTATGTACCCCTAATCTGCTGCTCCTAACACCGCCGACCCCTATATTATATTTATTAACCCCTAATCTGCCCCCCTCAACGTCGCCTCCACCTGCCTACACTTATTAACCCCTAATCTGCCGAGCGGACCTGAGCGCTACTATAATAAAGTTATTAACCCCTAATCCGCCTCACTAACCCTATCATAAATAGTATTAACCCCTAATCTGCCCTCCCTAACATCGCCGACACCTACCTTCAATTATTAACCCCTAATCTGCCGAGCGGACCTCATCGCTACTATAATAAATGTATTAACCCCTAAAGCTAAGTCTAACCCTAACACTAACACCCCCCCTAAATTAAATATAATTTTAATCTAACGAAATAAATTAACTCTTATTAAATAACTTATTCCTATTTAAAGCTAAATACTTACCTGTAAAATAAATCCTAATATAGCTACAATATAAATTATAATTATATTATAGCTATTTTAGGATTAATATTTATTTTACAGGCAACTTTTTAATTATTTTAACCAGGTACAATAGCTATTAAATAGTTAAGAACTATTTAATAGTTACCTAGTTAAAATAATAACAAATTTACCTGTAAAATAAATCCTAACCTAAGATATAATTAAACCTAACACTACCCTATCAATAAATTAATTAAATAAACTACCTACAATTACCTACAATTAACCTAACACTACACTATCAATAAATTAATTAAACACAATTGCTACAAATAAATACAATTAAATAAACTAGCTAAAGTACAAAAAATAAAAAAGAACTAAGTTACAAAAAATAATAAAATATTTACAAACATAAGAAAAATATTACAACAATTTTAAACTAATTACACCTACTCTAATCCCCCTAATAAAATAACAAAGCCCCCCAAAATAAAAAATTCCCTACCCTATTCTAAATTAAAAAAGTTACAAGCTCTTTTACCTTACCAGCCCTGTTCCGGTCAGCCAATAGAATGCGAGTTCAATCTGATTGGCTGATTGGATCAGCCAATAGGATTGAACTTGATTCTGATTGGCTGATTCCATCAGCCAATCAGAAAATTCCTACCTTAATTCCGATTGGCTGATAGAATCCTATCAGCCAATCGGAATTCGAGGGACGCCATCTTGGATGACGTCCCTTAAAGGAACCGTCATTCGTCGGGAGACAACGGAAGAAGAGGATGGATCCGCGTCGCCTGCTTCAAGATGGACCCGCTCCGCACCGGATGGAAGAAGATTGAAGATGCCGCTTGGAGAAGATGTTTGCCGGTCCGGATGTCCTCTTCTTGCCGGATAGGAGGAAGACTTTGGAGCCTCTTCTGGACCTCTTCAGCACCGGATGATGGATCGCCAACCCCCGCTTGGGTTGGATGAAGATGTTGGAGCCAGGACGGATCGGTGAACCTGGTATGGTGAAGACAAGGTAGGAAGATCTTCAGGGGCTTAGTGTTAGGTTTATTTAAGGGGGGTTTGGGTTAGATTAGGGGTATATGGGTGGTGGGTTGTAATGTTGGGGGGGGGGTATGGTATGTTTTTTTTTACAGGCAAAAGAGCTGAAATCCTTGGGGCATGCCCCGCAAAGGGCCCTGTTCAGGGCTGGTAAGGTAAAAGAGCTTGTAACTTTTTTAATTTAGAATAGGGTAGGGAATTTTTTATTTTGGGGGGCTTTGTTATTTTATTAGGGAGCTTAGAGTAGGTGTAATTAGTTTAAAATTGTTGTAATATTTTTCTTATGTTTGTAAATATTTTATTATTTTTTGTAACTTAGTTCTTTTTTATTTTTTGTACTTTAGCTAGTTTATTTAATTGTATTTATTTGTAGCAATTGTGTTTAATTAATTTATTGATAGTGTAGTGTTAGGTTAATTGTAGGTAATTGTAGGTAGTTTATTTAATTAATTTATTGATAGGGTAGTGTTAGGTTTAATTATATCTTAGGTTAGGATTTATTTTACAGGTAAATTTGTTATTATTTTAACTAGGTAACTATTAAATAGTTCTTAACTATTTAATAGCTATTGTACCTGGTTAAAATAATTAAAAAGTTGCCTGTAAAATAAATATTAATCCTAAAATAGCTATAATATAATTATAATTTATATTGTAGCTATATTAGGATTTATTTTACAGGTAAGTATTTAGCTTTAAATAGGAATCATTTATTTAATAAGAGTTAATTTATTTCGTTAGATTAAAATTATATTTAAGTTAGGGGGGTGTTAGTGTTAGGGTTAGACTTAGCTTTAGGGGTTAATCAATTTATTAGAATAGCGGTGAGCTCCGGTCGTCAGATTAGGGGTTAATAATTGAAGTTAGGTGTCGGCGATGTTAGGGAGGGCAGATTAGGGGTTAATACTATTTATGATAGGGTTAGTGAGGCGGGTTAGGGGTTAATAACTTTATTATAGTAGCGCTCAGGTCCGCTCGGCAGATTAGGGGTTAATAAGTGTAGGCAGGTGTCGGCGACGTTGAGGGGGGCAGATTAGGGGTTAATAAATATAATATAGGGGTCGGCGGTGTTAGGGGTAGCAGATTAGGGGTACATAGGGATAACGTAGGTGGCGGCGCTTTGCGGTCGGAAGATTAGGGGTTAATTATTTTAAGTAGCTGGCGGCGACGTTGTGGGGGGCAGGTTAGGGGTTAATAAATGTAATACAGGGGTCGGCGGGGTTAGGGGCAGCAGATTAGGGGTACATAAGTATAACGTAGGTGGCGGTCGGCAGATTAGGGGTTAAAAATTTAAATCGAGTGGCGGCGATGTGGGGGGAGCTCGGTTTAGGGGTACATAGGTAGTTTATGGGTGTTAGTGTACTTTAGGGTACAGTAGTTAAGAGCTTTATGAACCGGCGTTAGCCAGAAAGCTCTTAACTCCTGCTATTTTCAGGCGGCTGGAATTTTGTCGTTAGAGCTCTAACGCTCACTTCAGAAACGACTCTAAATACCGGCGTTAGAAAGATCCCATTGAAAAGATAGGATACGCAAATGGCGTAGGGGGATCTGCGGTATGGAAAAGTCGCGGCTGAAAAGTGAGCGTTAGACCCTTTAATCACTGACTCCAAATACCGGCGGTAGCCTAAAACCAGCGTTAGGAGCCTCTAACGCTGGTTTTGACGGCTACCGCCGAACTCCAAATCTAGGCCTAAGACTTGCAAGGAAATGATTCATAGGCTGATATAGCTTAAAGGACCATTCAACACAGTAGATTTGCATAATCAACAAATGCAAGAAAACAAGACAATGCAACAGCACTTAGTCTGAACTTCAAATGAGTAGTAGATTTTTTTTCTGACAATTTTAAAAGTTATGTCTTTTTCCACTCCCCCTGTACCATGTGACAGCCATCAGCCAATCACAAATGCATACAGTACCATGTGACAGCCATCAGCCATTCACAAATGCATACACACTTATTCTTGCACATGCTCAGTAGGAGCTGGTGACTCAAAAAGTTTAAATATAAAAAGACTGTGCTCATTTTGTTAATGGAAGTAAATTGGAAAGTTGTTTAAAATACCATGCTCTATCTGAATAATGAAAGTTTAATTATCATTGAGTGTCCCTTTAACGGAGATAAAGGAAAGAGGTACTATTGTAGAAATATTCAAGTCTATTAAAAAATTTGTTGAAGCTGAGACTAATAGTATTTCCACTTAAAGAAAACAAATCAGAAAAAAGGACAATTACCTCATATTAGAGGGCTGTAGGTTTAGGAGTAATTTTATGTGCAGAAAGTATTTGCTTATACAAATAAGTGTTTAATGCACAGAGCAAAAAGCAGTTGGAGTAAATTAACCCCTTAATGACCGAGGACGTGCAGGGTACGTCCTCAAAAAAAAGGCAGTTAACGCCTGAGGACGTACCCTGCACGTCCTCGGTGTGGAAAGCAGCTGGAAGCGATCCTGCTCGCTTCCAGCTGCTTTCCGGTTATTGCAGTGATGCCTCGATATGGAGGCATCCTGCAATAACCTGACATGGCCATCCGATGCAGAGAGAGCCACTCTGTGGCCCTCTCTGCACCGGACATCGATGGCCGGTATCGTTGGTGGGTGGGAGCCGACTTGGGAGGCGGGGTGGGCGGCCATCGGTGTGCCGTGTGACGTTGAGGGGGGCGGGATCGGGGGCGGGGACCGTCGGGGGGCGCGCACGGACGCGCGCGGCGCGTGCACGGAGGGTGGCGGGCGGGGCGCGTGCACGGGGCGGGAGCGGTTGGGAACCGCTACACTACGGAAAATGAATTAAAAGTTAAAAGTTAAAAGTAGCATAAGCACAACAAAAAAAAACACAAAAGAGATCGTGGAGGGGGTGGGGGGTTGGTTTTTTGTGTGGGGGGAAGCTACACTACAGAAACGTTAAAAAAATGTACAACAAAAACATTTTTTCTTATAAACTGGGTACTGGCAGACAGCTGCCAGTACCCAAGATGGCGCCAATTAAGTTAGAGTGGGAGGGTTATAGAGCTGTTTGGGGGGGATCAGTGAGGTTGGGGGCTAAGGGGGGACTTTTACACAGCAGCATATTTAAATATGCTTTTAAAAATACCACCAAAAAACAAATATAGCTTTTATTTTAGTACTGGCAGACTTTCTGCCAGTACTTAAGATGGCGGGGACAATTGTGGGGTGGGGGAGGGAAGAGAGCTGTTTGGGAGGGATCAGGGGGTCTGATGTTTCAGGTGGGAGGCTGAGCTCTACACTAAATCTAATATTAACCCTGCAAGCTCTCTACAAGCTACCTAATTAACCCCTTCACTGCTAGCCATAATACACGTGTGATGCGCAGCGGCATTTAGCGGCCTTCAAAATACCAAAAAGCAATGCCAAAGCCATATATGTCTGCTATTTCTGAACAAAGGGGATCCCAGAGAAGCATTTACAACCATTTGTGCCATAACTGCACAAGCTGTTTGTAAATGATTTCAGTGAGAAACCTAAAATTGTGAAAAATTTTACGTTTTTTTTTAATTTGATCGCATTTAGCGGTGAAATGGTGGCATGAAATATACCAAAATGGGCCTAGATCAATACTTGGGGTTGTCTACTACACTACACTAAATCTAATATTACCCCAAAAAGCTCCCTACATGCTCCCTAATTAACCCCTTCACTGCTTGGCATAATACACGTGTGGTGCGCAGTGGCATTTAGTGGCATTCTAATTACCAAAAAGCAACACCAAAGCCATATAAGTATGCTATTTCTGAACAAAGGGGATCCCAGAGAAGAATTTACAACCATTTAAGCCATAATTGCACAAGCTGTTTGTAAATAATTTCAGTGAGAAACCTAAAGTTTATGAAAAAATTTGTGAAAAAGTGAACGATTTTTTTTATTTGATCGCATTTGGCGGTGAAATGGTTGCATGAAAATATACCAAAATGGGCCTAGATCAATACTTTGGGTTGTCTACTAAAAAAAAATATATACATGTCAATGGATATTCAGAGATTCCTGAAAGATATCAGTGTTCTAATGTAACTAGCGCTAATTTTGAAAAATAATGGCTTGGAAATAGCAAAGTGCTACTTGTATTTATTGCCCTATAACTTGCAAAAAAAGCAAAGAACATGTAAACATTGGGTATTTCTAAACTCAGGACAATATTTAGAAACTATTTAGCATAGGTGTTTTTTGGTGGTTGTAGATATGTAACAGATTTTGGGGGTCAAAGTTAGAAAAAGTGGGTTTTTTTTCAATTTTTCCTCATATTTTATAATTTTTTTTATAGTAAATTATAAGATATGATGAAAATAATGGTATCTTTAGAAAGTCCATTTAATGGCGAGAAAAACGGTATATAATATGTGTGGGTACAGTAAATGAGTAAGAAGAAAATTACAGCTAAACACAAACACAGCAGAAATGTAAAAATAGCCTTGGTCCCAAACGGACAGAAAATGGAAAAGTGCTGCGGTCATTAAGGGGTTAAATATTAGAATGTCTGGATTGTGAATAAGATTATTTGGAAGACAACATAGATGTGAAGAGGGTCTAGATGGGTCTTCTGTTTCTTATCTGCCATTGACATCTACATTTCTATGCAAAAAAAACAAAACAAAGAACTGGTCAAATGGAAATGGCCAAAGCTACAATAACTATGGGATGGTGCCCAATAAGGTGTAGTCCTTTATCAGTTAAACCAGCTAGTATTTATTGCCTTGCTTTCTTGACATGCACAAAGTAGTGGGTTATTTAAACATTATAGGGACAGAAAACCCCACATTTTCCTTCATGATTTGGATATAACATACACTTTTAAACAACATTCCAATTTACTTGTATTATCAAATTTGCTTCATTCTCTTGGTATCCTTTGCTAAAGGAACATCATCACACTACTAGCTGCTAGATAACACATCTAGTTAGCCAATCACAAAATACAAATGTGTGAAGGCACCAATCAGCAGCTAGCTCCCACTAGTGTAGGATATATGCATATTCTTTTTCAACAAGGGATACAAAGTGAACAAAGCACATTTGAAAATAGAAGTGAATTTAAGTATCTTAAAATGACATGCTCTATCTGAATTATGCAAGTTTAATTTTGCCGTTCCTATACCTTTAAGGCCTAGATTAACAGTGGAAATTTTTTTTATCACTATAGCAAGCTAACACAGCTTAAGTTAAATAAATAGTGCTTTTATTTTTGAGCTCATATTGCAAAGTAATACGTTAACGCTTGAGCAAAAGCTTAGGATGTTCGATAGCCTGGATGAGCTAAATCCCTCAACTAACAGACGTCAATGAGGGCATTCTGAAAAACTCATTTAGGCTAAGCCAAAAGTATGCTAAACTGAAGCTGCTGCAGTAAGCAAAGGTTAAATTGTTCTTTACTAATATTTAAACTATGCTTTTCTATTGAGGTTTATATATATATATATATTGAAAGGTTTTAACAGTGATTTAACATGATTTAAAGGGATATGGTATATACAGTGTATATATATATATATATATATATATATATATATATAAAACACGGAAGGGAACTGCACTCTCATACCGGACCGGGTACACATCCCATGACCCTGCAACATGCTCAGCCTTGGGTGCCACTGGCACTCACAGGAAGCTGTGCTGTCCCCAGAGCCACAAGCAGTTAACCCCAGACAGGTCTGGGTGCAAGAACCATAGGGAAAATTACAAAACAAATTAATACAACACACAGAGAAAACCCAGCACTCACTTACAAGCTCTCAGCTAAGATTTATATATATATATATATATTTATATATTGAAAGGTTTTAACAGTGATTTAACATGATTTAAAGGGATATGGTATATACAGTGTATATATATATATATATATATATTATATATATATATATATATATATATATATATATATATATATATATATATACAGTATGTGTATGTATATTGATATGTACACACACATGGTATATACAAACACAGCATATATCCCATACCATGATGTCTGCACATGCAATTCTATATTATGTCATTTTTATGTGGTTAGAATATTTCCAAGTTTAATAATATGTATGTATATTAGTATTTATTTTACTTTTTTTAAAATTAGCTTTATTTAAGTATAAGAAACTGAACACATGGAAAATACAGATTAACAAAGTTTTTCAACAATCTTTACAGAAGTACACAATTGTGTTTTTGGCTAGAGGCTGAAACTGTGAAGAATGCCCTTATGTATTATAATACATCAGCATCAAAGTGCTGAAAAGTGTATTGTGTCTATGTTAAGTATTTCCCTCTAATTAAATCAGATCAGTCGTTTTCCAATTTTACAACTACAACTAACTAAGAAAATGAGGTCATATGAGGACAACCAAAGCGCCTAACCTGATGGAGGCTGGGTCTTAGCGAACAAATAAGCTCTTGATTTTAAGCACTTGATTTACAGTGCATAAAATTATTATTTATTTATGAATATTACAGTTTATAAAAGGCACAAACATGGATCCATGTCATTAATAAACAATGGTTAAAAGACTTCTAAAACAGCATTAAAATGAATTTAAAAACAATGACAATATCAATACAGGTGTACAAATAAATCAATATTTATGTAAATCTGTCTGGTCATAACTAGATGTTGAAAGTGATGATGCAAAGGGTCCAAAAAACAGTGTCCATAAATATAATGTCCATCAGAATGTCCAAAATAATGTGGGTCCCTTGTGAATACTATCCAATAGAAATAAAAAATATGGGTGACCAAATAAATAAAGTTTCTTCAAAAATTAGTATTATGTAGAAACAGTGTGTTTAAAACAAAAAGAGATAATATTCACAAGGGACCCACATTATTTTGGACATTCTGATGAACATTATTTTTATGGACACTGTTTTTTGGACCCTTTGCATCATCACTTTCAACATCTAGTTATGACCAGACAGATTTACATAAATATTTATTTATTTGTACACCTGTATTGATATTGTCATTGTTTTTAAATTCATTTTAATGATGTTTTAGAAGTCTTTTAACCATTGTTTATTAATCACATGGATCCATGTCTTTGTCTTTTATAAACTGTAAATTCAGAAATAAATAATAATTTTATGTACTTAAGTGCTTAAAATCAAGTGCTTATTTGTTCGCTAAGACCCAGCCTCCGTCAGGTTAGGCGCTTTGGTTACACTCTCCTCATTATATCCCGTTTGACAGCTAGGTGTCAATCTACCAGAGCATAAAGGCCTTCGGTTAGCAGGTGCTAGGTGTATATTTCTGGAAAATGAGGTCATAGTCAAGTTTTTTAGAGGAAAGAAAATAACACAATTAAATACAATAAGTATTGAATTTCTAAGGTAGTTAAATATCAACAGTATATATATATATAAAAGAAGAAGGACTGACTGACTCATCAATGCCCAGCTCAAGCCGTTTAACCTAGGAATCTGAAATTTGGAAGGTACAATGTTTTTATGACGTTGGCACCCACTAAGGAAGGATTTTTGGAAATTACGTCCTTATAGGGGGTGATACCTATATTTCAAAAATCTAAGATGTTACAGACGTGAAATTTGAATTTAGATTTTCCTCTAAAAATAAAGAAAAATATGTGTTTTACCATTTCCCGAAAATCCTCTTAAGGGGGGTGAAAAGGAGAGGGGTTATTAATGAGGATACCTATATCTCAAAAAACCAAAGATGTTACCCGACGTGGAAATTGGTATTTAGATTCTCCTTTAAAAATAAAGAAACACGTGTTTTACCATTTCCCGAAAATCCACTTAAGGGGGGTGAAAAAGGCAAGGGGTTATTTGAGGATACCTATATCTCAAAAACCAAAGATGTTACAGATGTAAAAATTGGTATTTAGATTCTCCTTTCAAAATAAAGAAACACGTGTTTTACCATTTCCTGAAAATCCACTTAAGGGGGGTGAAAAGGCAAGGGGTTATTTATGAGGATCCCTATATCTCAAAAATCAAAGATGTTAGAAAAGTAAAAATTATAACGTAAAATCATTATTATAAAGTAAGTTTACATGCCAAATTTCTTGCTCCTAATATCAGGAGTTCTCAAGATATGGACATCACTAAAAAAAATAATACTCTTTTTCACATCTGACATTTGAGTCATAATACATAATTACAATTTAATATTAAAGTAATTGTAAACAGAATAATATCATATTTGTTATGTGCCAGACGGACGCCCCACCCAAAACTTAGCTGATTGGTGCCCATGTACCAGAAACACAGAGAATTAATGAAAATTTACGAAGTACATGTTAGAGTGAAAGTGGAACAAAACCTAACACCCTTACTTGTGCACATAACCAATTATATTTTCTCTCATGCACTAACCTACCATGAAATATTAATGTCTCACATTCCAATGTTCTTCACATACAAGAATTAAATATTAATATTTCACATTCCAATTTTCTTCACATACAAGAATATGTTATATTTATTCAAAAATACATAATATATATATATATATATATATATATATATATATAAATATATGTATTTGGTACATTATATATATAAAAAGAGAGAGACACACTCAGCTGAGACAGAACAAAAGCTAGAATAACTTCCATGCCTGTTAACTTTCATTACCACTCAGGGTGCATACTCTTTTAGTACACTATGCCTTTTCACAGAGAAAAAAAATATCCTGTAGCATATCAGTCTGACCCTGCCCAAAGACATTCGAGTGCCGAAATACCAGGCAATTCTTCTCTGAACAAGAGAAACATCAACCCCAGACGATTGTTTCAGCCTTCTGTGGGCCTCGTCAGTGAGGTGCAGTTGCATCTCTCTAAGGGCATGTGTGCAAGGAGACAACGACTGGTTTAGCCCATTACTCTTAGGCTGACCCAAGAGTAATTTGCATAAATATAAAGAGAGAGAGAGACGCACTCAGCTGAGTCAGAATAAAAGCTATAATAACTTCCATGCCTGTTCCATGCCGAAAAGGATCGTCTGGAGTTGTTGTTTCTCTTGTTCAGGAGAGGAAATTGCCTGGTATTTCGGCGCTGGACTGTCCTTTGGGCAGAGTCAGGACTGATATGCTACAGGATATTTTTTTCTCTGTGAAAAAGGCATAGTGTGCCTAAAGTTTATGCAGCCCTAGTGATAATGAAAATGAACAGGCATGGAAGTTATTCTAGCTTTTGTTCTGTCTCAGCTGAGTGCCTCTCTACTTCTTCTCACATTATGCTTCTTCCTAAGAGTAATGGGGGAAACCAGACGTGGACTCCTTGCACACATGCCCTTAGAGAGATACAACTGCACGTCACTGACAAGGCCCACAGAAGGCCAAAATGATCATCTAGGGTTGTTTTTTCTCTTGTTCAGAGAGGAATTGCCTGGTATTTTGGCACTGTACTGTCTTGGGAAGGGTCAGACTGATATGCTACAGGATATTTTTTTCTCTGTGAAAAGGCACACAGCTAGATTACGAGTTTTGCATTATGAGTGAAAAAGCAGCATTATGCTTCATAACGCTGCTTTTTCCCTAACGCTGCAATTACAAGTCTTGTAGGTATAGGTGTATCGCACACCTTTTTGGCTGTCACGCAATGTCAGTACCGCACTTTTTAAAAAGTCCTTTTTCAATGGGACTCCCATAGCGCCGGTAATTATGTGTTTGCCTGGGATGCCAAAAAGTGAGCGGTACACTCTATAACCACAAGATCCGTACCGCCATCTGAAGTCACTAGTTATGAGTTTTACGTTACAAAGCTGTAGCATAAAACTCATAGCTAAAGTGTTGAAAAGTACACTAACACCCATAAACTACCTATTAACCCCTAAACCGAGGCCCTTCCTCATCGCAAACATTATAATAAATGTAATAACCCCTAATCTGCCGCTCTGGAACTCGCCACCACTATTCAAATTTATTAACCCCTATTCCGCCGCTCCCCGACATTGTCGCCACTATAATAAACCTATTAACCCCTAAACCACATCCCTCCTGCATCGCAAACACTATTTAATTATTATTAACCCCTAATCTGTTGTCCGTCTACACCACCGCTTTAATAAACCTATTAACCACTAAACCGCAAGCCCCCCACAACAAAATGTACTAAAATAAATTATTAACCCCTAAACCTCTGACCTCCCACATAACTAACTCTACATAAATATATTAACCCCTAATCCTAACTCTAACTTAATCCTAGATCTAACCCTAACCCTAACGTAACCCTAAGCCTAACACCCCCTAACTTAAATATAATTAAAATAAATCTAAATAAACCTTACTATTATTAACTAAATAATTCCATTTTAAAACTAAATACACTAAAACCTAACATTACAATAAAATGAAATAAATTGAATTAATAAAATACAATTTACTAACTTACAAAGAAAATAAACACTAAATTACAAAAAATAAAAAACAAAATTATCAAAAATAAAAACAAATTACTCCTAATCTAATAGCCCTATCAAAATAAAAAATCCTCCCCCAAATAAAAAACCCTAGCCTACACTAAACTGCCAATGGCCCTTAAAAGGGCATTTTGCGGGGCATTACTCCAAAGAAATCAGCTCTTTTACATTGCAATAAAAATACAAACAACCCCCCAACAGAAAAACCCACCACCCACCCAAATCCCCCAAATAAAACCTATCTGAATAAACCTAAGCTAAAGATTGCACTGAAAAGGGCATTTGGATAGGCATTGCCCTTAAAAGGGCATTTAGCTCTTTTACGAATTGCCCAAAACCCTAACATAAAAAAAAACCCACTCAAAAAAACCTAACACTAACCCCGACGATCCAGTTATCAAAGTTCGGACATCCATCCTCATCGAGCCAGGGAAGTCCTCATCCAAGCGGCAAGAAGTCTTCATCCAGGTGGCCTCTTCGATCTTCATCCAGCCTGCGAAGTCCTTATCAAAGCGAGAAGAAGTCTTCATCCAGACGGCATCTTCTATCTTTATCCATCCGGCGTGGAGTTGGTCCATCTTCAAGACATCCGGCATGGAGCATCCTCTTCTTATGGTCGCCGGCATAAGCTGAAGGTTCCCTTTAAGTGACGTCATCCAAGATGGCATCCCTTACATTCCTATTGGCTGAAAGATTTCTATCAGCCAATAGGAATTAAAGGGAAAAAAATCCTATTGGCTGTTGCAATCAGCCAATAAGATTGAGCTTTTATCCTATTGGCTGATCCAATCAGCCAATAGGATTGAGTTCTCATTCTATTGGCCGTTCCAATTGGTGGGTTTTACTGTTGGGGGGTTGTTTGAATTTTGTATTGCAATGTAAAAGAGCTGATTTCTTTGGGGCAATGCCCCGCAAAAGGCCCTTTTAAGGGCCATTGACAGTTTAGTGTAGGCTAGGGTTTTTTTTATTTTGGGGGGGATTTTTTATTTTGATAGGGCTATTAGATTAGGAGTAATTCGTTTTTATTTTTGATAATTTAGTTTTTTGTTTTTTGTAATTTAGTGGGGGGTTTTTTGTAAGTTAGTAAATTGTATTTTATTAATTTAATTTATTTAATTTTATTGTAATGTCAGGTTTTAGTGTAAGGCAGGTTAGGTTTTATTTTACTGGTAACTTTTTACTTATTTTAACTAGGTAGCTAGTAAATAGTTAATAACTATTTACTAACTAGTCTACCTAGTTAAAATAAATGCAAACTTACCTGTGAAATAAAAATAAAACCTAAGATAGCTACAACATAACTATTAGTTATTTTGTAGCAAGCTTAGTTTTTTTGTTTTTTTTTACAGGTAAGTATGTATATAGTTTTAAATAGGAATTATTTAGTTAATTGAATTGTAAGGTTATATAGATTTATTTAATTATATTTCAGTTAAGGGGTGTTAGGGTTAGGGTAAGACTTAGGCTTAGGGTTACGTTAGGGTTAGGTTTAGGGGTTAATAACTTTAGTATAGTGGCAGCGACATTAGGGGCGGCAGATTAGGGGTTAATAACTGTAATGTAGGTGGTGGCGATGTTAGGGGCAGCAGATTAGGGGTTAATAACTATAATGTAGGTGGTGGCGATGTTAGGGGCAGCAGATTAGGGGTTAATAATAACTGTAATGTATGTGGCGGCAATGTTAGGAACAGCAGATTAGGGGTTAATAACTGTAATGTAGGTGGCAGCGATGTTAGGGGCAGCAGATTAGGGGTGCTTAGACGTGGGGTTTATGTTAGGGTGTTAATTTTTCTTTTCCAAATAGACATCAATGGGGCTGTGTCTTACAGAGCTTTTCATTCCGCGATCGCAGGTGTTAGGCTTTTTTTTGCCAGCTCTCCCCATTGATGTATATGGGGAAATCATTCAAGAGCACGTCAAAGCAGTGCTTGATTTCAGTGCGTTATGGAGCTCAACGCCACCATATTGTCCGCACAAGCCTGCTTTTTTTTTTTTTTAAAACATTTTTTTATTTAAGTTTTTGTATATCAACATAACAAAGATACAAGATATTGTCAGGTTAAGACAGTATAGTGCTGTAGTGAGCTAAGTATATAATTCTAAATGCATTTGTAAAGGCAAATAACCTGGTATTAAAGCGAATGCAAGGCATGTATAGGTGAAACCCCATTTTCTATATAATGTAACATAGAATGTGATAGTAGATGGAAATTTTTTTGGGGGGAAATCGGCAGGCGAGAGCTGCCCTAAATTAAGGGGGAAGGGGAAAGGGGGAGAGGGGGCGGACCTTCTGAATGTTAATATAGGTGGTTCGAGAGATAATATTGAGCACACAATTAAATGGACATAATGACAGTAAGCCAAAACAAGGAAATGTAGTGGACAGGATGTTAGAATAGGGGTAATATGAGATATAATTAGTGGGAGGTAAAAAGGCCACTCTTGAATCATCTGTTTAACATAAAGAACTTAAAGAGGGTCAGTATGGTATGCACAATATCGTCTCTTTCCATACCTTGCAATGAAGGTTATTAGTAAGGTACAACAATAAACAGGCACTTAACGCAAATGATACACAATATTTCAAACAATCTCATATTGTTTATATACATGACCACACCAGATCCTATGTCGGAATGGGTTTAAGGAAATGATTAAACTGAAGGCCAAAGGCCTTCAGAAGGTGATAGGACCATATTTCATGTACTGCACAGGTTCCTCCTGAACTTTCTAGGGCCACTCATGGACCTAAAGGAATGAGATTGACACTAGGGGGGAAAACCAGCGATGGCAATGGTCACTTTTAGTCTTCTAAATAGAGAAAGCTAATGATATTAACAATTAATTATGTATCCTGGAATTGGGTAGGGAAAATATAAGAATTGAAGTTGTGAGTGTATACATAGAAGAGCCTGCTTTTTAAAAACCTGTAATAGTAGCGCTATAAGGTGAAATAACACCGAAAAAGTTGTGTTGTTAATTTCCCTATATCGCTCAAAACTCATAATCTGGCTGATAGTGTGCTAAAAGTGTATGCACCGTGAGTGATAATGAAAATGAACCGGCATGGAATTTATTATAGCTTTTGTTCTGTCTCAGCTGAGTGCGGTGCGTCTCTACTTCTTCTCATATATAAATAAAATTATATATAGATATATACAGATTTATTTGGTACAATATATATCTGTACAAATATATATACTATATATATATATGAATATCTATTTAAAAATACTTAGAACATATTCCCCTATGTCAAGATCATTAAAATGTGAAATATTTACAGTAAATACATTGTTAAACACTTTATTAAATATAATTTTTCATGTTTTCAGCTACTTGGCTGCAAAGGGTTCCAATGCACTTGTATATATATATATATATATATATTTATATACAGGGAGTGAAGAATTATTAGGCAAGTTGTATTTTTGAGGATTAATTTTATTATTGAACAACAACCATGTTCTCAATGAACCCAAAAAACTCATTAATATCAAAGCTGAATAGTTTTGGAAGTAGTTTTTAGTTTGTTTTTAGTTATAGCTATTTTAGGGGGATATCTGTGTGTGCAGGTGACTATTACTGTGTATAATTATTAGGCAACTTAACAAAAAACAAATATATACCCATTTCAATTATATATTTTTACCAATGAAACCAATATAACATCTCAACATTCACAAATATACATTTCTGACATTCAAAAACAAAACAAAAACAAATCAGTGACCAATATAGCCACCTTTCTTTGCAAGGACACTCAAAAGCCTGCCATCCATGGATTCTGTCAGTGTTTTGATCTGTTCACCATCAACATTGCGTGCAGCAGCAACCACAGCCTCCCAGACACTGTTCAGAGAGGTGTACTGTTTTCCCTCCTTGTAAATCTCACATTTGATGATGGACCACAGGTTCTCAATGGGGTTCAGATCAGGTGAACAAGGAGGCCATGTCATTAGATTTTCTTCTTTTATACCCTTTCTTGCCAGCCACGCTGTGGAGTACTTGGACACGTGTGATGAAGCATTGTCCTGCATGAAAATCATGTTTTTCTTGAAGGATGCAGAGTTCTTCCTGTACCACTGCTTGAAGAAGGTGTTTTCCAGAAACTGGCAGTAGGACTGGGAGTTGAGCTTGACTCCATCCTCAACCCGAAAAGGCCCCACAAGCTCATCTTTGATGATACCAGCCCAAACCAGTACTCCACCTCCACCTTGCTGGCGTCTGAGTCGGACTGGAGCTCTCAATCCTTTACCAATCCAGCCACGGGCCCATCCATCTGGCCCATCAAGACTCACTCTCATTTCATCAGTCCATAAAACCTTAGAAAAATCAGTCTTGAGATATTTCTTGGCCCAGTCTTGATGTTTCAGCTTGTGTGTCTTGTTCAGTGGTGGTCGTCTTTCAGCCTTTCTTACCTTGGCCATGTCTCTGAGTATTGCACACCTTGTGCTTTTGGGCACACCAGTGATGTTGCAGCTCTGAAATATGGCCAAACTGGTGGCAAGTGGCATCTTGGCAGCTGCACGCTTGACTTTTCTCAGTTCATGGGCAGTTATTTTGCGCCTTGGTTTTTCCACACGCTTCTTGCGACCCTGTTGACTATTTTGAATGAAACACTTGATTGTTTGATGATCACGCTTCAGAAGCTTTGCAATTTTAAGAGTGCTGCATCCCTCTGCAAGATATCTCACTATTTTTGACTTTTCTGAGCCTGTCAAGTCCTTCTTTTGACCCATTTTGCCAAAGGAAAGGAAGTTGCCTAATAATTATGCACACCTGATATAGGGTGTTGATGTCATTAGACCACACCCCTTCTTATTACAGAGATGCACATCACCTAATATGCTTAATTGGTAGTAGGCTTTTGAGCCTATACAGCTTGGAGTAAGACAACATGCATAAAGAGGATGATGTGGTCAAAATACTCATTTGCCTAATAATTCTGCACTCCCTGTATATATTTATACATATGTATTTATGTGTTTATATGTGTATATATATATCATAAATACATATATACACATATAAATACATAAATACATCTGTACACACATAAAAATATTTAAGGGATGTACTGTATCTCTATGTTAAAGCCATTTGCCTGCCTTTTTTTTCTACCACCTGAAAACTTATATCTTTAACCCCTTATAACTTTTTATAAAAAAAAAATTAAATTTTATTACATAGTGTAACTGTACTTTTAAATATAATTTTGATGTGTTTTGTCCAACTTTTTAGTACACATTAAATTAAATTGCGCTCAAGCTAACGTGTTTATTTTCAACTATAATAAGCGTGCTACTCTCGACGCACGCAAAGAGCGGCTATAAACCCCTTTACACTTGCGCACAACAGTTAGCACGCCACTCGTATTCTAGCACTAAATGCTGTCCTGAGATTTAACTTCTGAATCCTATTGTTTCCGATGTTGTAGAATAAGTCTAATGTTAAAATGATTGGTCTTGAGAAGTTGATGATTATGTGTACTCTGGTTCAATCTTTTTCATTAGCACGTTCAGAAAAATTGGTCTGAGATTATCTGTTAAAGATAGATTTAAATGGGTCAGCTAAAGGGTAAGTCTGAAGTGTTTTCAATTAAGCAAGTTTCATTTAAAGCTTTTAAGCTGTAAAAAGTATGACTTTTAAATGTTATTTTATACTGTGGGTGATTTTTTTTACTTCTTCTGCTCGAGTCATTTCAAGTGTAAAGTAATTTACAGATGAATGAATGGCTTCTAGTCAGCCTAGTAATAAAACTCTCCTCTGCACATCTGCTTGAGAAATAAAAACAGGTTGTCTTAAAGGCATAGAGACTTTCAGATGTGTTCTCTAGTGTTTAGAGATATTGTTTTATACTGCAAAATTTAATCATTTTCAACAGAAACATGGGACATGAAACCCACATTTTTTTCATGATTCAGATAAAGCATGCAAATAAAAAAAAAAAAAACAATTTCTAATGTATTTATGTTAAGTGTTGTTTTCAGAGGGGGGTGTCAGTCAGGGCTTGGCCTGGAACACTCTGTATCATCTGGAAATGAAGGGGTTATTTGATTAGGATATCCAAGAGAACAGAAATATGACCACGCAGCAATGAGTCTAAAAACTATTCCATTTATTGAAAGATGAACAACACTTCTTATAGGCAGTCATGACAGCATATAGGGTTAACATGATAACACTTCATGACCGCGTCATTTTAAACAGTATTTGTCAGGAAAGAAGTAAGCCCATTATTATAATTAGGTAAAGCAGAGATGTGAAAAACAGTGTTTCTTATAACCATAATAAAAAGGTATATCTAGGCCCCAAAGCAAGGCCGTGTGAGCATCTTATAGAGATAACAGCTTCCAGGAGTGTCGCCAGGAACATTTGCAAGGCCAACCTTGCTCTACAGAAATACATAACATCTATATCTTTTCCCACTACATAATAATTGCTATAATAAGATTGCTTAGACAAGAGGGATGCCTTAAGACAAAATGGCAACTAAGAACAAGATGGCGTCGGTAAGGCTAACAATTCCTAACATACCACCCTTTTATTCTAACAGAATAACATAAAAACAAAAAAGCACAGAAAATTAGTAAATCCTTTAACAACAATATGAGCCTAATACTTCGGTATAACATGAATCTATGTGAGAATAGTGTAGAGAAATGTATTCACATGTAGTGCTATAATTGTATAGGCCAATAGGGCACAATTTGTCACTGCACATAGGTGCCCCTCCAATACTCTCCGTCCACCTCCTAGCATCCTCAAACTACTGGTCTACTGCACAAAGACCCAACCAGCCTCCTATCTACCCCCAAACAACGCTGCATCTTCATTTCTCCACCTGCATTGCTAGCACCCCCCAATATTTCCGACAGTCTCTTGCTCTGTACATTCTCCACAGTGAAGCCTGACATGGGAACAGCACAAGTGTCTCTGGGTGGCCTTTGATCACTTTAAGAACATTCTTTGTCCTTTTAGAGCTCCACCTTCCTCAAACACTCTGCTTCAATACCATAGTCCATTTGCAGTAGGGGTGCTTATCCAGTGTTCTTCTGCAGGTAGATGCTGGAAGCCAGATGGTTTGTTCATGGGGTAGACAAGGATAGGCAGTGGATCCCCATAGCAAGCAGACACTCGAGTCAGAGGAGTGTAAGAGGAAACAAAACAGCACAAGATGAGCACACACCCCGATACAGTCACAATTATGTCCAAATAAAACTTCTTTCCCCTTTTTTTTTGCAAGCATCACAACTCCTTTAGCTTAACTTATCCTATGTCATTTAAAACCAAAAAAAACATTGTGGATATATAATACAAACAAAATACATTGAAAATTTACAGAGAATAACACAGCTTCTCTAAACAATTTAAATGATGCGTCATGAATACTAAGCAAGTGAAAACTGCTACACTTCATCAAGAGGCTGAATGGCTATGCTAAGTAACTTATGCTAAGGCCTGCCCTGCAACAAAAATGAAAAATAAAACTGTCAATAAAAATATTTTCTTTAAAATTAATTTCATCACACTTTCTCTTGGAACTACTAAAAATAAAAGAACCTAGTGTTGCTTTATTCTGCAAAGCTACTATCTGTAATGCTTATAATTCTCCAACTATGATCTTAATAGTCAGCAATCTCATCTGGTATAAACACTACTAGTTTACTAATTATTTTATGCAACCTAAATACTCTCACACTCCTGTATGAGGAAAGAATACAATCATAACATTATTTAAAACTACAAATTTTTTTAAAGGTAAACACATCCTTATTTTAAGATAAGATAATTCCTTTCACTGACAAACACCTGGAATTAAAAAACTCAAATTGCAGATACCATATCAATTAATAAAAGGGAAAAATACATTTGCTTTCATAACACAGCTCCAATAAGAGCCATTGTAGGTAGAAAATATACCATCAATATAACTATAATTATGCTACTCCCTAAACAAATATAGGCTGTATAATTAATATAAATTTATAGCTGAGACGTGTCCTCACTATGTTCCACAAGGGTGAAGGGTCTAAAATATTCTGATATATTGCAGCATTTTCTTTAAACTATAAAGGTGCAAACATATTTTCTATAATAAGTGGGCCATTCAATAGGTCACAATACTGCAAGGTTTAAAGTTACACTTATCTAGAGGGTTAGTTTGTTAAGACATAAACTACAATGTTGTACTAATACAAATAAGGCATACTTTTCTGCAAACAAAACTATATGACTTCGTATAACTAATATGATCAACAAAAAATAACACAAATACAAGAGAATACAAAACAAGCAATATAAGTAAACAAGTTAAAACAATACTTCCCTAATTTAACTGTGGATGACTCTGTAACAGCATAACAGGTCCTCAATTCCAACAGGCAAGGCACAGTCCAGAGAAGGATAGTCTTTATGTTCTGAAGACACACATCATAGGAAACAGTCATAGATTACCCAAAGTCCAGTTCTGGGGCTGGTACCAGCATGCAAAGCAAAGAATGGATCCAAAGATAGTTCAGCAACTATCACTGCAGTATGGTGGTTAAAACAGACTTGACAAAAGGTCTTTTATCATCATTTTTCTTTTCTTCACCTAGGCACCAGGCATTTCTTTTGTTTAAAAGGTTTACTTGCATTCAATCTTCAATCTTTTGGAGAGTGCACTATGGAATTTTATCTGTACAGATTTTACCTAAATATGAAAAACTCAAAATAATTCAGTTAGTGTGTTTACTCTCTGATACAGCTTCATGATCTCATCCTGCAAATACAAATATTATGTTAATAACAAAAAAAAACATTTTAGGTTCATTTTTTATTAAAACAATCACCCAAATCACATAAAGATACTCATCAATACTTCCCCCTTTGTTTGCGTGAAACACCCCATGTGTCACGCAAACACAATATAACAACAAACTAAAAGACAATTCATGCACTCCGTAGTATACTATTCTTAACATCAGGCAAAATCAAATGCACCTCAATATGCCATATTCCATTCATACAGCACCCTGCCACACGCATTCACTAAAAATAAAAACACAACATTCGCTTAGAAAACACTTAAAACCACCTGTCCATTCCACAAAACAAAACATTAACAGCCGACGCAAACTTTTAGCAACCAGAATTAACCTGGAATTCAACACATATACTTACACATTCACTGAAACACAGCACTCGCAAAACACTACAAATAATTAAAATCCTATAACAACCGTCTATACCCTGATTCTGCAAATTCTACCATGCACAATACTATGAGATCACACTAATAAAGCAATCACTTCAGAAGATCAATAAACTCCAGTTGCATATTTACAAATAAAATCCCTAACCATAAATTTACAAAGGAATACACAAACACCTAAGTACTATATTCTGGGAAAGGTCAGATAATAATGGTACAGCCACTGTTCTATATAGCCCCTGCTCGCATGCACAGTGCAAATCCACTGTTAAATAAATCATGTGTGGCACAAATAATTTGTGAAAAGCTCTAGAATCCAATCTATACTTTTACATAACCAAGATTTTAATAAATACACAATTATTTGATTTAACTTTTTTTTATAATTTGATATTCACCATTTTGCTGCTCTCTAACTAAATATAACAATGGTATACAAAAAAAATGAGCTTTCTAAAAGAATAATAACAATTTACACTAATAGATTAAAAGGACAGTTTGCCCAAAAATTTCCGCTTAAGACAACGCTGGTATTACAGGTTTTTTAAACCCGGCGTTAGCCACAAAAAGGTGAGCATAGAGCAAAATTTAGCTCCACGTCTCACCGCAATACCAGCGTTGCTTAAGTCAGCGGTAAGATGGCTAAACGTGCTCGTGCACGATTTCCCCATAGGAAACAATGGGGCAGATTCACCTGGAAAAAAGTCTAACACCTGCCAAAAACAGCGTTCAGCTTCTAACGCAGCCCCATTGCTTCCTATGGGGAAATAAAATTTATGTCTACACCTAACACCCTAACATGAACCCCGAGTCTAAACACCCCTAATCTTACACTTATTAACCCCTAATCTACCGCCCCCGACATCGCCGACACCTGCATTATATTATTAACCCCTAATCTGCCGCTCCGGACACCGCCGCCACCTACATTATACTTATGAACCCCTAATCTGCCGCCCCCAACATCGCTGAACCCTACATTATAGTTATTAACCCCTAATATGCCCCCCCAATGTCGCCGCAACCTAACTACACTTATTAACCCCTTATCTGCCGCCCCCATCGTCGCCGCTACTATGTTAAATTTATTAACCACTAAACCTTAGTCTAAACCTAAGTCTACCCCCACCTAATTTAAATATAATTTAAATAAATCTAAATAAAATAACTACAATTAAATAAATTAATCCTATTTAAAACTAAATACTTACCTATAAAATAAACCATAAGATAGCTACAATATAACTAATAGTTACATTGTATCTATCTTAGGGTTTATTTTTATTTTACAGGCAACTTTGTGTTTATTTTAACTAGGTACAATAGTTATTAAATAGTTTAATAACTACCTAGTTAAAATAAGTACAAATTTACCTGTTTTACTCCTAACCTAAATTACAATTACACCTAACACTACACTATGATTAAATTAATTATGTAAACTAACTACAATTAACTACAATAAAATTAAATAAACTAAATTACGAAAAACAACAAACACTAAATTACAGAAAATAAAAAAATAATTACAATTTTTTTAAACTAATTACACCTACTCTAATCCCCCTAATAAAATAAAAAGCCCCCCAAAATAAAAAAAAATTGCCTACCCTATACTAAATTACAAATAGCCCTTAAAAGGGCCTTTTGCGGGGCATTGCCCCAAAGTAATCAGCTATATTACCTGTAAAAAAAACAATACCCCCCCAATACATGTAGGGGTTAATACATGTAGATAGGTGCTGGCGATGTTAGGGACGGCAGATTAGGGGTTAACAAAATTTAACTAGTGTTTGCGAGGCGGGAGTGCGGCGGTTTAGGGGTTAATATATTTATTATAGTGGCGGCGATGTCCGGTCGGCAGATTAGGGGTTAAAAATTTTATTTAGGTGTTTCTGATGTGGGGGGGGGGGGCTCGGTTTAGGGGTTAACAGGTAGTTTATGGGTGTTAGTGTACTTTTGAGCACTTTAGTTAAGAGTTTTATGTTACGGCGTTAGCCCATAAAAATCTTAACTACTGACTTTTACATGCGCTAGGAGTCTGGACAGGAGAGGGTCTACCGCCCACTTCTTCCAAGACTCGTAATACCAGCGTTAAGCAAATCCCATTAAAAAGATAGGATACGCAATTAACATAAGGGGATTTGCGGTATGCTCGAGTCGCGGAAGAAAAGTGAGCGGTACACCTGTACCTGCCAGACTCGTAATACCAGTGGGCGTTAAAAAGCAGCTTTGGGACCTCTCAACGCTGCGTTTTAAGGATAACGCAAGACTCGTAATCTAGCAGAAAGATTCTAGCTGTCATCAGTTCAGTTTGCCTTATAGAGAGGAGTGATGGAGTGATTTACACTGCGTAAATGTCTGCTATCTAAACGGCAGATTTTATATAATATATACAAGGAAAGGTCTCTGCACACAGTGGAGATGTAACCAAACTATTGTAAAACAAATATAGAAAATCATCCAGGTCTGATGCAAATAGCACTGCCCTTTTATCAGGGTGTTCTAGGGACATTGAGCTGAACTACAAAGAAGGAGGACAAGAAAATGTAAAAAAATATATTTTGCAAACTACTACATTTATGTTTTATCTCCTTTACTTGTTAATACAGTGTTATTGCTGCTCAAGAACTCCTCTCACATGAGTGAACTGGTCCTTTAAGTAATAAAATGACCATTTTCCATTGCTCTGTCTAAGCCCTGAGCTCTGGTTTTACAGTCAAATATAAGATAAGGAACACAATGAGATATGCTTATTATCCAAAATTCAACCCATTGCAATAAACTGTGTTTTGAAAGCACAAAACCAGCTACTTCATATATACAAATAAACTCGCAAATGCAATTTCTCCTACATTTTATACTATTCAGCTTGTATCACAAGTCATCAAAAATACATTAATATAAAAACAATTTTACAGTGTACTGTCCGTTTAAGGACTAACCATTTATAACATGTATATTACATATGTATACCCTATCTATGATTAAGACACTTGTCTTATTTACCACAAAAACTTTACTCCTTCGCTGTATCATAACCTGCATATTTTAGTCTTTTCTATTCTCCTGTTTTAACTCCTTGCATGAATCTTACTCACATACTTGAAACAACCTGTTAATCTTTTTTCATTTACCCGAACGTGACAGAAAGTCACACAATCATCCGCACATTCACAAATCCATTAATTAATTCACTTGCAGAAACAATATATTTATATGCTGCAACAGGTCGACATTCTTTATTTGCATACAACAAATATCACTTTAAACTAAAAACTGCTATTAATAACACACATTATTAAGAACATACATACAATCGGATTGAACTTGATTCTGATTGGCTGATTCCATCAGCCAATCAGAAAATTCCTACCTTAATTCCGATTGGCTGATAGAATCCTATCAGCCAATCGGAATTCGAGGGACGCCATCTTGGATGACGTGCCTTAAAGGAACCGTCATTAGTCGGGAGACAACGGAAGAAGAGGATGGATCCGCGTCGCCTGCTTCAAGATGGACCCGCTCCGCACCGGATGGAAGAAGATCGAAGATGCCGCTTGGAGAAGATGTTTGCCGGTCCAGATGTCCTCTTCTTGCCGGATAGGAGGAAGACTTTGGAGCCTCTTCTGGACCTCTTCAGCACCGGATGATGGATCGCCAACCCCCGCTTGGGTTGGATGAAGATGTTGGAGCCAGGACGGATCGGTGAACCTGGTATGGTGAAGACAAGGTAGGAAGATCTTCAGGGGCTTAGTGTTAGGTTTATTTAAGGGGGGTTTGGGTTAGATTAGGGGTATGTGGGTGGTGGGTTGTAATGTTGGGGGGGGTATTGTATTTATTCTTTTACAGGCAAAAGAGCTGAAATTCTTGGGCATGACCCGCAAAGGGCCCTGTTCAGGGCTGGTAAGGTAAAAGAGCTTGTAACTTTTTTAATTTAGAATAGGGTAGGGAATTTTTTATTTTGGGGGGCTTTGTTATTTTATTAGGGGCTTAGAGTAGGTGTAATTAGTTTAAAATTGTTGTAATATTTTTCTTATGTTTGTAAATATTTTTTTATTTTTTGTAACTTAGTTATTTTTTATTTTTGTACTTTAGCTAGTTTATTTAATTGTATTTATTTGTAGCAATTGTGTTTAATTAATTTATTGATAGTGTAGTGTTAGGTTAATTGTAGGTAATTGTAGGTAGTTTATTTAATTTATTTATTGATAGGGTAGTGTTAGGTTTAATTATATCTTAGGTTAGGATTTATTTTACAGGTAAATTTGTTATTATTTTAACTAGGTAACTATTAAATAGTTCTTAACTATTTAATAGCTATTGAACCTAGTTAAAATAAATACCAAGTTGCCTGTAAAATAAATATAAATCCTAAAATAGCTATAATATAATTATAATTTATATTGTAGCTATATTAGGATTTATTTTACAGGTAAGTATTTAGCTTTAAATAGGAATAATTTATTTAATAAGAGTTAATTTATTTCGTTAGATGTAAATTATATTTAAGTTAGGGGGGTGTTAGTGTTAGACTAAGCTTTAGGGGTTAATCAATTTATTAGAATAGCGGTGAGCTCCGGTCGTCAGATTAGGGGTTAATAATTGAAGTTAGGTGTCGGCGATGTTAGGGAGGGCAGATTAGGGGTTAATACTATTTATTATAGGGTTAGTGAGGCGGTTAGGGTTAATAACTTTATTATAGTAGCGCTCAGTCCGCTCGGCAGATTAGGGGTTAATAAGTTAGGCAGGTGTCGGCGACGTTGAGGGGGCAGATTAGGGGTTAATAAATATAATATAGGGGTCGGCGGTGTTAGGGCAGCAGATTAGGGGTACATAGGGATAACGTAGTGGCGGCGCTTTGCGGTCGGAAGATTAGGGTTAATTATTTAATAGCTGGCGGCGACATTGTGGGGGGCAGGTTAGGGTTAATAAATGTAATACAGGGTCGGCGGGTTAGGGGCAGCAGATTAGGGGTACATAAGTATAACGTAGTGGCGGTCGGCAGATTAGGGGTTAAAAATTTTAATCGAGTGGCGGCGATGTGGGGGGAGCTCGGTTTAGGGGTACATAGGTAGTTTATGGGTGTTAGTGTACTTTAGGGTACAGTAGTTAAGAGCTTTATGAACCGGCGTTAGCCAGAAAGCTCTTAACTCTGCATTTTCAGGCTGGAATTTTGTCGTTAGAGCTCTAACGCTCACTTCAGAAACGACTCTAAATACCGGCGTTAGAAAGATCCCATTGAAAAGATAGGATACGCAAATGGCGTAGGGGGATCTGCGGTATGGAAAAGTCGCGGCTGAAAAGCGTTAGACCCTTTAATCACTGACTCCAAATACCAGCGGGCGGCCAAAACCAGCGTTAGGAGCCTCTAACGCTGGTTTTGACGGCTACCGCCGAACTCCAAATCTAGGCCTGTGTTTCTTATAACCATAATAAAAAGGTACATCTAGGCGCCAAAGCAAGGCCGTGTGAGCATTTTATAGAGATAACAGCTTCCAGGCGCGTCGCCAGGAACATTTGCAAGGCCAACCTTGCTCTACAGAAATACATAACATCTATATCTTTTCCCACTACATAATAACTGCTATAATAAGAGTTGCTTAGACAAGATGGATGCCTTAAGACAAAATGGCAACTAAGAACAAGATGGCGTCGGTAAGGCTAACAATTCCTAACAATTTCTATTATCAATTTTTCTTTATTGTCTTGGTATTTTTGGTTGAAATGCAAGGATGTAAGCTTAGGAGCCTGCCCATTTCTGAAGCACTATATGGCAGCAGCTCTGCAAGAATGTTATCCATTTGCAAGAGCACTAGATGGCAGCACTATTTCCTGCCTTATAGTACTCCAGACACCTGTCTAGGTATCTCTTAAACAAAGAATATCATGGAAACAAAGCAAATTTGTTAATTAAAGGGACAGTCAACACTAAAATTGTTATTGTTTAAAAATATATGTAATACCTTTACTACCCATCCCCCAGTTTTGCACAACCAGCATTGTTATATTAATATACTTTATAACATTGAAACCTCTAAATGTGTGCCTGTTTTTAAGCCATTAAAGACAGCTTCTTATCACATGATTTGTGTTTGCTTTTCACAACAGGGGAGTGTTAGTCCATATGAGTCATATAGATAACATTTTGCTCACGCCTGTGGCTTGTGGCAGAGACTGCACTAAATGGCTAAAATGCAAGTCAATAGATAATAACTAAAAGTCATGTGATTAGGGGCTGTCAGAAGATGCTTATATACAAGGTAAGTACAGAGGTTAAAAGTATATTAATATAACAGTGTTGGTTATTCAAAACTGGAGAATGGGTAATAAAGGGATTATATATCTTTTAAAACAATAAAAATGGGGGGGGGCAGAGCAAGCAGCTGAAGCAACAATACACGTTTGTCTTGAGGTCCAAAAAAACTTGATCAAACTAACCAAGAATATGTACAGCTTATAAAGTTCTTTTTACATGCCCCTGCTAGTTTGATTCCTTAGCAGAGAAGTGAGTGTTTTGGGGACAAGAAACAAAGAAATAGATGACTATTATGCAAGAAGACCGGTGTGGTAGTGGATTTGGTGATCCACCATTTTGGACTGTGAATACATTCCATCGCAACTCTAAGTGAACGGTCCTATACATGCTCAGCTGATGTCTATTTGGAGCATTATGGCATCTATCGCTATCTAACATCCCACCCTGGTTCATTGAGGTTATAGGCTGGAAACCGCTACTACTCTCTATAGCTGACAGAAGAATACTGCTCCGGAAGCCATGACACTTTCAGCTATGGAGAGACAGACTGCTACCTTGCTGGGCCCTTTACTCCATATGCTAGACAAACTCCAATATATCCAGATGGACCATCTACCTTCAACGGCAGCCCGAGGAGGGTGCTTTTGTCCTTTGTTACCATCATTTGGATGGCTACAATTTGGTGACTTTAAAACTCCAATATAGCCTAATTTGGGAGCTGAAAGAGGCTTTCACCCAGACTACACTAGAGGAATTTGGGACTACAGATGACAGCAACCATAGTGCAGCTGACATGGTACAATGTCCGGGAGAGATAATTCTCAGCATAGTAGACTGTGCTACCGAGGTACATTATGGGATGAGAGATCAGGCTAACAAATATACCACTACAGGTGTTTGGCAACCACCCGCAGCTTCACCCTACAAAGATTTCTCACCCTGGCTCGGTTCCAAGTACACAGCCGACAGGTCGGCCTGGCTCCTACCCCTGTTGGAGAACTTTACCTTTGTGACAAAGGGTAGCTATGGTCTGGAGAGGCCAGATCCATACCATAACGTTACCGCTTTCATCCAAGACATGGAGGGACAACTGCAGCGGGGTGGAGTGCGGGCTAGCATTACCCTGGAACCCTGTAGTTTCATTGCAGAGGTCTCTGCACTGTCTCACGACGATCCTCCACAGTTCCCTAGCAAGAGAGGAATTGGCTGAGTCTCAGTCACATTGCTGCAGCAGCTCTCCTAAAGCTGGAGCTCATAGGCTTAAATGAAGTACCGAACTGTCTATACCTCCTGCTCCTACGGTTTAGACGGTTTGCACTTGAATTTAACTTATAAGGTTATTTGAGCCTACTTACATATAATTCCTAATCTTGTCTGTCAATATTGTTTTGTGTTAATATTTACAACTCACACCCCCTAGGAACCTACATATAGTGCTTAACTAGGTCATTTTTTTATATTTTCCACTATACATGGCTGCTTAGATTGAGATCTACCCTAGTATCTGACACCAAATTTGATTTACATATTATCGATATGTACTCCTTAGATATGCATAGAAATCTACTAACGTTACTAGCTACTAGTACATAGTACTTTGACCTGGATTGACTAGTTTAATAGGTGCAGACTATCTATTTCTCAGTCAGATAGGAGTAATTTCAGAGGAGCCTGATAGTGACCTGTCTAACTCATTTGGATACATGTTTTTTAACTAAGAGTCAGAACACGACTAACCAATACTCAATATGTATATGAGGGGTCCCTAATCTTGTATTTTAATATTGTTCTGTGTTAATATCTACAACTCTTTCCCCCTAGTTACCTACATATAGTGCTTAACTGTGCCATTGTTTCATATTGCCCACCCTACACAGCTGCTTAGATTGAGATCTACCTTAGTATCTGATCCCAGATTTGCTCTACATGTTATAGATATGTACACCTTAGATATGCTTAGAAATCTACTAAAGTTAATGGCTACTGGTGCAAAGCACTCTGACCTGGATTGACTAGTTTAATATGTGCAGACTATCTATATCTCAGTCAGATAGGACTAAACTTCACTGGTAGGTGAGCCTGAAGACTCACCAGAAACACGGGCCCTCAAGCTCCATTCAGAGCTTGATAAATGGGGCTCTAGATGTAGATAATAATGGCTCAGCCTAGTCCGATTTCTGATCTTCATTCATGCTAGCTTCCTGAAGCCTCTTATGCGATATCTATCTCTGCTGGAGATTTCAATCTGGGCCATAAATGACCTTAAAAGATATCTAGTTACTGCCTGTATTTTAGCTGGGCAATAGTTTTACATATAAGAGACATGTATTTGTTTGCCATTACTCAATTTCTGTTATTTTCATTAACCCCCCCCCCCCCTAGTTTACTTAGTAAGCTATGGAAAATATATCCTAAGAAATCCCCTTATTAAACTATTACTTGCAACACTTTGTACTTATTCTACATGTACAGTCCCTTTCCCCCTTTTTTTCCTTCTTCTATTTATCTTGATAATACTATTCCCAAGCTCTTGTATTGTTACCTTTCTAGGTCCAAGAGTGACTACTTGTTAAACTGGGAAACAGTCCGTCATAAATATAAAGAGGTTGATAACTATTCATATAGGTTAATTAGTCTTAACTAGTTGTACTTATGCCTACAAGTATTATGCTTATCCCTATGTCATAAGATGCTGAAGGAGTAATGTTGACATTTTCAACCATTGCGCTGTAAAACTTAAAGGGACACTGAACCCAATTTTTTTTCTTTCATGATTCATATAGAGCATGCAATTTTAAGCCATTTTCTAATTTATTCCTATTATCAATTTTCTTCATTCTCTTGCTATCTTTATTTTAAAAAGACGACATCTAAGCTTTTTTTTTTAACTATGGACAGCACTTTTTATTGGTGGATGAGTTTACCCACCAATCAGCAAGAACAACCCAGGTTGATCAACAAAAATGGGCCGGCATCTAAACTTACTTTCTTGCATTTCAAATAAAGATACCAAGAGAATGAAGAAAATTTGATAATAGGAGGAAATTAGAAAGTTGCTTAAAATGTCATGCTCTATCTGAATCACGAAAGAAAAAATTTGGGTACAGTGTCCCTTTAAACATATATTAAATTGTTTGTATAAATGATGGGATTCACTGACAGTCCTCTATATGTGTTGACATATGCTTATCTCAATTTCCCCATTGTAACCTTGCTTTTGTCTGTATGTTTTACAACCCCAATAAAAATATAATTAAAAAAAAAAAAAACAATAAAACTTCTGGTGTAGACTGTCCCTTTAAAGTAAATTAGAAACTTTTTTTAAAAATTGTCGGCTCTGTCTGAATCATAAAATACTTTTTTGGGGTTTCATATCCTATAAGGAGATTTTTGTAGATAAATCATTTGATAAGTTTTGTAAGAGATTGTGATATACCCGTATATTATATACATTTTAGATATCTGATTTTATATTGCAACTCAAACGTTTTTTAGCTACACACTCTCAATTTGATAAAATAGTTTCACTTTGTCCGTCCAATTAGCATACAACATTTTCTTTTTATGAGTTGTCTAATGTTTATCATCTGAGTAGAGAGATATTTTTAATAGTTACTTTGTCTCTGATGTTGCAAGAATTGTCACAATGCTACTATGTTAAAAAGGGAAGATCAATATTCTATTTTAAAAACATGTTGGTATAGTACGATTGCAATAGAAATGTATAAAGGTAAGTTTACACAGTACTGAAGTGGGTAAGTTCTAATTTTGCTGCCACACTTTAACAAATGAGTTATTAATATACGGCTAGATTATGAGTTTTGCGGTAAGAGCTGCTCAGTGCTAACTTGCAAGTTATTTCCACCGCTCACCTTCCTATAGTGCTGCTATTACAGGTTTTCATAAACCCGGAGTTAGCAGGCAATATTGCAGCGTTGAGCAAAATTGAGCTCCATACCGCACTCAAATAACAGCACTGCTATGACCTGGTTTTTCCGTGCTAAAAAAAAGCCTAACACCTGCAATAAAGGAGTGTAAAGCTTCATAACGCAGCCCCATTTATTCCTATGGGGAAACAAAAGTTATGTTTACACCTAACACTCTAACATAAACCCTGACTCTAAACACCCCTAATATGCCGCCCCCGACATTGCTGCCACCTATAGTTCACTTATTAACCCCTAATTGGCCGCCCCCGACATCGCTGCCACCTACCTATACCTACACTTATTAACCCCTATTCTGCTGCCCCTAACATCGCCGATACCTACATTACACTTATTAACCCCTAATCTGCCGCCCCCAACGTCGCCGCCACTATACTAAAGTTATTAACCCCTAAACCTAACCCTATGTCTAACTCTAACCCTAACACCCACTAACTTTAATATAATTAAAATAAATCTAAATAAAAATTACTATTATTAACTAAATAATTCATTTTTAAAACTAAATACTTACCTGTAAAATAAAACCTAAGCTAGCTACAATGTAACTATTAGTTATATTGTAGCTAGCTTAGGTTTTATTTTATTTCACAGGCAAGTTTGTATTTATTTTAACTAGGTAGATTAGTTAGTAAATAGTTATTAACTATTTACTAGCTACCTAGTAAAAATAAATACAAATTACCTGTAAAATAAAACATAACCTGAGTTACACTAACACCTAACCTTACACTACAATTAAATAAATTACATTAATTAAATACAATTAACTAAATTACAAAAAAAAGACACTAAATTACACAAAATAAAAAAGAAATTATCAAATATTTAATTACACCTAATCTAATAGCCTTATCAAAATAAAAAAGCCCCCCTAAAATAAAAAAACCCTAGACTACAATAAACTACCAATGTCCCTTAAAAGGGCCTTTTGCTGGGCATTGCCCCAAAGAAATTAGCTCTTTTATCTGTAAAAAAATAATACAAACAACCACCCAACAGTAAAACCCACCACCCACACAACCAAACCCCCCAAATAAAATCCTATCTAAAAAAAACTAAGCACCCCATTGCCCTGAATGGGCATTTAACTCTTTTCTGCCCAAACCCTAAGCTAAAAATAAAACCCACCCAATAAACCCTTTAAAAAAAACTAACACTAACCCCCGAAGATCCACTTAAAGTTTATGAAGACCGGACGTCCATCTTCAACGATGCCGGGAGAAATCTTCATCCTAGCGGCAAGAAGTCATCAACGAAGGCAGGAGAAGTCTTCATCCAAGCGGCAAGAAGTGGTTCTCCAGACGGGCAGAAGTCTTCATCCAGATGGCATCTTCTATCTTCATCCTTCCGACGTGGAGCGGCTCTATCTTCAAGACATCCGGCACGGAGCATCCTCTTCTTTCCACGGCTCTTCAAGAATTAATTCTCCTTTAAATGATGTCATCCAAGATGCCGTCCCTTGAATTCCGATTCAATACCTGCCCCAGATGCTGCAACTGCTGCTGGGAACCTATACATGCCCCCCCCCCACCTCAGTTACCTTTCTAAAGTAATTTCCACAGTGTATGTTTCTGAAGTATCTCAGGTTACCTTTCTGAAGTAATTCCCACAATAAAGTAAAAAATATAAAATAAAATGCTGAAATAAAATATAACATGCTGAAATCTATGCTGATATAAAATATAACATGCTAAAATAAAATTTAACATGGTTACATAATGCTGAAATAAAATATAACATGGTTCCATAATTTGGGATGTTAAACTACACCTTTACCATAAGTTTTGTAGAGGAGAATGTGAGGAGGTAACAAGAGAGGAGAGAAGGAGATTATGAGCAGAGTGAAGGGGATGGGAGGAAGAGTATCTGTAGACTAGGTTAGAGATATAGGTTGGAGCAGTGTTATTTAGAGCTTTAAAAGAGTCAGGATTTTGTGTTTTATTCTGGAGGTTAGAGGAAGCCAATGAAGGGACTGGCAGAGCGGTGCAGCAGATGGCAGAGGCATTCAATATGGATTGTAAGGAGATAAATGGCATCTAGGGAGGCCGGAGAGGATGGAGCTGCAATAGACAAGGGGGGGGAGGAATGATGAGAGAGTGGATTAGAGTCTTGTATGAGCAAGTGGTGAACTTTGTTTTTAAGGTGGAGGCGGCAGGAATTGTCCAAAGACTGGATGTGGGGAATGAAAGAGAGATCTGAGACAAGTGTGATCCCAAGACATCAGGCATGTGGGTTTGGAGTATAAATGTTATTATCAACAGTTAGAGAAAGTTGGGGGGTAAGGATTTTGGAAGAAGGGGGGGAAATAAGAAGTTCAGTTTTGGAGAGATTTAGCTTAAGGCAGTGAGAGGACATCCAGGATGAAATATTAGAGAGGCAGTTAGTGACAAGAGTTAGAAAGGAAGGGGATAGGTCTTGTGCAGAGATGTAGATTTTGGTATTGTCAGCATACAAATGGTATTAAACCCCATGTGACTGTATTAAGGAACCTAAGTATGATGTATACATTGAGAAGAGAAGGGGACCAAGGACAGATCCTTGTGGTACCCCATAAAAAAGTGGTAAAGGTTTAGAGGGTGTACCAGAGAAGGTTACACTAAAGGTTCAGTTAGACAGGTAAGAGGAAAGGAACAAGAAGGCTGTGTCACAGATGCTGAAGGATTGGAGGGTTTGGAGCAAGAGAGTGTGGTCAACAGTGTCAAAAGCTGCAGACAAATCAAGAAGAATTAACAGAAAAAAGTGGCCTTTAGATTTTGCTGGTCATTAGTAACCTTAAAGATTACAGTTTCTGTGGAGTGTTATGGGCGAAATCCTAATTGCAATGGATCAAAGAGGGAGTTTAATGTGAGGAAATTTGATAAACGTGTATATATGAGCCTTTCCAGAAGTTTTGAGACAAGTGGGAGTAGGGATATAGGGCAGTAGTTGGATGGGGATGATGGATTAAGAGAAGATTTTTTGAGGATAGGGGTTATTAGTGCATGTTTAAGTGATGAAGGAAATATACCAGTGCTGAGAGAGAGATTAGAAATATGTGTGAGGATAGGAGTAAGAGTAGGAGAGAGGGAGGGCAGTAGTTGTGAGCGGATGGGATTAAGGGGACAGGTAGTAAGGTGAGAGGAGGATATAAGGGCAGAAACGTCTTCCTCAGTAGCAGTAGCAAAAAAGCTGAATCTGTGGCTTTGTGGGTTTTGGAAATCGGTGATCGGATGAGGGGGTTGAAGACTGGTAGTGTGTTGAGAGATTATTTAATTTCTGATTTAATCAATTTTGTTGGTAAAGTGAGTGGCTTGAGCTAAGAGAGAAGTGGAAATAGGTGGCGAGGTGGGTAGAGAAGGGTATTAAAAGTGGAGAACAGATGTTTTGGGTTTGAAGAAAGAGTAGAGATACTTGTAATACTGCTTTGAGAGGTTAAGGGCAGAATAGTAGGAGTTTAAGATGAACTTGTAATGAAGGAGTCAACTGAACAAGGGATTTTCTCCAATGATGCTCAGCAGTGCGGGAACATTTACGTAAGTAGCATGTCAGAGGAGTATGCCAGGGCTGAGAATGAGTTTGTGACTTTTAAGCTATTGTAGGAGGTGCCAAATTGTCAAGGAATGCAGTAAGAGTGGAATTATAGTGACAGATAGATTGGTAAAGGCAGGAAAAGCAGGAGATGGAAGAGAGCAGAGGCTTGAGAGAGTTTTAAAGATGTTGCAGATAAAGTGACTTAATGCTCCTGTGGAGTTTGGTGTGAGAGTTAGAAGGATGGAGAGAAGTAGGAAGTGCAGTGATGTTACAAGTGAGCAGATTATGGTCAGAAAAATGAAAGGGCGAATTTATTAGACATGTGCGCTGCTGAAAAATGTGTTTCGTTTAGTTTTCAATTAGTTAAAAAAAAAATTGTTTCAGCAAATTAGTTTAGTTAAGTTAAAAAAAAATATGTTTCTGTAAATTAGTTACATTCCGTTAAATCGGTTTCGGATCTGTTCATTTTCATATCCATTCTTATTTTATATGCATTATTCTATTTTGAACCAAGTTATAGAATAATGCATATGAATAAAGAATGGATAAAAAAAAAATGAACAGATCCGAAACCGAATGCTGAAACAAAATTATGTAAAACCGCCGCCACCCACGCCGCCACTAAATAAAGCTATTAACCCCTAAAGCGCCATCCCCCCACATCGCCAACACTACCTAAACCTATTAACTCCTAATTTGCAGTCCCCCCACATCGCCAACACTAACTAAATCACTAAATAAAGTTATTAACCCCTAAAGCGCCGTTCCCCGACATTGCCGGCACTAACTAAACCTATTAACCCATAAACCACATACCCCCACATCGCCAACACTACCTAAACCTATTAACCCCAAAACTGCTGTTCCCAAACATTGACAAAACTAGCTAAATCAATAAATAAAGTATTAACCCCTAAAACGCCATTCCCCGACATCGCCGACACTAACTAAACCTATTAACCCCTAAACCGCACTTCCCTACATCGCAACAACCTAAATTAAACTATATTAACATACAAAGAGAGAAGCGCTCTACCAGGAACGAACAACAGCTCAGTGGCTTGTTCTATGGCGATTTACCACCCGGAAGCAGCCTCTTTTAGACCTGTGTGCTTTTCACAGAAGAAAACTTTCCTGAAGTATATCAGTCTGATCCTGCCAAGTAAGGTCAGTCCAGCCCGAAATACCAGGCAATTCTCCTCTGAACAAGGAACATGACAACCCCAGACGATCGTTTCGGCCTCCTATGGGCCTCGTCAGTGAGGTGCAGCCACATTCCTCTAAGCACACTGGGCAAGGAGTCCACGTCTGGTTTCCCCCATCACCCATAGGGAGACTTCCCCAGGGTCATAATAATTTGCATACAAAGAGAGAAGCGCTCTACCAGGAACGAACAACAGCTCAGTGGCTTGTTCTATGGCGATTTACCACCTGGAAGCAGCCTCTTTTAGACCAGTGTGCTTTTCACAGAAGAAAACTTTCCTGAAGTATATCAGTCTGATCCTGCCAAGTAAGGTCAGTCCAGCCCCGAAATGCCAGGCAATTCTCTTCTGAACAAGGAACATGACAACCCCAGACGATCGTTTCGGCCTCGTCAGTGAGGTGCAGCCACATTCCTCTAAGCACACTGGGCAAGGAGTCCACGTCTGGTTTCCCCCATCACCCATAGGGAGACTTCCCCAGGGTCATAATAATTTGCATACAAAGAGAGAAGCGCTCTACCAGGAACGAACAACAGCTCAGTGGCTTGTTCTATGGCGATTTACCACCCGGAAGCAGCCTCTTTTAGACCAGTGTGCTTTTCACAGAAGAAAACTTTCCTGAAGTATATCAGTCTGATCCTGCCAAGTAAGGTCAGTCCAGCCCCGAAATGCCAGGCAATTCTCCTCTGAACAAGGAACATGACAACCCCAGACGATCGTCGTTTCGGTATGGGCCTCGTGAGGTGCAGATACTCTAAGCACACTGGGCCGAAGATCGTCTGGGGTTGCTTTCTTCCTTGTTCAGAGAGGAATTGCCTGGTATTTCGGTGCTGGACTGACCGTAATAGGCGGGATCAGACTGATATACTACAGAAAGTTCTACTCTGTGAAAAGCATTGCTGGGCTAAAGAAGTTGCACCCAGGTGGTAAATCGCCATAGAACAGGCTAACAATGGTATTGAGCTGGTTGTTCGTTCCTGTGAGTGCATTTCTCTCTGTGTGTATTTAGTCTCCCTATGGGAAAAAGGGGAAACCAGACGTGGACTCCTTGCTCAGTGTGCTTAGAGGAATACTGCTACACCTCACTGACGAGGCCCAATGAAGGCCGAAACGATCGTCTGGGAGTTGCTTTGTTCCTTGTTCAGAGAGGAATTGCCTGGTATTTCGGTGCTGGACTGACCGTAATAGGGGGATCAGACTGATATACTACAGGAAAGTTCTACTCTGTGAAAAGCATTGCTGGGCTAAAAGAAGTTGCACCCAGGTGGTAAATGCCATAGAACAGGCTAACAATGGTATTGAGCTGGTTGTTCGTTCCTGTGAGTGCATTTCTCTCTGTGTGTATTTAGTCTCCCTATGGGAAAAAGGGGAAACCAGACGTGGACTCCTTGCTCAGTGTGCTTAGAGGAATACTGCTACACCTCACTGACGAGGCCCAATGAAGGCCGAAACGATCGTCTGGGGTTGCTTTGTTCCTTGTTCAGAGAGGAATTGCCTGGTATTTCGGTGCTGGACTGACGTAATAGGCGGGATCAGACTGATATACTACAGGAAAGTTCTACTCTGTGAAAAGCATTGCTGGGCTAAAAGAAGTTGCACCCAGGTGGTAAATCGCCATAGAACAGGCTAACAATGGTATTGAGCTGGTTGTTCGTTCCTGTGAGTGCATTTCTCTCTGTGTGTATTTAGTCTCCCTATGGGAAAAAGGGGAAACCAGACGTGGACTCCTTGCTCAGTGTGCTTAGAGGAATACTGCTACACCTCACTGACGAGGCCCAATGAAGGCCGAAACGATCGTCTGGGGTTGCTTTGTTCCTTGTTCAGAGAGGAATTGCCTGGTATTTCGGTGCTGGACTGACCGTAATAGGCGGGATCAGACTGATATACTACAGGAAAGTTCTACTCTGTGAAAAGCATTACTGGGCTAAAAAGTTGCACCCAGGTGGTAAATCGCCATAGAACAGGCTAACAATGGTATTGAGCTGGTTGTTCGTTCCTGTGAGTGCATTTCTCTCTGTTGTATTTAGTCTCCCTATGGGAAAAAGGGGAAACCAGACGTGGACTCCTTGCTCAGTGTGCTTAGAGGAATACTGCTACACCTCACTGACGAGGCCCAATGAAGGCCGAAACGATCGTCTGGGGTTGCTTTGTTCCTTGTTCAGAGAGGAATTGCCTGGTATTTTGGTGCTGGACTAACCGTAATAGGCGGGATCAGACTGATATACTACAGGAAAGTTCTACTCTGTGAAAAGCATTGCTGGGCTAAAAGAAGTTGCACCCAGGTGGTAAATCGCCATAGAACAGGCTAACAATGGTATTGAGCTGGTTGTTCGTTCCTGTGAGTGCATTTCTCTGTGTGTATTTAGTCTCCCTATGGGAAAAAGGGGAAACCAGACGTGGACTCCTTGCTCAGTGTGCTTAGAGGAATACTGCTACACCTACTGACGAGGCCCAATGAAGGCCGAAACGATCGTCTGGGGTTGCTTTGTTCCTTGTTCAGAGAGGAATTGCCTGGTATTTCGGTGCTGGACTGACCGTAATAGGCGGGATCAGACTGATATACTACAGGAAAGTTCTACTCTGTGAAAAGCATTGCTGGGCTAAAAGAAGTTGCACCGAGGTGGTAAATCGCCATAGAACAGGCTAACAATGGTATTGAGCTGGTTGTTCGTTACCTGTGAGTGCATTTCTCTCTGTGTGTATCTATACTATATTAACCCCTAACCCTAAACCTAACCCTAACCCTTAACCTAACACCTCCTAACTTTAACATAAATAAAATAGAGCTAAATTAAAGTTACAATTATTAACTAAATAATACCTATTTAAAACTAAATACAAATTTACCTGTGAAATAAAAATGAAACCGAAGCTAGCTATAATATAACTAATAGTTATATTGTAGCTAGCTTAGGTTTTTATTTCACAGGTAAGTTTGTATTTATTTTAACTAGGTAGACTAGTTAGTAAATAGTTATTAACTATTTACTAACTACCTAAATACAAACTTACCTGTGAAATAAAGCCTAAGCTGCCTTACGCTAAAACCTAACATTACAAAAAAAACTAAAATTACAAAAAATTAAAAAAACACTACCATAATAAAAAATAACAAACAACATTTTCCAAAATAATAAACGTATTCCTATTCTAATACCCTGTTTAAAATAAAAAAACACCCCAAAATAAAAAAAAACCCTAATCTATAATAAACTACCAAGGGCCCTTAAAAGGGCCTTTTGTAGGCCCTTAAAAGGGCCTTTAGTAGGGCATTGCCCTAAAGAAATCAGCTCTTTTCTAAAAAAGAAAAACAAACACTCCTAACAGTATACAAACCCCATGCCCCAAACCCACAAAATAAAAAATAAAGTTGTTAAACCTAATCTACCCTTTGCCCTGAAAAGGGCATTTGTATGGGCATTCAGCTCTTTTACTGCCCATTAAAAAAAACACCCCAAAAATAAAATAAAAACATTACACAAAATAACAAACAAATTACTCAAAATAATAAAAATTATTCCTATTCAAAACCGTTTAAAAAAAAACACTCTCAGATAAAAGAACCCTAATCTATAATAAACTACCAATAGCCCTTAAATGGGCCTTTTGTAGGGCATTGCCCTAAAGAAATCAGCTCTTTTGCTACAAAATAAAAACAAACCCCCCCAAACATTACAAACAACCACCCACTCCAAACCCACAAAATAAAAAAAACTAACTAATAATCTACCCATTGCCCTGAAAAGGGCATTTGTATGGGCATTGCCCTTAAAAGGGCATTCAGCCCTTTCACTGCCCTTAAAAGGGCATTCAGCTCTTTTAAGATTGCCCGATAGCCCTAATCTAAAAAAAAAAAACACCCCCAAAAAACCTTAAAAAGACCTAACACTAACCACTCTTTAGATACTCACATTTGCTAAAGTCCGGCTTGAACTATCTTCATCCCAGCTGCTCCATCTTCATCCAGATGGCTCCATCTTCAAGGGACCAGCATCTTCTTCATCCCTGCAGGAGGTGGAGCGGTCGATCCACGGAGACGGAGGTCCAGGCAGAGGTCCCTCTTCATCCAGGCATCTCCTTCTTCATCCATTGAGGGACCGGCATCTTCTTCATCCCTGTTCAAATCAGCCAATATGATTTAAGCAGCACTCATTCCTATTGGCTGATTTGAATCAGCCAATAGGAATGAGAGCTGCTTAAATCCTATTGGCTGATTTGAACAGCCAATAGGATTTAAGCAGCTCTAATTCCTATTGGCTGATTTAAATTTTTCAGCCAATAGGAATGCAATGGTAACCCTAGTATAAAAGGGGTACCTTCCTTTGAATCCTCAGTATGCAGTGGACGATTGAATGAAGAGGACCTCCGCATCGGATTGATGGACCTCCGCCTGGACCTCCGCCTCTGCAGGGATGAAGAAGATGCCAGTCCCTTGATGGATGAAGATGGAGCCACCTAGATGAAGATGGACCTCTGTCTGGACCTCCACCTCCGCACATCGACTGCTCCGCCTCCACAGGGATAAAGAAGATGCCGGTCCCTCGATGGACGAAGATGGAGCTGCTGGGATGAAGATCGTTCAAGCCGGACTTCAGAGACTGTGAGTACTAAAGAGGGTTGGCGTTAGGTTTTTTTAAGTTTTTTTGAGGTGTTTTTTTTTTTTTAGATTAGGGTTTGGGATTGCCCATAAAAATGCCCATTTCAGGGCAATAGGTAGATTAGGTTTCTTTAGTTAGGTTTTTTTATTTTGTGGGTTGGGGGGAAGGGTTAGGGTTTTTTTTTTTATTTTGCAGCAAAAGAGCTGATTTATTTAGGGCAATGCTCTACAAAAGGCCCTTTTAAAAGGGACAGTCTAGTCCAAAAAAACTTTCATGATTCAGATAGGGGATGTAATTTTTCCAATTTACTTTTATCACCAATTTTTCTTTGTTCTCTTGGTATTCTTAGTTGAAAGCTTAACCTAGGAGGTTCATATGCTAATTTCTTAGACCTTGAAGGCCGCCTTTAAGAATGCATTTTAACAGGTTTTTCACCACTAGAGGGTGTTAGTTCATGTTTTTCATATAGATAACACTTTGCTCGTGCACGTGAAGTTACCTGGGAGCCATCACTGATTGGCTAAACTGCAAGTCTGTTAAAAGAACTGAAATAAAGGGGCAGTCTGCAGAGGCTTAGATACAAGATAATCACAGAGGTAAAAAATATATAAATATATAACTGTGTTGGTTATGCAAAACTAGGGAATGGGTAAACAAGGGATTATCTATCTTTTAAAACAATAACAATTCTGGTGTAGGGCTATTGGTAGTTTATTATAGATTAGGGTTCTTTTAGTAGGGGGGTAAAATGGTTTAGAATATGAATAATTTTTATTATTTTGAATAATTTGTGTAATGATTTTTTTTTTTTTTTTTTTTGGGGTGTTTTTTTTTTTTTTTTAGAATACTCAATCTACCTGAATAATTAAAACTGTTTATTACCTGCATGGACACAATGACTTAGATTTGGAGTTTGGCGTTAGCCGTGAAAACCAGCGTTAGAGGCTCCTAACGCTGGTTTTAGGCTACCGCCGGTATTTGGGGCTCCATGTACTAAGCAGTCAGCGAGCTACCCGCAACAAATCTCGCGTCAAAATTCGCAAACTGATATGTACAAAGCCGTCAATTATGTTAAAACTCGCATCTTTAAAATTGCGAGCGTACTTATCCGCCAAACCTCGCTACCGCTCCATTTTTCACTGTAATTAGACACATTTGACCACCAACTCGCCAAAAACGAATGTACTAAAAAATCTATTTGTCCGCTCGCTACAATTTCCGCTCCCACCTCGTTATTTTTGCCTCGCCACCTTTTAGGTGGCGGGCAAGGTACAAAACAATAGGAAAGTCAATCTAGACGCCAGTCTAGACATATATAAAAGGCAGTAATATCAGCATTGTACTTACAGCATAACTGGCGTCTAATTTGTCTCTCATTTCCATGTACATAAATTGCGCCCAATTTGTCGACTGTAATTAAAGAGTAATCTATTTAAATTTGTATTGTATAGTTGTCAATCTTTATAATTATTTTTATATTAATATTTATATATTATCAGATCCAGATGAAGCCATATCCAAATTGTAAATAAATATTACAAAAATAACGCTCTGTTATCACTCTTCAAAAAATTTTGAACAATAATAAAGTTGTTTAGATAAGTTGAACTTTTATAGGAGCAAAATTCTATTCCCGCGACTACTATGATGTTTGTGACACCTTGCATGTCACGTGTTAATAATTGGCCAGACAATTCAACTGAAAGTTAAGTACATCAGCTTAGTCGCGGCGAGCGAGGCGTCAAATTTATCAACAATCCGCAACTGCTCGCGGCGGGCTAGACTTGTCTATTTATTGGGGGAATATTAGTACATAGCGACAGCGGACACCATTTCGCCCGCGGCGAGTAACGGCGAGTTTATCCGCGTCTACAATGACGGATGAATTGACTGCTTAGTACATGGAGCCCTTGGAGTCACTCAAAATAGAGTCTAACGCTCACTTTTCAGCTGCGACTTTTCCATACCGCAGATCCCCTTACGTCAATTGCGTATCCTATCTTTTCAATGGGATTTTTCTAACTCCGGTATTTAGAGTCGTTTCTGAAGTGAGCGTTAGACATCTAACGACAAAATTCCAGCCACAGAAAAAAGTCAGTAGTTAAGAGCTTTCTGGGCTAACGCCGGTTTCTAAAGCTCTTAACTACTGTACTCTAAAGTACACTAACACCCATAAACTACCTATGTACGCCTAAACCGAGGTCCCCCCACATCGCCGACACTCAAATAAATTTTTTTAACCCCTAATCTGCCGACCGCCACCTACGTTATCCTTATGTACCCCTAATCTGCTCCCCCTAACACCGCCGACCCCTGTATTATATTTAGGGCAGGAAACGCGTCAGCGGTAGTCAGGTCTGTGTGCTGTGCCTTTGTTTTTTACTCACGGAATTTCAATAAAAGGTGAAGTTTTAACACTTATTTCATCAGCCTTACTGTTTTTTCGATTATTGGGTTCTATTTCTGTTTCACTCAGAGGTGTTGAAATAATTTCTGTTTATATTTATTAACCCCTAATCTGCCCCCCTCAACGTCGCCTCCATCTGCCTACACTTATTAACCCCTAATCTGCCGACCGCAAAGCGCCGCCACCTACCTTATCCTTATGTACCCCTAATCTGCTGCCCCTAATACCGCCGACCCCTATATTATATTTATTAACCCCTAATCTGCCCCCCTCAACGTTGCCTCCATCTGCCTACACTTATTAACCCCTAATCTGCCGAGCGGACCGCACCGCTACTATAATAAAGTTATTAACCCCTAATCCGCCTCACTAACCCTATAATAAATAGTATTAACCCCTAATCTGCCCTCCCTAACATCGCCGACACCTAACTTCAATTATTAACCCCTAATCTGCCGACTGGAGCTCACCGCTACTCTAATAAATGTATTAACCCCTAAAGCTAAGTCTAACCCTAACACTAACACCCCCCTAAATTAAATATAATTTACATCTAACGAAATTAATTAACTCTTATTAAATAAATTATTCCTATTTAAAGATAAATACTTACCTGTAAAATAAATCCTAATATAGCTACAATATAAATTATAATTATATTATAGCTATTTTAGGATTTATATTTATTTTACAGGTAACTTTGTATTTATTTTAACCAGGTACAATAGCTATTAAATAGTTAAGAACTATTTAATAGCTAAAATAGTTAAAATAATTACAAAATTACTACACTATCAATAAATTAATTAAATAAACTACCTACAATTACCTACAATTAACCTAACACTACACTATCAATAAATTAATTAAATACAATTCCTACAAATAAATACAATTAAATAAACTAGCTAAAGTACAAAAAATACAAAAGAACTAAGTTACAAAAAAAAAAAATATTTACAAACATAAGAAAAATATTACAACAATTTTAAACTAATTACACCTACTCTAAGCCCCCTAATAAAACAACAAAGCCCCCCAAAATAAAAATGCCCTACCCTATTCTAAATTACTAAAGTTCAAAGCTCTTTTACCTTACCAGCCCTGAACAGGGCCCTTTGCGGGGCATGCCCCAAGAAGTTCAGCTCTTTTGCCTCACCAGGTATCACCGATCCGTCCTGGCTCCAAAATCTTCATCCAACCCAAGCGGGGGTTGGCGATCCATCATCCGGTGGCTGAAGAGGTCCAGAAGAGGCTCCAAAGTCTTCATCCTATCCGGGAAGAAGAGGCGATCCAGACCGGCAACCATCTTGATCCAAGCGGCATCTTCTATCTTCATCCGATGACGACCGGCTCCATCCTGAAGACCTCCACCGCGGACCCATCTTCTTCCGGCGACGTGCAACTGAAGAATGACGGTTCCTTTAAGGGACGTCATCCAAGATGGCGTCCCTCAAATTCCGATTGGCTGATAGGATACTATCAGCCAATCGGAATTAAGGTAGGAAAATTCTGATTGGCTGATGGAATCAGCCAATTCAGATTCAAGTTCAATACGATTGGCTGATTCGGATCAGCCAATCAGATTGCAGCTTGCATTTCTATTGGCTGATCGGAACAGCCAATAGAATGCGAGCTCAATCTGATTGGCTGATCATCAGCCAATCGGATTGAATTGAATCTGATTGGCTGATTCCATCAGCCAATCAGAATTTTCCTACCTAAATTCCCGATTGGCCTGATAGAATCCTATCAGCCAATCGGAATTCGAGGGACGCCATCTTGGATGACGTCCCTTAAAGGAACCGTCATTCTTCAGTTGGACGTCCCGGAAGAACAGGATGGATCCGCGCTGGAGGTCTTCAAGATGGAGCCGCTCGTCATCGGATGAAGATAGAAGAGGCCGCTTGGATCAAGATGGGTTGCCGGTCGGATCTCCTCTTCTTCCCGGATAGGATGAAGACTTTGGAGGCCTCTTCTGGACCTCTTCAGCGCCCCTTTATAGAGACTCAGCCCGGATTATGGATCGCCAGCCCCCGCTTGGGCTTGGATGAAGACTTTCGTGCAGACAGATCGGTGAACCTGGCATGGTGAAGATAAGGTAGGATGATCTTCAGGGGCTTAGTGTTAAGGTTTATTTAAGGGGGGTTTGGGTTAGATTAGGGGTATGTGGGTGGTGGGTTGTAATGTTGGGGGGGTATTGTATGTTTTTTTTTACAGGCAAAAGAGCTGAACTTATTTGGGCATGCCCCGCAAATGGCCCTGTTTCAGGGCTGGTAAGGTAAAAGAGCTTTGACTTTATTAATATTAGAATAGGGTAGGGCTTTTTTTATTTTGGGGGGTCTTTGTTATTTTATTAGGGGGCTTAGGAGTAGGTGTAATTAGTTTAAAATTGTTGTAATATTTTTCTTATGTTTGTAGATATTTTTTTATTTTTTGTAACTTAGTTCTTTTTTATTTTTTGTACTTTAGTTAGTTTATTTCATTGTAGTTATTTGTAGATATTGTATTTAATTAATGTATTGATAGTGTAGTGTTAGGTTTAATTGTAGGTAATTGTAGGTATTTAATTTAATTAATTTAATGGTAGTATAGTGTTAGGTTTAATTGTAACTTAGGTTAGGATTTATTTTACAGGTAATTTTGTTATTATTTTAACTAGGTAACTATTAAATAGCAGTACCTGGTTAAAATAATTACAAAGTTGCCTGTAAAATAAATATTAATCCTAAAATAGCTACAATATAATTATAATTTATATTGTAGCTATATTAGGGTTTATTTTACAGGTAAGTATTTAGCTTTAAATAGGAATAATTTATTTAATAAGAGTTAATTAATTTCGTTAGATTAAAATTATATTTAATTTAGGGGGGTGTTAGTGTTAGGGTTAGATTTAGCTTTAGGGGTTAATCCATTTATTAGAATAGCGGTGAGCTCCGGTCGGCAGATTAGGGGTTAATAATTGAAGTTAGGTGTCAGCGATGTTAGGGAGGGCAGATTAGGGGTTAATACTATTTATTATAGGGTTAGTTAGGCGGATTAGGGGTTAATAACTTTATTATAATAGCGGTGCGGTCCACTCGGCAGATTAGGGGTTAATAAGTGTAGGCAGGTGGAGGCGACGTTGAGGGGGGCAGATTAGGGGTTAATAAATATAATATAGGGGTCGGCGGTGTTAGGGGCAGCAGATTAGGGGTACATAGGGATAATGTAAGTAGCGGCGGTTTACGGAGCGGCAGATTAGGGGTTAAAAATAAAATGCAGGTGTCAGCGATAGCGGGGGCGGCAGATTAAGGGTTAATAAGTGTAAGGTTAGGGGTGTTTAGATTCGGGGTACATGTTAGAGTGTTAGGTGCAGACGTATGAAGTGTTTCCCCATAGCAAACAATGGGGCTGCGTTAGGAGCTGAACGCGGCTTTTTTGCAGGTGTTAGTTTTTTTTTCAGCTCAAACAGCCCCATTGTTTCCTATGGGGGAATCGTGCACGAGCACGTTTTTTAGGCTGGGCTGCTTGCGTAAGCAACTCTGGTATTGAGAGTTGAAGCTGCGTTAAAAATGCTCTAACCGCTCCTTTTTTGAGCCTAAACGCAGCCTTTATGTGGACTCTCAATACCAGAGTTATTTTATGGTGCGGCCAGAAAAAAGCCCGGTGTTAGTTTTTCGGTGTTTTACCGACAAAACTCCAAAGTCTAGCCGAATGAGTTTTAAGAATTTCCAATCTACACAATCATGTGTGCAGAGAGCAGAGGTTGATAATGGAGCCCAGACAACAAACAACTCTCAACTTTTGAGTAGACATGAGAAGAGCTCAAGAGCGACAAAGAAAAGGTATAGCCTAGACCAACATTTTTCTAATGCTACAAACATTAGGGGTTAATTAGTAGCGAGTAATTGACTTTTCTGTTAATCAACAGGAAGTAGTTGGAAGGAGATAATGCCACTGCTGCAGGAAATATTCCTCAAAGATTCAACTACCGTATATTGGGGATACTACATTCATGTTATGGGCTAACAACTGTCTAAAGGGTGCCCCTTCTTTCACATAGAATAAAACAATAATAATCTCCTAATAGTGCATTGAAGCTCTTTCAACAAAGGATGCAAAGAAGAGGAAGCAAATTGATCAAATAAGTAAATTAGAAAATTGTTTAAAAAGGTATTTGAATTATGACAGAAAAGTTTTGGGCTCATGTACTTAAGAAGGAAACACATAAAAAAGAAACTGTGATCATAGTGCCCTTATCTTGATTTACTGTATTTATAATCTCATGTCACTGCAAGCATACCATGTCACAGTCTGGCAAACAGTTACAGCACTGTGAATTCTGGAAACAGAAATTGCTTTTGAGTGACATTTTGATTGCTGCAAAAGCCCTGAAGCCATTGAATTAAAAACTCAGTTTAGCAGGCGTCCAGTTTTGAAATCCATTTCAACTTAACCATATTAGTTAAAAGTTGTTTTTGAAGAGAGAATGCAGTTTTCATTTCCTAGGATAATGGCTGTATCATGTATTTCAGTATCTGTTTGCTCTAAAGGAGTTTTTACAGGTGGACAAATTATACAAAATGGACCAGTTGTTTGTTCTGTAAAGAAAATGTCCTGTATAAATGAGTCCACAAAGGGTGTTAAAACACGTAGCTAAAGTTACTCCATCCATTGGAAGCAATGCACTTGTTTATTCTGAGCTGAACACAGCCATTGATTGGTAGCTATACATTATGCTCCCTTGATTTGGGTTAGCAACTATTTTGGCTCCAAACCAATAGTATATCTCCCAACATGTCCTATTTGAATTAGTGGTCAGTGTTTTATTGGGTAGGGCCATGAGGAGGGGCCCCACAGGTTTTTCCTGGGCTGGGACTGTTGTATGTCATGTCAACGAGTCTAAGCAGAGGTCTGGCAAATCATGGTAGGAGCTAAGGACATGGAAACAAGGGCATTTGCCCTAGCCTGACACAGCGGGCATGACAGCCACCAAACCTGTGACCATCTTGGACAGTTTGGAGATCTGCTGACTTTAAAAAATACTTTAATCACTTATCATTTTGCACACAGCATCAAGTCAGTATGACTATAATGCTGTATATGATTTCTCCAGAGAGCTTCATCAGATGTCTTTAGGAGTGTCTGGTCTTGTGAAAAACAAGTCACATGACTTGTTACTTAGCCCATGCACTTTTTATGAACTTGCAAAATACATGTCCTGTTTTATCTGATTCAGTTTCTGTGACACAGCAACTCTAAAGTTTCATGTTCAAATATTGTTCCTCTCTTGAACTACACTCATGGAGTTTGGTAGTTCATTAAGAATAGAAGACTTCTTTGCCAGATGACAAAATGGATTTGCAAAGGCAAAACTGTTGTCATAATGTCTTTATTATCAATCTGAATTCTAGCGTAGACTTGTGAAGGAGAGAAAGAGGGGAACAAGTTACCAGCATTGATCAATTTAGAAATATAAAAAATCTTTTAAATGTGTTGTTCATATTATCTCAAAGATAAAGTGTCATGTTGTCTTGTCTCTTTCCCTTAAAGGGACATACTACTAAAATATGTTTTATGTTCCATCTAGAAGAGAGTATTTTCAAAATGTAGTACAATTATTTTTGGCTTTTACATTGAATAAAGCAGTTTTGTGTCTCAAGAATGGATGTTCAATGCACTCTTAATCAACTTTTGCTGAAGCCTTTTTATATATTTTTATTTTGTTTGACTGATGCTCTCTCATATATAGAGCAAAATGTGTTATTGTTGCAGGGCATGTCAATCACCCCAAATGAGTGAGTGTCAGTGTGATTGATCTTGACACTTTTGAGTTGGCGGAGAGGCAAAATAAGAAGTTTCTGTTTCATAAATATATCGCTGCAGGCTCACATTAATGCAAGCCTGCTCTGCATAGCAACTGTATCACAACATAGACTAAGATATCCCTGACAATTACTAAAAATGATAATTTAAATAATTTTATAAGGTTTACAAATCATAGGGTGATTTAAATCCTCCCCTTCAGTGTTTGGTCCTATAGCCCTTCTGTCAGCAATATACCAACCTTCAGCCCATTCTGCTAGCCACACCCAAACATCAGACCTCAGATGAAGACTCCCCTTCTACAGCCCATCTTGGAATCTTCTTACTCACATCAGATTACACCAGTGGCCTCTATTTATCAAGCTGTCAACCGCAAATACGCTGGAATTCCGTGCGTATTTCTGGCGAGCTTGATTCGCAGTTAGTTTATCAAACCCTACAGACTGGCAAAAAGTAGAATATAGTGGACGTAACATACGATCCGCCGGACACAGGTCGATGCCTACGTCACTACTAGTGATGTTGTGAACCTAAAAATTTTGTTCGCAGAACCGCCATTGACTTCAATAGGCAGGGCGAACTTTAAAACCAACAGGGACTCTTTCTGGCCACAATAGTGATGGAAAAGTTGTTTCAGGGGGACTAACACCTGGACTGTGGCATGCCGAGTGGGGATCCATGGCAAAACTCCCACGGAAGAATTACATAGTTGATGCGGAGTCTGGTTTCAAGCCATAAAGGGCATAAATCACCTAACTTTCCTAAATTGTTTTGGAATAAAGTGCTTTTAAAACCATCAGGTATGATGTTGTTATTCGATCAGGTAGTGTAAGGGTTACGCCCGCTTCACAGTGACAAACCAAACTCCCCATGTAACGCACCGCAAACAACCGCAAACAGTCCATTTACATAAAGCCACAGATTTGATAGATAAGTACATAGATTACATAGATCAATAGATGCAATATTCATATGAAGATACAAAATTACATAGATCAATAGATGCAATATACATTTGAGAGATACGAATTTACATAGATCAATAGATGCAATATACATTTGGATAGATACAAATTACATAAGTTCAATAGATGCAGATAGATGCAATATACATTTGATAGATAACGATTTACATAGATCATAGATTGCAATTATACATTTGATAGATACAAATTACATAGATCAATAGAGGCAATAGATGCAATATACATTTGATAGATACGATTTACATAGATCAATAGATGCAATATACATTTGATAGATACGAATTACATAGATCAAATAGATGGCAATATATATTTGATAGATACGATTGATAGGACAATAATGTTACAACAGATAAGAGGTGGTGGCACTGAGGATGGGAAGTAAGCACAGCATATCTGGGAGGCCTGACACACAGGCTGGCAGTAGTGGCAGCTGGCCTGCAACTAAAATTAATAACACTAGCAGACTGATGTAAAAGTTTTTTTTTAAAAAAAATTTACACTAATGTACAACAGATAGGGAGTGGTGGCACTGAGGATGGAAGTAGGCACAGTATATGCTGTGAGCCTGACACACAGCCTGGCACTAGTGGCAGGGCTGGCCTGGCAACTATAATTAAATAACACTAGCAGACTGATGTAAAAGTTTTTTTTTTTTTTTAAATTACACTAATGTTACACCAATATGAGTGGTGGCACTGAAGCTGGCAGTGGCAGGCTGGCCTGGCAACTGAAATTAGATTACACTAGCAGACTGATGTAAAAGTTTTTTTTTTTTTAAATTACACTAATGTTACACCAGATATGAGTAGTGGCACAGAGCAATTAATCACAGTATATGCTGTGAGCCTGACACACAGGCCTGCTGGCAACTGAAATTAGATTACACTAGATATGAGTGGTGGCAGTGAGCAAGTAGGCACAGTATATGCTGTGAGCCAGACACACAGGCTGACAGGCAGGCAAACGCAATTAGATTACAAAAAAAAAAAAAAAAAAAAAAAAAACGACTGAAGTTCTAGCCCTAAAAAGGGCTTTTTGGGCTGAAGTTCTAGCAGAGATCAGATGAGTCCTTCAGGACTGTAATGGACACTGTATACACTAGCCTAGCTATCAATTTCCCTATAAAATCAACAGCAGCAGCACTATCACTCCTCTCACTAAGATTGCAGGATCAGAATGAATCTAAAATGGCTGTTGCCCAGGAGCTGGGAGGGTCTGGGAGGGAGTGTCTGCTGCTGATTGGCTGAAATGTGTCTGCAGACTGTGAGATACAGGGTCAAAGTTTACTCAATGATGACGAATAGGGGGCGGATCGAACATCGCATATGTTCGCCCCCGCGGCGAACGTGAACAAGCTAAGATTGCCGGGAACTGTTCTCCGGCGAACTGTTTGCGAAATCACTAGTCACTACAGATGTTCCGAACGCAAGTTCGGCACAATCTGACTACTTTTGCTAATTATCAAAAAAACTAGCAGGTAAACTCTGCACTTTTCAAGCCCAGTGTACCTGGTTTTCAATCCGCTGCCCTGGAGGCGGCGGATGCCATAGGAATCAATGGGAGTCTGACAGCAGCGAAAGCTCATGTTCGCTATTCTGCCCCCCTCTACACCGCCTCAACTAAATAAAGTGTTTAACCCCTAAACCGCCGCTCCTGGAGCCCGCCGCAACTCTAATAAAATGTTTAACCCCTAATTTTGCCCCCCCTACACCCCAGCCACCTACATTGATACTTATATAACCCCTAATTTCCCGCCCCAAGCGTCGCCGCCACTATATTAAATTTTTAACCCCCTAAATCTAAGTCTAACCCTAACACCCCCTAACTTAAATATAATTTAAATAAATCTAAATTAAAATAACTATCAATTAACTAAAATCATTCCTATTTAAATACTAAATTCTTACCTATAAAAATAAACCCTAAGCTAGCTAGCAATATAACTAATAGTTACATTGTAGCTAGCGTAGGATTTATTTTTATTTTACAGGCATACTTTGTATTTATTTTAACTAGGTAGAATAGTTTACTAAATAGTTATTAACTATTTAATAAACTACCTAGCTAAAATAAATACAAATATACCTGTAAAATAAACCTTACCTAAGTTACAATTACACCTAACACTACACTGATCATTAAATTAATTCCCTAAATTAAAATAAATTAATTACAATTAAATAAAATTAACTAAAGTAACAAAACCCCCCACTAAATTACAGAAATAATAAAATAATTTACAAGAATTTTAAACTAATTACACCTAATCTAATCCCCCTAAATAAAATAAAAAGCCCCCCAAAGTAATAAAAAACAACTACCCTACACATAAATTACAAATATCCCTTAAAAGGGCCTTTTTCCGGGTATTGCCCTAAAGTAATCAGCTCTTTTACCTGTAAAAAAAAATACAATACCCCCAACATAAAACCCACCACCCACACACCCAACCCTACTCTAAACCCACCCAATCCCCCCTTAATAAAAACCTATCACTACCCCCTTGAAGATCACCCCTACCTTGAGACGTCTTCACCAACCGGGCAAGAAGTGGTCCTCCAGACGGTCCAAAGTCTTCAACCTATCCGAGCATAAGAGGACCTCCAGGAACGGGCAGAAGTCTTCATCCAGCGGCATCTTCTATCTTCATCCATCCGGCGAGGAGCGGCTCCATCTTGAAGACATCCGACGCGGGAGCAGTCCATCCAGACCGACGACTACCCGACGAATGAATATTCCTTTAAAGTGATGTCATCCAAGATGGCATCCCTTGTATTCTGATTGGCTGATAGGAATTCTATCAGCCAATCGGGAATTAAGGTAGGGAAAAAATCCTATTGACTTCTGCCCCTCTGGAGGACCACTTGTGCCCAGCTGGTGAAGGACGCCTCACGGTAGGGTTGATCTTCACAAGGGGGGTAGTAGTTAGGTTTTTTTTAATGGGGGGATTGGGTGGTGTTTTTAGGGGGAGGGTAGGGGTTGGTTGTGTGGGTGTGGGTGGTTGTAATGTTGGGGGTGAGTGTATTATTTATTTTTTTACAGGTAAAAGAGCTGATTACTTTGGGGCAAATGCCCGCAAAAGGCCCTTTTAAGGGCTATTTGTAATTTAGTGTAGGGTAGGGATTTTTTTTATTTTGGGGGGGGGTATTTTATTAGGGGGATTAGATTAGGTGTAATTAGTTTAAAATTCTTGTAATTATTTTTATTGTGTTTCTGTAATTTATGTGGGGGGGGTTGGTAAATTAGTTAATTTTATTTAATTGTAATTAATTTATTTTAATTTAGGGAATTAATTTAATGATATTGTAGTGTTAGGTGTAATTGTAACTTAGGTTAGGTTTTATTTTACAGGTACATTTGTCTTTATTTTAACTAGGTAGTTATTAAATAGTTATTAACTATTTAATAACTATTGTACCTAGTTAAAATAAATACAAACTTGCCTGTCAAATAAAAATAAACCCTAAGATAGCTACAATGTAACTATTAGTTACATTGTAGCTATCTTGGGGTTTATTTTATAGGTAAGTCTTTAGTTTTAAATAGGAATAATTTATTTCATGATAGGAATATTTATTTAGATTAATTTAAATTATATTTAAGTTAGGGGGTGTTAGGGTTAGGGTTAGACTTAGGTTTAGGGGTTAATACATTTAATATAGTGGCGGCAACGTTGGTGCACGGGAGATTGGGGGGATTAGGGGTTAATAAATTTAATGTAGGTGGGGCGGTGTAGGGGGGTCAGATTAGGGGTTAATTAATTTAATGTAGTTGGCGGCGGTGTTGGGGGGTCAGATTATGGGTTAATAAATTTAATGTAGGTGGCGGCGGTGTAGGAAGGTCAGATTAGGGGAAATAAATTTAATGTAGGTGGCGGCGGTGTAAGGGGGTCAGATAAGGGGTTAATAAATTTAATGTAGGTGGCGGCGGTGTAGGGGGGTCAGATTAGGGGTTAATAAATTTAATGTAGGTGGCGGTGGGGTCTGTGAGCGGCGGTTTAGGGGTTAAACATTTTATTTATTTGCGGCAGGGTCCGGGAGCGGCAGTTTAGGGGGTTAATACATATAATGTAGGTGGCGGTGGGCTCCGGGAGTGGAGGTTTAGGGGTTAAACAATTTATTAGAGTTGCGGTGGGCTCCGGGAGTGGCGGTTTAGGGGTTAATACATATAATGTAGGAGGCGGTGGGCTCTGAGAGCAGAGGTTTAGGGGTTAAACACTTTATTAGAGTTGTGGTGGACTCTGGAGCGCGGTTTAGGGGTTATTAACTTTATTTAATTGCGGGGGGTCTGGAGCGGCGGTATAGGGGGTAAACAGTTTTAGTTTTAGTGTGGGTGCTTAGTGACAGGGTATCAAGAAAGCTGCGAATAAGCCGAAGAGCAGTGAGATCGATGACTGCTCACCATACTTGGTGCGCGGCTTTTTGACAGCTTTCTTGATAAATTTGGTGAACGTATTCAGGTCCGCGGCAGCGATGTTAGGCGAACTTAGGCGAGCGTATTGGTGCCGTTGATTGCAAGAAAGTCGACGGCTTGATAAGTAGGGGGCCCATGTCTTGCAGATGCTTGTGAAGTCCCATAACCACATCAATTAGACATCTGGTCCCTGCAGCCCCCTGTTCAGTCCATACCCACATCAGATTAGACACCTGGCCCTGCAGCCCCCTCTGACGTCCCATACTGTAACCACATCAGAATTAGACACCTGGCCCTGCATCCCCCGTGAAATCCCATGCTGTAACCACATCAGATTAGACACCTGGCCCTGCAGCCCCCTGTGAAATCCCATGCCTGTAACCATATCAGATTAGACATCTGGCCCTGCAGCCCCCTGTTCAGTCCATACCCACATCAGATTAGACACCTGGCCCTGCAGCCCCCTCTGAAGTCCCATACCTGTAACCACATCAGATTAGACACCTGGCCCTGCAGTCCACCTGTGAAATCCCATGCTGTAACCACATCAGATTAGACACTTGGCCCTGCAGCCCCTTGTGAAGTCCCATACTTGTAACCACATCAAATTAGGCTCCTGGCCCTGCAGCCCCCTGAGAAGTCCCATATCCATATCAGATTACACACCAGGTCATGCACATGCTTGTGAAGTCCATACTCCTCTCATATAAAACACCATGCCCTGTACCTACCTGTGAAGTCCCATGTCCACATCAGACTAGGCACCTGGCCATGCAGCTGATTGTATGGTCAACTACCCATACCAAATTAGACAACTGACCCTGCTGCCAGGTCCTGCAGTGTTTTTGAAGTCCCATACCCACAACAAATTAGACACCTGATCCTGAAACTGTTTTGAAGTCCCATACCCCTGGTCCTGCAGCTGCTTGTGAAGTCCCATACCTATGTCAAATTGGACATTTGGTCCTGCAACTCTTTGTGAAGTCCCATAACCACAGGATCTAGATCCTTAAAAACACTGTTATACATTAATTTGTTTTCCAATTATATTCGCTTTTAACACTAACACTTTTTTGTATTATATACTAGGTCACTTGTTATGCATAGAATTTGAAATACATGTAAATAAAACTTTATAGCACACAATTTTGTTGAAGACTTGCCACAAATAACATATTGTGTGCTGCAGTGAAAGTGAGACAAATGGACAGTAGAGGGAGCCAGGACAGTCCAAGGGGTAGGCACAGTAAAAGTCCAAGGTTTACTCAAAGGGAGAGTCCACAGGGGGTTCAACATGCTAGTCCAAAGGCAAGGGTCAATCCAAGTGGGAGTCACAGGACAAGTCCAAGGGAGAGTCACAGGGGAAAACAAGGAGGGAGTCATAGTGGGACAAAAGAATATTACCAACAGAAGTCAAAGTAGACACAGTGGGGAACTGTTTTGCATAACTAAAATCTAGCACAAAACACATAAAAAAAATTAATTACAATTTTACAAATATCCTCTCTTGTTACTGTCATCACATTCCCCGTTTACAGGACTTCTCTAGACTGGCCCCCATCTTGTGGAACTCCCTGCCTCACTCCACAAGACTCTCCCCTAGATTTAACAGCTTCAAAGCGCTCCCTAAAAACTCTACTATTCAGGGGATGCTTACAACCAACACTACCTTTCCTAACTCCATTGCTTTCCCCTTGAACCCCTTAGAATGTAAACCTTTGAGCCCAGCTGTTTGCAGATCACCTTCATAAGAGCTGACTACAACAGTGAAACTCTCGGCAGGGCCCTCTACCCACTTGATCCCTACAAAAGCTATCCTGTATACCGACTATGTTTACCGCGCGTGGAATCTGATGGCGCTCTAACAAATACCTGATAATAATAATAATAATAATAATAATACTATAGTTACACTATAATAACACATCTAATAAAAATATTCACAAAAATATTGCAAAACAAAGTTATAAATGCTCAAAGATATGAGGTCTCGCTTGCAGGCAAAATGGCTTTAACATTGAGATACATACATATACATCTCTAATATATGTCTCTATTTATGTTTATTAAGTTAGGGGTGTTAGGGTTAGGGTTAGACTTAAGCTTTAGGGGGTTAATAAATTTAGTATAGCGGCGGCAACATTGGGGACGGCAGATTAGGGCTTAATAAATGTTGGTAGGTGGCGGCGATGTTAGGGACAGCAGATTAGGGGTTATTAAGTATTTAACTAATGTTTGCGAGGCAGGAGTACGGCTGTTTAGGGGTTAATATGCCTTATTCTAGTGTGGTAATGTCCAGAGCGGCAGATTAGGGGTTAATAATTTTATTTTAGTGTTTGCGATGCGGGAGGGCCTCGGTTAGTGGGGTTTAATAGGTAATTTATGGGGTTTAGTGTACTTTTTAGTACTTTAGGTTATGAGTTTTATGCTACAGGCTTTGTAGTGCAAAACTCATAACTACTGACTTTAAAATGCGGTACCGAATCTTGACGGTTAGGGTGTACCACTCACTTTTTGGCCTCCCAGGACAAGCTCATAATACCGGTGCTATGGAAGTCCCATTGAAAATAGACTATACGCAATTTGCGTAAGTTGATTTGTCGGTAAGGCCAAAAAAGGTGTGCAGTGCCCCTAAATCTGCAAGACTCGTAATATCAGCGGTAGAAAAAAAGCAGCGTTAGAGACTTAACAGCTGCTTTTTTTATTTTACTCGTAACGCAAGACTCGTAATCTAGCCGATATTTATGCAATATTTATATTTAATAAAGTGTTATACTGTGTATGTACTGTAAATATTCACATTCTAATGTTCTGCACATAGCAGAATATGTTCAAAGTATTTCAAAATAGATATTCCTATATATCTGTTTTAATCTATACCTATACTGTATATATTTACTTTCAACACCTAATACGAGCACAACCTGACGTGCTGAAAAAGCTTGCTTCTAGCGCAATTAATGCTCAAGCAGGGGTGGTAATTAGCGCTCCACTCATAATCTGGCCCATTATTGGTATACCGCATAGAACACACACAAAAAAAGAAAATGAAACAGCCATCTGTATAGTAGAAGGAGGAGAAGGAAACACATATGACACAAAGACAGCAGACTAATATTCTCACAAGCTCCTAGAAAAAAACATATTGGGGCAGATTTATCATATATCTGTCTGACATGATCCACTCAGCATACGATGTCGCATTTAGCATTGCACAAGCAGTTCTGGTGATACGGTGCTTAATTAATTCGGCCCCCATTGTGTTAATAAAAGTGATGGTAATCTCTCCCTTTTTTAAAATCATATCCGGAATATTAGTGATATTTAGATAGAGTTGAATTCATCAGCTGTAACAAAGATGCGCTATAAGTAACTTTTTTTATATACTGTAGATATGAAATTCAAATACCCATGTTCTGCCGCCTGCTTCAAAGTAAATTTTTTCTGTGAGCTAAAGGTTTGAATTGTTCTCCAATCAGCGCTCTAGCTACAACAAAAGTGCCATAGGGGAGAGCGCTGATTGGACAACCAAATTTTAACTCACAGAAAAATGTACTTTTGAAGTAGGCGGTGGAGCGTGGAGAATTTAAATTTAATATCTATATTAAAAAGTAAGTTGCCTTTAGAAATATAGATTGTTTTCTCATTTTAAAAAGAAATAAATACATCATAAACACACATGTATAAACAATATTGTACTTTATGGAAAAATAGCAAAATAACTTTATATCATACAGCTTTATTCTAAACATAATGTAAAAGGTATTTTATACCAAAATTAAAACCTACATTCGTTTAAACCTTTTAATCACAGTTTTTGTTTTCGAAGGGAGTCCAGGCAAAGCAATTCTGCTTTTCATTTATTTTGTTCATTGCTTTTTTCCCAACCTCTTGTAAATGGAATGCTTGACTGCAAAGGTTATTGCGTGCAAACCTTGTGATATCTGAAGGTAACTGAAACATGTTTTCTATGTTATTCCATTCCAAGGACCTGCTGTATGCATTCCAGTAAGATAATGAATCAAAGCACTCTTATTCGGCTATTTAGGTATTAATTCTGTTGTTTTGTATTTTGTCTGTTATTGTACAATAAAAGGAGGTCTAAGGAAAGAGGTGCTATTGCCCCAAAAATATCACATATATGTAATTTTCCACATTATCAACTTCTTTAGTTAAGTATGGAACTTTAACCCCTTAATGACCACAGCACTTTTCCATTTCTGTGCGTTTGGGACCAAGGCTATTTTTACATTTTTGCAGTGTTTGTGTTTAGCTGTAATTTTCCTCTTACTCATTTACTGTAACCCACACATATTATATACTGTTTTTCTCGCCATTAAATGGAATTTCAAAAGATACCATTATTTTCATCATATCTTATAATTTACTATAAAGAAATTATATAATATATGAAGGAAAAAATGGAAAAAAAACACACTTTTTCTAACTTTAACACCCAAAATCTGTTACACATCTACAGTCCACCAAAAAACTCCCATGCTAAATAGTTTATAAATTTTGTTCTGAGTTTAGAAATACCCAATGTTTACATGTTCTTATGCTTTTTTTGCAAGTTATAGGGCCATAAATACAAGTAGCACTTTGCTATTTCCAAACCACTTTTTTTCAAAATTAGCGCTAGTTACATTGGGACACTGATATCTTTGAGGAATCCCTGAATATCCCTTGACATGTATTATTTTCACAATTTTTTTTCACAAACTTTAGGTTTCTCACTGAAATTATTTACAAACAGCTTGTGCAATTATGGCACAAATGGTTGTAAATGCTTATCTGGGATCCCCTTTGTTCAGAAATAGCAGACATATATGGCTTTGATGTTGCTTTTTGGTAATTAGAAGGCCGCTAAAGTGCCTACTGCGCACCACACACCGTGTATTATGCCCAGCAGTAAGGGGTTAATTAGGGAGCATGTAGTGAGCGTGTAGGTTAATTTTAGCTTAGTGTAGTAGACAACCCCAAGTATAGATCTAGGGCCATTTGGTAAATTTCATGCCACCATTTCACCTCCAAATGCGATCAAATAAAAAAAAAAAAAAAGGTAATTTTTTTCACAATTTAAGGTTCTTTCCACAGAAATTATTTACAAACCAGCTAGCAGTGAAGGGTTAATTAGTTGCTTAAGGGAGCTTGCAGGTTTAATTTTAGCTTTAGTGTAGAGATCAGCCTCCACCTGACACATTACACCCCATGATCCCTCCCAAACAGCTCTCCTTCCCTCCCCCACCCCACAATTGTCCCCCATCTGAAGTACTGGCAAAAAGTCTGCCAGTACTAAAATAAAAGGGTTTTTTTAAATTAATTTTTTTTAATAATAATTCTGCTGTGTAGGATCCCCCCTTAGCCCCAACCTCCCTGATACCCCCCAATCAGCTTTCTAAACCCCCCCCCCCCCTCTGCCTTATTGTGCACCATATTGGGTACTGGCTGCTGGCTGCCAGTACCCAGTTTGAAATCAAATGTTTATTTTTTTATTTAAAAAAAAAAAAAGTTTTTCTGTAGTGTAGCTGCTCCCCCTCAACACCCGACACGCGCATGAACGCTCCAATGCACGTGCACGCAAACCACAAACAAATCCCGCCCCCCTCCTCTACTGATAGCCGCCACACTCCCTGCTTGGGCATGCTCCCACCCCACCAACGACCATTGCCATCAATAGCCGATGCAGAGAGGGCCACAGAGTGGCTCTCTCTGCATCGGACTGCTTAAAAACAGTTATTGCAGGATGCCTCGAATATCGAGGCATCACTGCAATAACAAGAAAGCGTCTGGAAGCGATCAGGATTGCTTCCACCGCTTTCAAAGACCAACAACGTACAGGTTATGTCCTTGGTCGTTAAGGACATTTTTTTGGAGGACGTACTCTGCACGTCGTTGGTCATTAAGGGGTTAAAGGGATATAAAACCCATTTTTTTTGTCTTTCATGATTCAGATAGAGCATGCAATTTTAAGCAACTTTCTAATTACTTCTATTGTCATTTTGTCTTTGTTCTCTTGGAATCTTTATTTGAAAAGCAGCAGTCTAAGCTTAGGAGACAGTACACTTTTGGTTCAGCACCTGGGTAACGCTCGCTGATTGGTGGCTAAATGTAGGTTTCTAAAATCAAAGTAACCCCCAGCCCCCAAATAAAAAGCCTATCTTAAAAACTAAAATAAAAATTGCCCTGTTAAGGGCATTTGGTAGGGTATTACCCTAAATTGATTATAGCTATTTTACTTTAACAAATAAAATCATATTATAAAAACCTACCCTAAAAAAATCCCTATCCTAAAAAAAAGATTGCCATAAAAAGAGCATTTGCTATGGCATTACCCTTAGAATGGCATTTGGTAGGGCAGTGTCCCTTAAGTGATTATAACTGTTTTACCCTGAAAGAAAAAGAAATGCCCTATTAAAGTAAAATCCTATCATAAAAAAGATTGCATCTGAGAAGGGGCATTAGGTAAGACATTGCCCTTAGAAGGATTATTTGGTAGGGCATTGCCCTAAAGAGATTATAGCTCTTACGCTCTGAAAAAAGCCCCATTCTAAAAAAAAACTATCCTCAAAAAGTTGCCCCTGAGGAGGGCATTTGGAAGGGCATGGGCATAAAGCGATTAAGCTCTTTTGCAAAAAATATATAATAATCTATTGGCTATTTTACTAAGAGTTCAAAAATCAGTCGATAGAAATACAAGGGGCATCCCCAGCAGAGTGCCACCAAGGCTGAAGATAGAAGCACTGCTTTGGAAAAGTAGCTGCCCACCTAGGAGCTGGAATTCAAAATGGGTAAGTACCATCTTTGGGAGTTTATGGGGCTGTAGTGTTAGGATTTTTTGGGTGGATGTTTTTTTTAGGATAAGTTTGTTTTTTTTAGATAGGTGGGGGTTATTTTGGCTTTTAGAATAGGATATTCTTTTTGAAACAAGAAAACTAAATCACATGAGGGCTGGTGTCCTCAAAATGCCCTTCTAAAGGGCAATTTTTAGAGTAGGCAGGCCTTATTGTTAGTAAAGGACTTTTTATTTTGGGCTGGGCTTTATTTATGGGACTTCAGTTTTGGTAGTTTAGGGGTTAAGTAGGTTTAGGGGGATAATGCGGTGGGGGTATTGGCAGTGTAGTGGTTCAATAGTTATTGTTTTATTAGTTTGTGCAATATATTAAAAAGGGATCCTTTACTTTACATCACTAATATCAGCGCCAATTCTGCTTAGAATATTTCGCCAGCATCGCCACCTATTGCGATGTATAGTAAAAAACCTCTCAGTGATGCTGCCTTTCAGGTGTTCCCTCTAAGGCCCACATTTTTTAAGCACCTACAAATTAAGCTGTGGGAGAATTTCCAGATAAAAAAGAGTTACTTTTAATATGGCTCTCATATGCATAAATTGATATTTTGCAATCTACATGTCTCTATTTACTTCAAAGAGGGGTAAGCTTTTTAGATACAAGCCATACAAACTAACTGCTAGATTACGAGTCCTTGCATTAGGCTTAAAAAGCTTGCGTTGGTATTACAAGTTTTGCAGGTACAGGTGTACCGCTCACTTTTTGGGCCAAAACTCGGAAATATCGCAAATCCACTTACGTCAATTGCGTATTCTCTTTTTTCAATGGGACTTGCATTGTGTCAGTATTACAAGTCTGCCAAAAAGTGAGCGGGTAGACCCTCTCCTGTCAGCCTGGGTACCGCATTTAAAAGTCAGTAGTTAAGAGTTTTACACTACAACGCCGTAGCATATAAACTCTTAACTAAAGTGTTAAAAAGTACACTAACACCCATAAACTATCTATTAAAAAAACATTAACCCATTATCTGCCAAACCGGACATAGTCGCCACTATAATAAATATATAACCCTAAACCCGCCGCACTGCTGCCTCGCAAACACTAGTTAAATTTATTAACCTCTAATCTGCCATCCCTAACATCGCTGACACCTACCTACATTTATTAACCCCTAATCTGCTGCCCCCAATGTCGCCGCACTATATTAAAGTTATTAACCCCTAAATCTAAGTCTAACCTTAACCCTAACCCCCCTAACTTAAATATAATTTAAATAAATATAAATAAAATTCCTATCATTAACTAAATATATTCCTATTTAAAACTAAATACTTACCTTTAAAATAAACCCTAAGCTAGCTACAAGATAACAAATAATTACATTGTAGCTAGTTTAGGGTTTATTTTATTTTACAGGCAAGTTTGTATTTATTTTAACTAGGTAGAATAGTTTATTAAATAGTTATTAACTATTTAATAACCACCTAGCTCAAATAAATACAACAGTACCTGTAAAATAAAACCTAACCTAAGTTACAATTACACCTAACACTACACTATAATTAAATTAATTCCCTAAATTAAATAAAATTATCTAAAGTACAAAAACAAACACTAAATTACAGAAAATAATAAGACAAATTACAAGATTTTTAAACTAATTACACCTAATCTAATCCCCCTAACAAAATAAAAAGCCCCCCCAAAATAAAAAAAACCCTACCCTACACTAAATTACAAATAACCCTTAAAAGGGCCTTTTGCGGGCATTGCCCAAAGTAATCAGCTCTTTACCTGTAAAAAAAATTACAAATTGCCCCCACATTAAAACCCATCACCCACACAACCAACCCTACTCTAAAAACCCACGCAATCCCCCGGATGTCGGATTGTCTTGAAGATGACACGCTCCGCGCCGGATGGATGAAGATAGAAGATGCCATCTGGATGAAGACTTCTGCCCCGTCTGGAGGGACCACTTCTGCCCGGCTTGGATGAAGACTTCTGCTCGTCTGGAGGACCACTTCTGCCTGGTTGGATGAAGACATCTCCCTGGTAGGGTGATCTTCAGGGGGTTAGTGTTATTTTTTTTAAGGGGGGATTGGGTGGGTTTCAGAGTAGGGTTGGTTGTGTGGGTGGTGGGTTTTAATGTTGGGGGGGGATTTGTAATTTTTTTTACAGGTAAAAGAGCTGATTACTTTGGGGCAATGCCCCGCAAAAGGCCCTTTTAAGGGCTATTTGTAAATTAGTGTAGGGTAGGGATTTTTAAGGGGGGGGGCTTATTTATTTTGTTAGGGGGATTAGATAAGGTGTAATTAATTTAAACATCTTGTAATTTGTTTATTATTTTCTGTAATTTAGTGTTTTTTTTTGTTGGTATTTTAGATAATTTTATTTAATTTAGGGAATTAATTTAATTATAGAGGTAGTGTTAGGTGTAATTGTAACTTAGGTTAGGTTTTATTTTACAGGTACATTTGTCTTTATTTTAGCTAGGTAGTTATTAAATAGTTAATAACTGTTTAATAACTATTCTACCTAGTTAAAATAAATACAAACTTGCCTGTAAAATAAAAATAAACCCTAAGCTAGATACAATGTAACTATTAGTTATATTGTAGCTGTCTTAGGGTTTATTTTACAGGTAAGTATTTAGTTTTAAATAGGAAAAAATTTAGTTAATGATAGTAATTTTATTTAGATTTATTTAAATTATATTTAAGTTAGGGGTTGTTAGGGTTAGACTTAGGTTTAGAGGTTAATAACTTTAATATAGTGGCGGCGACGTTGGGGGCGGCAGATTAGTGGTTAATAAGTGTAGGTAGGTTGGGGCGGCAAATTAGGGGTTAATACATATAATTTAGGGTGTCAGCGATGTTGGGGGCAGCAGATTAGGGGTTCATAAGTATAAGTAGGTGGCGGCGGTGTCCGGAGTGGCAGATTAGGGGTTAATAATATAATAGTAGGTGTCAGCGATGTCTGGGGCGGACAGATTAGGGGGTAATAAGTGTAAGATTAGGGGTGTTTAGACTCAGGGTTCATGTTAGGGTGTTAGGTGTAGACATAAATGTATTTTCCCCATAGGAATCAATGGGCTGCGTTTGGAGCTTTAACGCTGCATTTTTTCCTAGGGAAATCGGGCACAAGCACGTTCAGCCAGCTCACCGCTAATGTAAGCAGCGCTGGTATTGAGGTGAGATGTGGAGCAAAATTTTGCTCTACGATCACTTTTTTGCAGTTAACGCCGTGTTGTAAAATCCCGTAATACCAGCACTGTATGTAAGTGAGCGGTGAGCATAAACTGCTCGTTAGCACCGCACAGCTTCTAACGCAAAACTCGTAATCTAGCCGTAAATTTCAAGGTATGAAAGGGGCAAATGTCTGTTTTGATATTAAAAAGGTAGATCAGAGTTTTCTCTATTGCTCTATCACTTGAATGTTAATTAACCCTCATTTTAATGTAACATTTGAAAAAAAAAAAGTGTAGAAAAACAAACCATGAACAGGTACATTATACTACAAAATGTATCCCCTTTAATGTCTTCCCAATGATCTATTTGACCTGCTACAGTGTATTAACTTGTTACAAAATACAACTAGCCCCTATCCTTTCTCAATTGCATTTACCTATAGAAACCTCCACCTATACTGAAAATAGTGAATACCACAGTATTCTCTATACAAAAGCTACGTAAACAAGAGACAGCAGCAGAAATTAACCCTGAGTGAGGTTAGAAAATAGTTAATAAAATGTTCTCTTTCTATAGCCTTCTCTAAGGGTCTGATGATGACAACTTGCCTGCATGGTGAACGATCATGCATAATCTTTGAGGGGCATTTTTTAGCATTATATTGTTGTAATGTATGCATTTGTCCTTCACATTCAGAACCCAATATAGCGAGATAAACAATTTAAATGGTAGAATTTTGCTTTCTAAAATTGTTTAAGGGACCTCACAGTACTGATGAGACCTCTTACATCATCTCACCAGAGTGGAGAGCTTTAGATCATTGGGCCCTTAGTATTGGCCCTTGTGTATGGAGAGATATGGTTGAGATGTCAATGACCAAAAACAGCTAATTCTTTTACAAAAATTAATCTAAAAGACCAACTTCTCATACATTTAATAATGTGCACTAAGTATAACAAGTTATTGGGAACACATGAAGTACAGTGTCCCTTTAACTAGCCAAAGCAATTAACATACATAGGAGGATTTTCAGGGACTAATGTTCCTGAAATATCATAACAAAATAAAAGATCTCAATGTCTTTAAGCTTTTATTTTATGTGCAGACTTTGTAATCCAGTGCTAAATGTATGGCTAAATGTATGATGCACACTGTGTATGCATGAAATGTCTTAAAGCCCCTTTAAACATTTCTTGAAATGGATTTAGAATGCAATTGATGCCCATAATGTATTCATTTTAAGTAAAGTAATACCGGCCATTATACTTCCATTACACTGCAAATGCATTTTTATAGCATTAAAGTGTACCAGGTCAAATAGAATACATTAACCTATTGCTACAATTCCATATATTTCATTTGTCAAATGCATCCTATTTAAGAATTATATTTATATATATATTTTTTAACTAGTAACACATATCACGTGAATGCTACTATTCATAGTTAGCTATTGTTAAATATTGAATATTACAGGTTTCGTATTTCCTGCCCTTTCTGCTAAAAATGTATTTTATAGATGATTTCTACTAAATATTTAGCAGGAAAATGAAACATTCAATTCTCACATAAAATATTCTTTGTCATTTTCTCAAGGAAGGTTAGGTATCAATAAAACACTTACAAACCATTACAACTTGCTGTGAGAAGTTTATTTTCAACTATTTTTTAACTTATTTTTCTACTGCATTAAAATCCATTAGAACCACTACAGTTTGAGTTAATTGACCAACCACATTTCTAAATATAAAAAGTTATCTTAGAACAGGATTTAGTAAATACACAAAAAAACTAACAAAAAAAAAAGCTTATATCAAATTTTTCACTGAGGTTTCCTACAAAACTAAAACTACTTACAAGTAGAAGCCATTCATCAATATGATTTCTTCACAGAATACTTTAACTTTATTGGACCTCCTTTAAAAGGCATAAAATCATATTGTTAAACCTTGCAAAAGGATTAAATTCAATGTCAAAGTAGGCTCCAGAGCAGCAATGCACTACTCGGAGCTGACACACCTGCAGAGCCAATGACAAGAGATATCTATGTGAAGTCACCAATAGCCAGCTAGCTCCCAGTAGTGCACAGCTGCTCCTAAGCCTCCCTAGGTATGTCTTACAACAAAGAATACCAAGAGATCAATGCAAATTACGTGTACTTTATGACACATGTAGTTTACATATTTTTTATTATTACCATAAGTTTATATTTTAACAGTTTTTTTTAAAGGGACAGTTTACTCAAAAAAATTATCGCCTTTAATTTGTTCCCAATGCTCCACTTTACCTGCTGGAGTGTATTAATTGGTTTACAAGCATTTCCATTAACCTTATATTGGCATATGAATTAGTTATTTAGCCTTGTGGTGTCCACACCCATCCTGAAAGTTTTTGGCCACGAGGCCCAGCTGTATTAACACAGCCAGTAGAAGAAATTACACTTCCAGGGGGTTATAGAAGAGATAAGGTAATAAAATGTTAATTCCATTGTTCTCTAGAAGTATTGGTGATTGGTTTATGACAGATATAAGATAAAGAAGCAGGTATATTTACACAATGTGATAAAGTAATGAGATCTGATTATACCTACAAGCTCAACCCATTTTATTAGGTTGTGACTTCAAAACACAAAATCAGCTAAGTCATATACACAAATAAGCCTTAAAAAAGCAAATTTCATACATTTTATACTTTGCAGCGGGTAAAAAAAAGTAATTGGAAACACATTAAGGGAAAAATAATTTATAGTTTACTGTCCCTTTAAAGGTTTTTATTGAACATATGCATAAAGTGTACATACATGTTTGTATAATGCATAACAATATTGAAATAAAGGCTGCCGTACTGCTTTGTAATACAATGATTACAACAAATATAAGAAAACTATGAAGTTTGACACCATTACATCTTTATCAGTCAATAAATCACAAATACTTATTAATACCTGTAACGGAAGCTTCCGTTACTTTTGTACTTGGAGAGGACTGCATGCCAGCCTCCTCCCCACCGACTATGTACCCAGGAACTTGAGGGGATTCTATGATTTGGGAGGTGGGTGCCCAGGGTACATTTGGAGTACTTTTACCCTGAATTCAGGTTTACGCAGTTTTCCATGAATTCCCAGAGACTCTAAGAACTGAAGGGCCTTGAAAATTCCTGTGTTTTGTTGGAGTATAAGGTGACAGCCCAATCCAGCATTGTCTGCTGCAACCCCCCCCCCCCTAGACTCAGAGACTCAGAAATGTTTGAGCTAATTGTAACCTCCTGCTCTAATGCTGGGACCCCCTGTTGTTATCTAGTCTAGGTGTGAAGTGGTCTATCTGTTATTGTATGAGTCATCAATTGTCCTTTTGTAAGTCAGGATGTGATTAGAATCTTGTTTAACTAACCATTGTCTGATGTTTGTCTCATTGTATAATATTTGTTTCTATTGATTATGTAGTAACTACCCCCATTTGTTGGAAATGTATAAAAGCTGTGTTTTCTGTGCAATAAAGCAGTTCCTATTTTGACCCTCAAGCATTCAGTCTTGGCTAATGTTCTGGAGGTAGCTATAACAATTTGCAGTGGCCATTATTCTAATAGCGGAAGGTATCCAGTGGAGGTTCATGGTTGGCGTTTGGTGGGAGAAAGCTGACTTTAGCGGGTATACCCAGTCTGGGGCACCGAGACCGGCTACAATAACCCTTGTTTCTATAGGTTGTCTGTTACATCCTATAGGGACATTTAGAGATGTAGAGTAAGATATAAAATAATAGCGGGTCTTTAACTTTTTGGGATAATATATTTCCCACACATTTTTAATTTCTATATAAATTTCCTTGTGTTTAGTTTTTATATCGTAGAAATCTTCTAGATTTAAAACTGTATTACATTGATCTATCCATTGTGCTAGGTTGGGAATTGTAGTTGCTCTCCAACTTCTGGCTATCAAACGCTTTTGCGCTATTAATAAAGATATGAAGCAGTTTAATTTGACAAGTGGTTAGTTTTTTGGGGGGTCAAATTAAATAGCCATATAAGTGGATTTAGTAATGTTTGTAAACATCCATTTCATGTCTTATGGGGTGATATCTATGCCCAGTTCAAATTCCCATTTATCAATATAGTATGGAGTATGTCCAAGAGTTTGGGTTTGCAATATAGTGTATATGAGTGATAAAGAATGTTTTGATTGGAAAATGATTACTACATAGGAGTTAAAATTGTGTAAGGGGTCTCATCATATTTCTCCTTTCCGGGTGTCTGGATATATAGGAGTGTATAAGTTTTATCCTTCTTTGGTTAACCCATGCCCGCGTTGCTCACATTACAAGGCAGATACACTTCACATGTTTTGACATGTCCTAAAGTTAGACAATTATGGTTGAAAATTGTTTATTGGTTTAACAAACTATACAAAGTTTAAAATTGCGTTAGCCGCGGAGGATATTATTTTGTTATCTCCACGTAATGACGCTTTCAATAGTAATACTATAAATAGTATAAATACAGTCATATTAGTAGTTAGATACTGTATACTTAGAAATTGGAAAAGTAAGTCTCCACCAGGATTAGCTATGTTGTTTAAAACACTTCAAGATCAAATTGTTTTTGAGTCATTCCATCTATATGATGCCTCGGAGAATAGAATTAAAAAGTTCTTATGGAGATGGTCCCCAGTCCATTTTAACTTACCCCAGTTCCCAGTCAAAAATTGATTCTTGCCCCTTTTTATCATCAGTAATCTATGCGGAATTGACTTTATTGAATGTTTTTCCACATAGTTGATAAAACAGTCATGAGGGGTATGTCTGGAGGGGTGAGGAGAGGAGGGGAGGAATTATGTCTTTTTTTTTTTTTTTTCTTCTGTTTTTGTTGTTTGTGTGTGTGTTCAGTTTTGTCTTGGTTTGTTAGTTATTTGTGGTGATACTTTAGGTTGTTCCATATATCTTCCAAAAAGGAAGAAATAATCAGAGTGTACACAAATGTATTATTTGTTTTGAGATTTAAAATTTAAAGTATAAAGTCTATATGGGGAGCTGTGATTCTATTATTATTATTATGAGGAAGCTGCGTCTTCCGGAGAACCTATTGTGTGCGGTTTACAGAGTTATATGGAACATATAGTACTTTGAAGATGTTTTGGAATGTCTATTGTGAAATAACCAGTTAAAAAATTTTTTTTTATTTTTTTTAAGTCAACTATATGTTTCAGATACTAATTTTTTATGCACATAAGATTTAAGTTTGTTAAGTACAGATCGTATCTATGTACTATAAAAAACTATTCTGGTCAAAATTGCATTTTTGCCCTGCGTGGCATATATTATTGAGCTATGTTTTTTATGTTTGTTGGCTTATTCAAATAAAAAGAAATATAAAATAAAAAAAAAAAGGAGTGACATTGGTGTAACTTAAACCAATCTTGTAAAAAGGCTAACCCTTTTTCTTTCAGTTCATCTACTGCAAATCATCTTTGTTCATTGCCCAGTTGATATATCATTAAAGATCTACCAGCTAGATTAAGAGTTTTCAGCGCTATAGGGAAATTAACGACCGCAACAAAAGCTGCTTATTTCACCTTCCTATAGCGCAGCTATACAGATATACAAAAAGCTGGCTTGTGCGGGCGATATGGTGGCGTTGAGCTCATACTGCACCCAAATACAAGCGCTGCTTGACGTGCTCATGCACAATTTCCTCATAGACATCAATGGGGAGAGCCGGCAAAAATAAGCCTAACACCTGCGATCGCAGAAACAAAAGCTCCGTAATGCAGTCCCATTGATATCTATAGGGAAAAAAAGGTATGTTTAAACCTAACACCCTAACATAAAAACCATGTCTAAAACACCCCTAATCTGCTGCCCCCGACATTGCCCCGCCACCTACATAATGTATTCACCTTTAATCTGCCGTCCTAACATCGCGCCACCTAAATAAAACTATTAACCACGTGTTATATATTTTAGATTAAAATATTAATTATGACTATCTCAGCAGTAACCTCCAACGTGTTATATATATACTGTATATTAGGTTACAGACATAATTAAGACTATCTCAGCGGTAACCTCCAATATATTTGTATTATTTTTCTGTAGTTCTAATCCGGTGATATCTTTTTAAACACGGCAAATTATAATTGTGGGGTAAAGAGGATTCAGTTTTGAAACATATATACAGATTTATTAAACATTAAACAAGATACTAATAATGATATACCATTTAATTATAGACAAAACAAACTCTCTGATACACTATGAAATTAAATATGCTACCACACTTCATTTTGATCCTATGGGTACAAATCTAACAGTGAAGTCTATAACAAGGTAAAAATAAATCAGCATGAACGAATTATGCAATATGTGTTACTAACAACGGTTATTTAATACAATCTTAGCCAAATATTACCATGAAAATTATATCTGGATATTTAGCAATTTATAGAAATTAATCAGATTCAGAAAGCATGGCTAACCAGTAAAACAATTAAAACCCTGTCTGATGCCTCAACAGGTCTCAGCTTTAGGGAATATAATATAGCTAAATTAAATATATTTAAAAATAATACCCAGAGATTTCCTTACAATAAGCGGAATTAAATGAACACTATCTATAACAAGATTTTTTGTATTGTTAGATAAATTAGATTCCTAGACAACATAAACCAGACTATAGGGGTAAGTACATATAGAAACGGGGCCTATTATTATCTAATACAAATCTTAATTAGGACCTTAAATGCAATAACCTGCTTAAATATAAGTAAAGACTTTTTATATTTTCCCAAGCCCTGGGTTATCACTAGTCAAAACTGTGTGTTTCCTCTGCATCCGGTCCCACAAAATCTCTTAGTCCACAGGAAAAACCGACAATAATTTCCAAGGGTATCAAAAATATGAGATGGGTACCACCAAGATTCAAAAGTTCTTTTTCAGGGAAAAATTTTGTACAGAGTATCCACTCACTTTTCTCCAACCCAGAGTCCTTTGTGAATGTTGTGTAACCCAATTTATCCTGAACCTATAACTCCGCCCTAATCTCTAACAGCCATTCACAGATGTGTGGGGACCTGCAACACTGTGATTGGATGAATACTAATTAACTTTTGGGAATAATTCACCCAATGTTAAGTATAGCTGTTGTACTTTTACTAGTTTGGCCACAAGATGGCAAATGGTGAGTTGTGCTATAAAAGTGAACTAATTCTTACATTTATCCTTAGAATTTATTTTTCATATATCACACATACACACACACACACACACACACACATATATATATATATATATATATATATACATTCATACAGTACATACACACAGGACATACACATATTCATAAATCTAATCAGTGAGCTAGACTTCATAAATTTACCAAATATATTTAAATAAGTATTCATGTCTTTATGGCTTATCATTTAGGCATTGCCTTATTAAAAATATATGTACATGGGCTTTAACGGAGGGAGATAATGTATATATACATCAATGGGCATGTTGAAGCATGAGATCTCAGACTAGATACCACCCATTGTTGGATACCTGCTTTGGAGGTTCTAATTAACAAACCATCTTGTAACTTGAACTGTGATTTGGATTTCATTAAGATTCTAAGATCTTCCTTACCGATACAATCTCTTTTGAGATGGGGTTGTTTTCAGGGTCTTCTAAATGTTTATAGAAAATAACCTATAATGGGGTCTTCTCTTTGACTAGTGATCAGATCATTACTAGGAAAATCCTGACTCCATTGTACCAGGTTAGGCTCATCCTGTTGTTTAGCCTGATTTCTGGTAATGACCTCTACCTGAATTGCGCCCATTAAGTGGTCAATATTAAGGAGCTCTCCAATTATGGCTCCTTGTTTTGCTAATGAATCTGCAAGATCATTGCCTTCCTTATCAGGACCTTGAATTCTTGAATGACCCTTGTTCTTTTTCCAGTGTATGGTTAAACCATTGGACACCACTAGCTTATCAATTTCACAGAAAAAACTTGCCATGTTTGACTGGTTTGTTGTTAGTTTTCTGCATGCCATTTCTTTTCCAAGCTGGCAGGTATTCAACAAAACTGTCATGCACATAATTTGAGTCAGTACTGATCACAAATTCATGAATACCTTGTTCAATAGCCATTTCAATGTTTTTTAGAACAGCAGTGAGTTCTGCAACTTGATTGGACCTTAGTCCAATGTTGAAACCCCACAGGAATCTATTTGCCCAAATTATACCAATGCCAGTGACTAATCTACACTCATTATCAATAGTGGCATGGTAAGAACAACCATCAACATATACCCAAGGTAATGTTTGACACTGGTCCTCATTATATATTTTATATGGGGAAAGCAATTGTTCCTACAGGAAATCATCTTCTAAAAATTCTTCCCCATGGTCCTTAGCAGTACAGACATGGAGCTCAGCAAGCCCCTTTGCAACTGGATTCTTTTTATTTTGCTTGTAGCAAATTTCTAAAGGCCAGCCTTGTAAGGAAAGGGTCCAAGCTGTCATGCACTATTTGAGATGTTCCCATCTCTTATTCTCTCACTTTGCAAGATAAAGCAAAGGCTGGTGGGCCGTTTCTACAATAATTTTCTCGCCCTGTATATAGCTGCGGAAATTTTGTAGAGCCCATACAGTAGATAATAGGGCTTTTTCACAATCGCTAAATTTTATTTCTACTGGGGTTAAAGTTTTGCTCGCATAAGCAATGACTTTGCTTAAATTATCATGATTTTGGTATAAAACAGCACTCATGCTTATATCTGTGTAACCTGTCTCTAAGTAGAAAGGTTTTACCACCTTCAGGGTAAGCTAAGCAAGGTGCTTGATGTGAGTTTTTCTCTTCAGCTCTCTTATGGGTGTCTCTTGAGCCTCACTCCAGTGCCATAATACATCCTTCTTTGGAAGATGTAGCAGTGTATAAGGAATCTGTTAGAATGGAGATTGGAACGCAACTGCAGTACCTAAAGTATGTGGAATGTCTCACTTAACTGATAAAATCCTCTATGAGTGAAAAGGATATTCCTCAGTCAAAGTGATTATGCTCAGATTGTTAGAAATGACAAACCTCACAGAATAATCTGCAGGAGAGATCACAGATGTTCCAAGATAAATAGCAAAACAAGCCAAATATATAAACCTGAGTAGCAACAGTTCATAGAAGCACAGTAGGAGGAAGCAGCCGCACAAAGTGGATTAAACACAGGCACAGTTCATATTAAGAAGCAGCTTAGGCCAGTGTAGCAAGCAAGAGAACAGAATGTATACTGTCCGGTACTGTAAAGCAGTTAAAGGTACCTGAAAGTTGTCCTAGTGGCTGGCTTGTGCGAGTTGGTCCGAGCTGTTTGTCAGTGATCTGAAGCTGGTGCCGGGGAAACCGGAAGTGACGTCACGCTGCAGCGGAGTTGTGTAGTGCTGACAGGCAGCGTTAGGGGAGAGAAGGCAGAATGCTGTAACAAGACGGTAAGTGAATGAACTTCAATGAAGTAGTTGATAGTACATTACCGCACTGAGAGAGGCTTTTAGAGTTGCAAGGTATTCTCCTGAACACGGCTGTTAGATGAGTCCGGTGAGAGTAGAAAGTAGTCTCAAAACAGACAATTAAGCTTCTTTGGAAACCCTCTGGGGAACGTGAGAGAAACTTCAAAGCTAGTATCCTATAAACAAACAATACTAAGCACAGGTTGAGTGGTGCACAGGTGTCTTAAAGGAGACTTATCCAATCAGGAGAGAGTGGGCGTACTGGAGAGGTGGAGTAGAATGGTGAAACCTGACAGTACCCCCTCAACAAGGGAGCTGTCCCACAGCGACAGGACCAGGACGATCAGGATGGCGTCGGTGAAACAAAGACAAAGAGTCGGGGAGAGTTGAGATTAGAAAGAGGCTCCCAGGAATCCTCATCACTGGAGTAGTTCTTCCACCGAACTAGATACTGTAAGACACCATTAGAGTATCTAGAGTCTAAGATTGAATCAACCTCATACTCATCGTCCGCAAGGGTAGCAGGAAGAGGTGGTAACAGGAGCTGATCGTTCCTCGTGCGGACATAGGTTTCAAAACGAAACGTGAAACGTTGGGTGGATTTTGAGAGTATGAGGGAGTTGTAGCCTGACAGCATTATCATTTATGACCTTCCTGTACTGGGAAAGGTCCAATAAAAAGGCTGGCCATCTTTTTTGATGGAATCTGCAATCTCAAGTTCTTAGTGGAGAGCCATACAAGATCACCAATGGAGTATTGAGGAGCTTTCCTTCGTCTGAGATCGTAGTAGTGTTTCTGAGATTTTTGAGCATCCAGGATGTTTTGTCGAATTGTATCGAAGTTGTGTTGAAGTGAATCATGTAGCTCATCAAGTGTAGGGGAGTCCCACAGTGCCAAGAGATGATAGTATGAAATCTGGGTGGTAGGCATAGTTTGCAAAAAATGGTGTCATCTTGGGGGAAGAATGGATAGAGTTATTGTAAGCGTACTCTGCCATGGAGAGGTATTTGACCCAGTCAGTCTGATGGTAGGAGCAATAACATCTCAAGTAGTGTTCGAGCCACTGATTCAACCTTTCTGCTTGCCCATTGGTTTGAGGGTGAAAAGCAGTGGAGAAGCGATGATCAATCTGGGTTAGTTCACAGAGTTTAGACCAAAAACTTAGAGGTAAATTGTGTTCCTCTATCTGTTGTTAGCATGGGTTGGTATGCCATGTAGCTTAATGATGTGATCGATGAAGAGAGTAGCTGTTTCCGAGGAAGTAGGCAATTTGTGGAACGGAACAAAATGGGCCATTTTTGTGAAAAGATCGATGACAACAAGAATAGTAGTTTGAGAATTAGATGGAGGTAGGTCAACTATGAAATCCATTGAAACGTGGTGCCAGGGTTTGGTAGGTACTGGTAAAGACATCAATAAGCCAAAAGGTGGTTTTCGCTCAGTTTGCAAGTGGCACAGGTTCTACAAGTGGGTGATATAATCGTATATTGAGGTTTTCATCCTGGTCACCAGAAGGTCCTGCTAAGCAAATCAAGAGGTCCGACGGACCCCAGGGTGACCAGCCAACGGAGAGTCATGGTAATTCTGTATCAAGGGGACTCTCATCTCAGGTGGTAGAAAAATCTTCTTGCCATGATAGAAAATTCCAGAAGATTTTATGAGGTTAGGTAAAGGTGGTCTTGTTTGTTGTTTACAGTAGTTTCGTAAGTCCGTGAGCATGGGAGTAGTGAGGCCAATAAAACAGTCAGGGGAAACAATTTCCTTCCTAAGAGGGTAGGAAATCGGTTCTCTCTGGCAAACGGGATAAGGCAACGCTTTAGCATTCTTGTGAGCTGGTCTGTAAATAATGTTAAAGTTTAAAACGGTCAAAATAGAGGCTCCAACGGACCTGTCTAGCAGAAAGAGTTTTGTTAGATTGAAGGTATTGGAGGTTTTTGTGATCAGTGTATATGTTAATGGGTATGTTGGTTCCCTCCAAGGAGGGTGTCTCCAGTGTTCTAGAGAGCGACGAATAGCCAGCAACTCCTTATCCCCAATAGCATAATTCCTTTCCGCAGGAGGACATAACTTTAGAATAAAAAGATATTGGATGTAATGGTTCTGTTGAGGGATTTTTGTTGTGAGAGCACAGCGCCAATAGCAAAATCAGAAGAATCTACTTCTAGGTATATTGATAGAGAGGGTTAGGAAATTGTAAAATCGGAGCTGTAGTAAATCTGGATTTCAGGTACTGGAAAGCTTTATCGGCATCAGGTCCCCAGGAGAATGAAGATGTGGAACCAGTGAGGGGCTGTTAGAGGTCTCACGATCTTAGAAAAGTCTTTAATAAATTTCCTATAGTAATTGGAAAATCCTAGAAAGCGTTGTAAATCCTTTCTAGAGTTAGGTTGTGGCCAGTGAAGAACTGCATCCACCTTTTCCTTTTGCATTTTTATACCAGAGGGTGAGATATCATAGCCGAGAAAAGGAAACTTGGTCAGTATGGAAATTACATTTTTCAAGTTTTGCGTACAGCTTGTGTGCTCTAAGTCTGGAAAGAACTAGACGAACATGTCTGACATGTTCTTGTTGAGTCTTTGAGTATATTAGGATGTCGTCGAGGTATATTACTAGACAAAACGTCTAATAAATCTCGGAATACATCATTGATAAAAAACTGAAAGGTGGCAGGGGGCATTGCAGAGACCGAACGGCATTACCAGATACTCGAAGAGACCGTATCTGGTCCTGAATGCCGTCAGCCACTCATGCCCCTGCTTAATTCTGATCAGATTATACGCCCCTCTTAAATCAAGCTTAGTAAAAATCCTAGCCCTCTGAGAGTCTTTCAATCATTTCTGGGATCAAAGGCAGAGGATAACGGTTTTTGATAGTGCACTTATTGAGCTCACGGTAGTCTATAATTGGTCTAAGAGTGGAGTCTTTATTTCGTACAAAGAAGAAACCTGCCCCTGCGGGGGAAGAGGAAGGTCTAATGAAACCCTTTTTTAGATTTTCTTCTAAATAGAGTTTAAGGTGTTCGAGTTCTGGATTGCTTAACGGATAAAGGTGTCCATAAGGGATCCGAGCACCTGGTTGAAGGTCGATAGGGCAATCGTATGCCCTATGTGGATGGAGGTTTTCAGCCTCCGTTTTACTGAAAACATCAGTAAAATCATGGTACTCTGTTGGTACGTGTCAACCACTGAGGTTGATTGCAGCAAAAAAGAAGCAGGGAAACACGTGTCTTTGCAGTAAACAGAATCAAATTTTATTTGAAAAGGAAACCAAAGAATACTTGGGTTATGGATTTGTAACCATTTTTAATCCCAAAACAACAGAAAAATGGGGGGAGGGTAAAAACATCAAAAGGACAAATTTTCTATATGAACAGTAATATTAACTAATAAAGGAACGGTCTCATGTGTTATGGGACCAGAAAACATAAAAGAGCCATCAATAACTTTGATGGGTATAGGAGTCTTCTTCAGGATCAAGGGATTTTGTTCTTTTCACAGAATACTTGATCCATATAATTCGCAGAAGCCCCAGAATCTATTATGGCATCATCAATCATCTGCAGGCTTCGCTCCAGCTGTAGGGAGAGAGAGATAGTGCAATGAGGAGGTTTCATTTGTTGTTGTAAGGAAGACATTAAAGAATCAGACTTACATTCTTGTTTTGGACAAAAGTGAGCACTCCTGGACGGAATGCGAGGAGCTTGCACAGTACATACAGAGGTTTTTTAAGCCTTCTGCGTTGTTTTTTCTTCAGGTGTGAGTGGACCCCTCAAGAAACCAATCTCCATGGGTTCAGCTTGAACCTTAGCACTTGAGGGTGGGTGGAGAGGGTTGAGGGTACATAGGAGACCTTTGCCTTAGAATCCATGGCATACTTTTCTGCCTTACGTTCGCGTAGGCGACGATCAATTTGTTATAGCGGTTTTCATGAAGAGATCAAGAGTTTTTGGCAATTCAATTCGGGCAAACTCGTCTTTTAATTGTTCAGACAGTCCCAAACGGAATTGGTTCCTGAGAGCAACTGGATTCCATAGAGAATCAGTGGAGTACTGTTTAAAATCCGAGAATGTACTCTTCAACCGGTCTCTTACCCTGTTTGAGATTTCTCAGGCTTGTTTCAGCAGTAGCTGTTATCAGTGTCTTGAAATAGCTCGTCCATCAGCAGAAATGAATCTTCTAAGGAGCCTAAAATTGGATCTTGGGTCTCTAGGAATTTGTCAGCCCATGTTCTGGGGTCCCCCCTGAGGAAGGAGATAGTAGTCATAACCTTCACTCTCTCAGTGGGGTATGTTTTAGGCCTCATAGTGAAGAGGAGATAGCAGCATTTTTAAACTGCCTATAATTTTTACGGTTTCCAGAAAATAAGTCAGGGAAAGGAATCTGTGGTTCAATAATCCCCTTCAGTCTGAGTAGCATTTAATGCTAAAGAGTCTTTTATAATACTTCTTAAGGATGCATTTTCAATTTGGCAGGTCATGTAATCCCTGAGCTAATTGATCAACTTTTGAGTTAAGTTGTAAACAATCTGGCGTAGGTCTGCTGGTTCCATTTTGCAGGGCTTAGTATTATATAAGGAATCTGTTAGAATGGAGATTGGAACGCAACTGCAGTACCTAAAGTATGTGGAATGTCTCACTTAACTGATAAAATCCTCTATGAGTGAAAAGGATATTCCTCAGTCAAAGTGATTATGCTCAGATTGTTAGAAATGACAAACCTCACAGAATAATCTGCAGGAGAGTTTTAGATGAAGTTATCACAGATGTTCCAAGATAAATAGCAAAACAAGCCAAATATATAAACCTGAGTAGCAACAGTTCATAGAAGCACAGTAGGAGGAAGCAGCCGCACAAAGTGGATTAAACACAGGCACAGTTCATATTAAGAAGCAGCTTAGGCAGTGTAGCAAGCAAGAGAACAGAATGTATACTGTCCGGTACTGTAAAGCAGTTAAAGGTACCTGAAAGTTGTCCTAGTGGCTGGCTTGTGCGAGTTGGTCCGGAGCTGTTTGTCAGTGATCTGAAGCTGGTGCCGGGGAAACCGGAAGTGACGTCACGCTGCAGCGGAGTTGTGTAGTGCTGACAGGCAGCGTTAGGGGAGAGAAGCAGAAGTGCTGTAACAAGACGGTAAGTGAATGAACTTCAATGAAGTAGTTGATAGTACATTACCGCACTGAGAGAGGCTTTTAGAGTTGCAAGGTATTCTCCTGAACACGGCTGTTAGATGAGTCCGGTGAGAGTAGAAAGTAGTCTCAAAACAGACAATTAAGCTTCTTTGGAAACCTCTGGGAACGTGAGAGAAACTTCAAAGCTAGTATCCTATAAACAAACAATACTAAGCACAGGTTGAGTGGTGCACAGGTGTCTTAAAGGAGACTTATCCAATCAGGAGAGAGTGGGCGTACTGGAGAGGTGGAGTAGAATGGTGAAACCTGACACAGTGGCTTAGCTAATTCTGCATAGTTTAAATAAATTTGCGAGAATAGTGTGATCTTAATTCCTTTAAGTTAGTTGGGTTCTTAGAATTTATTATAGCTTCCACCGTTTTCTTCTGAGGATTTAACCCTTCAGAAGTAATTTCATGTCCCAAGAAGTTCACACAGTTACTCCACCATTGGGCTTTTTGTTGGGATAATTTGATACCTGCCCATTAAGTTGGCTGAGGACATGATTAAGCTCCGTGATGTGTCTTTCAAAGTCTGTGCTTTTGATTAACAGATCATCAACATAAGATAAGGTCCCCCTTTCCAGTGCATCAGGCATAGCCTTATGCATGAATACATTAAATTCATGTCCTGAATTTATGTATACAAACGGAAGTCTTTGGAAAGCATACTGGACCTTTTGGAAGGAGAATTCGAGCTTATATTGGTCTTCCTCATGTACCTTTTATGGTCCAGTATTCCTGCACGCAATCAATGGCAGTGAATATTTTAGATCCCTGCAGCTGCGCTAAGCACTGGTCAATGTATGGTACAGGCCAGCCAGACATATATACTTGTTTGTTCAGATGTCTTAAGTCAGCACACAAACAGCATTGTCCATTGGGTTTAAGAATACCTAGAATAGGATTATTATAAGAGCTATGCACCTGTCTGATGATACCCCTTTCTTCTAAGTTCCTTATGAACAACAACAAAACAAATACAGGTGGTGCATTGGGATCCATTTGGATTTTTGCAATGTGCAGGTCTGTAGTCCCACAGTCATAAGAATCCCTAGCAAAAATGTCCTGGTTTTCCCATCAGGAGTTTTCGTAGCTGATGGGGTTCTCCATCATTGGAACAGCCATTAGCTAAGGAGATTTGCTCTTTGACTATTTGCTGAAATCCTGGAAAGATTTCAGGTTGTCCAATCTCATAGACTTCTTCCAACCAAGAGGTGAGATCCCCTTGATTATACTTTACATTGCCCCCATGATTCTTGGTATTGGGGTATTATTGCTCTTTGATAGGCTGATCAAATACTAGGGAGGCCTCTTCAATTTTATATTGTAAACAATCCCTCTGGCATAGATGCAAAGGATTGTTCTATTAATTGTTCTTCAGTTAAGTATCCTTCAGGTATTAGCCCAATTACATTATTCGGGAATCCAAAAGTGTAATAACTTGATTCCAGTGCATATCCTATTGTAGTTCCCTTGGATAAGCTTATATACTGTGGGGTCATGTTATGCACAATAACATGTATTGGGAGTAGTTCCAAAATTTACCATAGGAGTATGGGTCATTTTTATACCCAGATCTTCCATTCTATTGGAGAGGCAAATTAGTGTTTCAGAAGTTTTTAATTTCTGACCTCTCTTTACCTGTAAGGATAAGAGGAATTTATCAGCCCCGGCAGGGATTATAACATCGTTAGGCACCAGCATATTCACAGCATATGGCATTTGCTGGTTTGATTTCAGGTCGGCATTTTCATCCTGAAATACTTCAGGGTCCCCCTTCAACCTGCTCCAGAGGCAAAGGTTAATCAAATCTATTTATATGGCATATCTATGTAAGAGATCATTGCCAATGTATATTTGATTATGGGGAGTATTTAAAACTAAAAACAGGTGCTTTGCTGATTTATTACCTATAGAGATAGATAATAAACACTTAGCTGTGACATTATAGCTTTCAGACTTGTCATCCAGGTCATGGACACAGTGGTTTTGGGGAGAAAGATATTTAATCACCTTAGGTTCAGCGATCTGTGCTAATACGCCTTTGCTTATATAGCTAGCTTCCTGTTTTAAGCTCAATTTAGCACTTGCATAGGGATAAATAGATCCTCTTTAACTGTTCTCCCCCTTTAGGGGATTAAGTGTCCCCTTTGTGGAGAGATATTGTTAATACATAGCCATCTAAGGAAATATTTGATATCTTTCCAGGCGATATTTTAAAAGTATTACCATCAGAACTACTTAAATGAGTCTGATCATCTATTTGTAGGATAGTGATTTCAGGTATAGAGTCATTCCTGAAATGAATCTCCACAGCATTTGGCTTCTCTTCCACCACGTGACAGTTATGTCTGGTGTGAGACATGCTGGACCGCTCATAATTAACAGATCTTTTTACTTGTGACTATATTACATTATTTATGCAATCAATTACGGTGCTTAATCACTTCAGGAGATCAATACAAATGATTAAGCGATCAGTTGGCAGATCCACTATAATGACAGGGTGTCTTATGACCCTGTTCCCCAGCTTTAGCTTTAACCATGACGTACCCCAATTTTTGAGGGAATCACCCCCAATACCTATTAGTGGAGCATCAAATTCCCTTAGCTTAGGTTTGTGGGGTATTAGCTCATCTAGCTGTGTGTAGTACCTGTGGGATAGAATAGTTGCCTGAGATCCAGTATCAATTAATCCCATGATAGGGTTAGTAACAGAATCCTAGATCTCAGATGATACATAATATCTCCCTGCAGTTTCTACCATTTCAAACATAAAGTTATCATGTTTAAAAATTGGTGGACTTCGCCACGGTTTACTTGGATTTATTACATCACCTGACGGCATAATCATTATAGACCGCCTCCTCTGTAATAGGGATAATGGGTTTCCTGCATACTGCACTGAAGTTAGGGGATACTCCATCCTGTAGGGATTGTTCTGCGCGTTCATCTGTGGGAATAATAGAAAAGTCATTAATACTTCCAGACTGGGGACACCTGTCATGACATTCAGGCCTTCTAACATTCATTATCTCATTTGGTATTTCTCTCCCCTCAGATAATATTTGAGTATTTATGACTGTGCCTGTGGCCCACTGTTGACCACTGGCTGTACCCCTCAAAAGGTATTATTCTGTTGCTGAGCCGTAAACGCTTGACTCATATTAGCGAATTGTTCGCTCAACCGATTTAACTGGTTACTACTAAGCTGATTGAATTGATTGTACAAGTTACCTCTACCCCTGGGCCTATCTCTTGATGCCCCATAGTAGTGATTCCTGGACCATTGGGTCCCTCAGAATCAGGGCCGATGTTTCTATCCTGGCGTGGTTGCCCCTGCGGTTCAGCTTGTCTTGCGTTACTTTCTTGGGGTGCACTATTTAACTGGGGCGACTGGTTATCCTGAGAATATCTGGGCCACTTATTGTATCTACCTCTACGGGGATATCTATTACCTTGTGGGTGTTCTTCTCTTTGGGAATACCAATTTATCTGGTCATGCCCCCATCTTGTGTATATTCCCTCTGTTTCTCAACCCTTGGTGGGGAAGGGGCAGATTCAAAACCTTGTGGGCTAGGCCTGTTTTCTCTGGCCACTTCTGCATAAGTCTTCTTTTTGGATTCTAAATTGAGGGGGCTAGGTGACACCCTAGTTTTGGCCACTAATTTAGGGTTGGGCTTTTCTCTCTTTTATCCCCATGGTCATTGGTTTGCTGTATGGCATATAATTTTGCACTTTCCCTAATCTGCCAATCTAATGAACAGTTTTTTTTATAAAAGTTTCTAGCCAAATTTACTTTGATATGAGGGGGTAGGGCTTCATAAAATAAGTTAACAAATTCTGAGCTCTCAAATTTGGGATAATTTTTGGCCATACTGTAAGCTCCTTTCCGTGTAGAAAGGAATTCAATTGGACTCTGATTGGCGCCACATTTCATTTCACTCCAAGATTGGAAATTCAATTCTTTTAGCGAAGCAAAGTATTTATGATGTTTAGCCTCAAATACCCATGGCAGAAATTAAATTTTAGATTGCCCATCATTTATATTTAATACAGCTAAGGCATTTTCATAAGCCTCTAAATGATCAATTGTGAAAGTGGCCCCCTTTTGGAAAATGGGTGTACTGCTTTACTTAGGAACTTGATTATCGTAGGGGTGTCATACATTTTATTAAGTACATTACCGGATTTCATTGGGATCTTATTAATTGGGTTAGAGCGCCCTCTATCTGTCCTATCTTTACTATGCTGAAATTTCACCCGTGCATTTTGATATGGGCTGCCTGAGAAGCTAGCCCCCCCCCCCCTTCTGACCCGCTATAGTAACTGCCTTCTTCATTTGAGGTGTAATAATTATCTTGCCCTTTAGATTTAGGTAATTGCCTAAGGGAAAAAATTATCTCTGGGTCTGAATTAGGGCCATAATTTGGGGATTTTTGTTTATCCTCCTGCCTTATATTTTGAAACTCACTTCTGACCCAGTCCTTAATTGAGTTAATAATTTCAGCACTAGTGTTATTCAAAGGCTCCATATTGCTGCTGATTTGTCTCTTTAATTCATTTATTTCCTGTTCATGTTCTTTTTCAGCCCCGCAATATCTAGCTTTTAAAGTTTTATTTTCATTTGGCATTTTTCAAAATCTTCCTCTAAAGCTTTTAATTTAGCTACTAATTTCTGATTATATTCATTTAAGGCAGAAATCTTTTTATTAGCTTCTAGAATATCTAACTTTCTGTTAATAAAGGCTTCTTCAAATTCTTGCAATTAATAATTTTCACCCCTTAGCTGTCCTAATTGTATGTTTTGTCCTGCCATTTGGCTAGACATCTCACAGCACAAATACATTAGGATCGGCCAAGTTTTGAAAATGATCTCATCACGCCCTCTTAATTCCATGCATTTACTAAGCTTCATTAAAACTTGTTATAATTTGCCATCTTCAACCCACATATCTTTAACTAAACCTTTGGCCTTAGCCTTAAACCCCTTGATATAAGTGTATACATCATCCCCAATATCAAGCCTGTTCATGAGTTGGCTCATGGCTTTGATTTTAAGAGTTCCTGCCTGAACCATTTCATGAAAAGAGGATCTTGGGGAGGGCACATTTTCATCATGTACAGATATGCTAGAGTCGCTTTTTGTTGAAGACAAATCTATTTTAGTATGTATCCAACAAAGAAATAAGTGGCGGACCTCAGTTCATCAAAGAAACCAATGTTTTATTCAAATACAGCATATTTAGGATAAAAGCAAAGTATCCATTGTAGGTTCCAAGAGACACATACTAAATAAATGAAAATAGCAGAGAGATTCGGTCTTATGCGTTTCGGCAGGTCAGCTGCCTTATTCATAGACCATACCGGAACCTCTCTTACCTGTAGCTTAAACCTTCTTACAGGTGTACTCCCATTTAGTTCTACTCCAATCAATTTCTTCTAAATGGGAGGTTCTAGGCTGTGACATTTTTATTCAATTACATAGACTGAGTGTTTCACATATGTCTTTTAGCTGGCTAACAGTGATATTTATATTAGGCTTGTTTGTAAAAGTAAAAGAAAAAGAAAACCAATATGGTTTTCAAGAGAAGTAGCACATGCAGTTAAGACAAAAAAGACAGTCTATAAAAAATTCAAACTCACTGGCTCAGAAGAGGATAAAGAAAAATGGAGAACCCATCAAAAGATGACAAAGCAGTTAATCAGAAAGGCTAAAGCTGATGCAGAAGAGAAAATAGCACAATCTGTAAAAAACGGTGACAAAACCTTCTTTAGATATATTAGTGAAAAGAGAAAAACTAACAGAGGGATAGTTAGACTCAAGAATGAGGATAGAGTATTGGAAGAAGATAAACAAATAGCAAACTGTTTAAATGATTACTTTTGTTCAGTCTTTACAACAGATGGTAAAGATAGTGAGATTCTATTAAGGGATGTTACTGTAAATAATAATGTGAGTAGTACTTTTCTTTTTACAGAGGAAGAGGTTTCAAGGGCTTTATCAAAAATAAAAGTTAATAAGGCTGTGGGGTCCAGATAATATTCATCCAAGAGTTCTAAAAGAACTTCGATCCGTAATAGCTACTCCATTAGCTGATTTATTTAATCAGTCACTTCTAACAGGAGTTGTTCCAAAAGACTGGAAAATTGCCAATGTAGTCCCTCTTCATAAAAAGGGTAGTAGGGAAGATTCTGCTAACTATAGGCCAGTCAGTTTGACCTCAATTGCAGGGAAATTAATGGAAACTCTTTTAAAGGAAAGACTTGTATCTTTCATTCAGACAAACAACTTAGAAGACAAAGGACAGCATGGTTTCACTGCTGGAAGATCATGCCTGACTAATCTAATTGATTTCTTTGACCATGTAACTAAAATAATAGACCAGGGAGGAGCCGTAGATGTTGCATATCTAGACTTTAGCAAAGCATTTGACACCGTCCCACACAACAAACTTATTCACAAAATGTATTGCCTTGGAATAGATGCTAAGATTGTTAAGTGGGTAGAATGCTGGCTTAAAGATAGACGACAGAGAGTTTCAATTAATGGAGTACATTCAAATGAGGCATCAGTTACTAGTGGTGTTCCCCAAGGGTCAGTTCTTGGGCCTGTTTTGTTTAACATGTTCATAAGTGATATTGGAAGTGGGCTTAAGGGGAAGGTTTGCTTGTTTGCTGATGATACAAAAATTTGTAACAGGGTAGATGTTCCAGGAGGAGTTGATCAAATGAACTGTGATATTAATAAACTAGAGGACTGGTCAAATAAATGGGATCTGAAATTTAATATTACCAAGAGCAAAATTATGCATACAGGATCCAAAAACCCAAAGGCCAATTATAGTCTCAATGGTACATTACTGACTGTAATTAAAGAAGAAAGGGATTTGGGAATTATTATTTCAGATGATTTAAAATTTGGTACACAATGCCGCAGTGCAGCCAGCAAGGCCAGTCAAATGCTTGGTTGCATTGGAAGAGGTTTTATTAGCAGAAATAGCAAGGTTCTTATGCCACTTTACAGATCATTAGTTAGACCAAATATGGAATACTGTGTACAGTTCTGGAGACCATATCTTAAGACAGATATAAATAAACTAGAAGCTGTCCAAAGGAGGGCTACTAAAATGGTACATGGTCTAAAATATAAAACATACAAAGAAAGACTCTATGATCTAAATATGTATAGTTTAGAGGATAGAAGGGAAAGAGGTGACATGATAGAAACCTTCAAATATATGAAGGGACTTAATAAAATAGAAGCTGAAAGCATTTTTCACAAAAAAATAAATGCCAAAACAAGGGGTCACAATCTAAAGTTAGAGGGTAGTAGATTCAGGAGAAATTTGAGGAAGCATTTTTTTACAGAAAGGGTGGTGGATTCATGGAATAAACTTCCATTTGAGGTGGTAAACACAAAGACTGTAAAGGAATTTAAAAATGCCTGGGACATGCATAAGGCTATCCTAAGGAAAAAGTAACATGTAATATGGGTAGACTTGATGGGCCTTTTTGGTTCTTATCTACCGTCAAATTCTATGTTTCTATGTTTCTATGTTTCTATATTACATTGATATCTGCGAGACATTCAAAAATATTTACATTTTTACATATATTTTTTTTAGTTTTACCATTATTACTTTTATCACACAATGTAAGATAAAGTGAGATATCTGCACAAAAGGTGCTGTGTGTTTAACCTATGGCTATATTCAGAACCAACAATTTATGATGTCATGTTTTAAGTTAAATCCTTCTGGAACTAATGTTTTAAAAATAAAGATCCAGTATGCGTCTTGTTTTTTTAGGGCATTTAGTCTATCACCCCCTCTATGTGATTTTTGTATATGTTCTATTGTTGACCAACTGAATGTTTGTAGATTTTGATCATGCTCTTTTATAAAATGAACTGCTAGAGCAGAGCAAGCGATGTCATTTTCAATATAAGAAATATGCTCTCGAATTCGAGTTCTCACATCCCTAGTGGTCATTCCTATGTACTGTTTTTTGTGCTCTGTGCATTCTATTAGATAAATTACATGATCTGTGGAGCATTTGATGCAGCCTTTTGTATTATATTATATTCCTGTAGTATGTGATTTACATGTTTTTGTTGTTTTAATGAACCCACAGGCTCTGCGTCTTTTGCTTCCACATTTATATGTGCCATTAGTTTGTAACCAGGCACTTCCTAAGTTTTTTTCTTCATTTTTTAACTCACTTGGAGACAACATATTGGCTAGTGATTTACCCTTTCTGTATACATATCTACAGTCTTTATCTATTTCAGATATTAGAGCATTATCACCATATATTATCGGTAGATATTTTTTGATTATATCACAGATTTTTGTGTACTGGTTAGAATATTGTGTGATAAAGATAGGTCTCTCATCTTCTCTTTTGTTTATATGTTTAACCTGTAAAAGCTCTTTTCTGTCGATCTGACTTATTTTCTCTCCCATATTAGTGACTTGATTGCGATTATATCCCCTTGCTATCATTCTTTCTGTCAGCTCAGACTTTGCTCTCTCATAGCCTTCTTTTTGGGAACAATTTCTTTTTGTGCGGCTCATCTGGCCTTTTATTATTCCTTTTATCACATGCTTTGGATGGTTACTTTTTTCATGTAGCAATGCATTACCTGCTATAGGTTTTCTGTATAGGTCTGTCATCTGATTGGCTGATTCAATCAGCCAATCAGATTTTTCTACCTTAATTTCCGATTGGCTGATAGAATCCTATCAGCCAATCGGAATTCGACTGACGCCATCTTGGATGATGTCATTTAAAGGAACCTCATTCGTCGGGAAGTCGTCGTGCCGGATGGATGCTCCGCTGCGGAGGAGCGAAGAAAGAAGATTGAAGATGCCGATTTGCTTGAAGACATCGCCGATGGAAGAAGACTCTCTGCCGCTTGCTTCAAGATATCGCCCGGATGGAAGAAGACTTCACTGCCGCTTGCTGGAAGACATCGCCCGGATCGGATGAGGAGTTCGGCCCGGCTGGGTGAATACAAGGTAGGGAGATCTTCAGGGGGGTAGTGTTAGGTTTATTTAAGGGGGGTTTGGGTTAGATTAGGGGTATGTGGGTGGTGGGTTGTAATGTTGGGGGGTGGTATTGTGTTTTTTTTTTTTCAGGCAAAAGAGCAGTTTTCTTTGGGGCATGCCCCCACAAAAGGCCCTTTTAAGGGCTGGTAAGGTAAAAGAGCTTTGAACTTTTTTTAATTTAGAATAGGGTAGGGAATTTTTTTATTTTGGGGGGCTTTATTATTTTATTAGGGGGCTTAGAATAGGTGTAATTAGCTTAAAAATCTTGTAATCTTTTTTTTATTTTTTGTAATTTAGTGTTTGTTTTTTTTAGTAATTTAGTTTAGTTTATTTAATTGTATTTTTAGATAGATATTTGTAGTTTATTTAATTTATTCATAGTGTAGGTGTATTTGTAACTTAGGTTAGGATTTATTTTACAGGTAATTGGGTAATTATTTTAACTAGGTAGCTATTAAATAGTTAATAACTATTTAATAGCTATTATACCTAGTTAAAATAATTAACAATTTACCTGTAAAATAAATATAAACCCTAACATAGCTACAATGTAATTATTAATTACATTGTAGCTATCTTAGAGTTTATTTTATAGGTAAGTATTTAGATTTAAATAGGAATATTTTAGTTTATAATATGAATTAGATTTATTTAATAAGAATTTAGTTAGGGGTGTTAGGGTTAGATAGAGTTAATATAGTTTATATAAATACTATAGTAACTATATTAACTATATTAACCCTAATATAATTAGGGTTAATATAGTTAATATATATAATATAATAACTATATTAACTATAATATACTTAGGGTTAATATCGATAATATAGCTGGCGGCGGGGTAGGTAGATTAAATTAGGGGTTAATAATTTTAATATAGATGGCGGCGGTGTAAGGGGTTCACATTAGGGGATAGATCAGTTAGATGGTGGCGGTTTTAGGGGCTCACAGTAGGGGGTTAGTTTATGTAGATGGCGGCGGTTTAGGGGTTAAATACTTTATTAGGGATTGCGGCGGGGGATTGCGGTTGACAGGGAGATAGACATTGCGCATGCGTTCGGTGTTAGGTTTATTTTAGCAGCCAGTTTAGGGAGTTACGGGGCTCCAATAGTCAGCATAAGGCTTCTTACGGCTGCTTTTTGTGGCGAGATGAAAGAGTAAGATTTCTCCATTTTTGCCACGTAAGTCCTTACGCTGTATATTGGATACCAAACTGCGCGGGTTTGGTATACCTGCCTATGGCCCAAAAAACTACGGGCGACGGCAGAAATATACGCGCGTAACTTCTAGGTTACGCCGTATATAGGATACCAAACCCGCGCAAATATTGGCGTCGCCAGCTTTTGCGGGCGACGATTTTTATCGGATCGACCCCAATATTTTCACCCCTATATAAGGGGAAATTTATTTGTGAGGCTGCTAGACCTGCAGGAGTAATCCTGCAGTGCAAATATACACTGCCGACTCCCAGACAGGATTTAAAATATGGCCCAAATGGATATAACATGGCTCCACTAAAACACGTTTGGTAGAGTGAGATTCTAATTGTTGTTTAGTAAAGTAATAAGACCCAGCAGTAAACACCAAGTGCAAGCAAAAGTTGTCTTTGCCTAAGTAAGTTATTATTTTATTAAAAGGGCAAACAGCAGGATCAAAATACAATTTTATATTTATTAAAATAATGAAAACATGTATCTCAGATAACTGTTTATAAGGCTATGGCAACAATAGTGTAACAATGGGTTTGCACCTGCATATCCCTTACCCCATGACCTAATGGGGAAAACAAACTATAGAATTAACCATAAAACATGATACAGTGGATATAAAAAGTCTACTCCCCCTTATGAAAGTGTTGTTTTTTTAAATGTAAATACCAAAATAATATAAATGTCAGACTTTCTGTCTGTAATCTGATCTTCCAACAAACAAAATATAGAGAAAAAAACTAATAATTATTAGGAACACCCTTATTGCATATGTCTGCTCTAGCTATGTTCACAGTTAACCAATTACATTCTAATCATGTCTATAGAAAAATAGCATACACTTACCAACAAATAAAGTTATTCTGATTAAACCCAGATCAAAGTCAATTGTTGCTGTAGGATAAGCTTGAATTTAGATTTGAACCTACTGGAAGAGCCATGGGTGTAAACATTTACCGATGTCGAGCGAACATTAGCGGCTATAGAGAATCATGTCTGCTCGGCATTGGTAAATGCCAACAGTATACTCTGTTGGCATTTATCATTGCACAAGCATTTCTAGTGAAATGCTTGTGCAATGCCACCCCCTACTCACTGGCGACCAATTGCCCGCTAGCAAGGGGTGTCAATCATCCCGATCAGATTGAGATTATTTTCAGTCCACCACCTGAATGGTGGCAGAGAAGTTAAGGAGCAGTGGTTTTATGAGCGCTGCTTCTTAACTTACGTTTCAGGCAGACCTGAAACTATCGGCATAGATTGCAGCATCCACTGCATAATAAATCTACCCCATGGTCTCCAAAGAATTGCCAAAGAAATTGAGAGAGCTATTTTTAAAAAAAATACCAATCAGGAGAGGGATATAAAAGAATTCAAAGGCAGTGTACCATGGATTATTAAAGTTACTGAATGTACTATGGAGCACTGTCAAAACAATCATCAATAAGTGGAGAAAATGTGATACCACAGAGACACTGCAAAGATCAGGATGATCCTCCAAAGTTGATGAGAGGATGAGGAGAAAGATTATCAGGGAAGCTCTGGAATTTCTGACAGGTACTGGTCATTCCTTGCATGCAACCTCCACCTGTCATATCTTGCACATGTCTTCGTTATGTGGTAGGGTGGCAAGACGTAAACTTTTTCTTACAAAAAGGAGCATCCAAGCCCATCTAAATTATGCCATAAGTTTCATTCAGTCACCACAATACCATGTGGGAAAATGTGCTATTGTCTGACAAGACAAAGGTTGAACTTTTCAGCCTAAATTCTAAAATATATGTTTAGTGCAAAGCCAATAAAGCTCATTATCCAAAGAACACCATACTGACTGGTGGTGGTAGAATCATGCTTGGGGCTGCTTCTTTTCAGCTAGGGCAGGGGCTCTTGTCAAGAAAGATTGGATATTGAATAGATCCAGATATCAAAATTGGCTCAAAACCTGCTGGCCTTTGTAAGAAAGCTGAAGATGAAGAGGAATTTCACATCCAACATGACAATGACCAAAATCTCACACCGAAGTTGTCCAAGGCATGGGTTCATAACAGGAAACTCAAAATCTTGGCATGGCCCAGTCAGAGCTTTAACCTCAATCCCATCAAAAATATGTTGAATGACCTAAGAGAGCTGTACACAAGAAATCCCCTCAAAGTTTGAAGAAATTTGAACTTTTTGGCAAAGAAGAGTGGGATAAAATTCCAAAGCGTAGATATGCAAAATTAAAAGAGACTTATTCAAAAAGATTTGCTGCTGTAATAAATGGAAAGGGTGCTTCATCAAAGTATTAGTTCAGTGGGGTGTGCATACTTATGCAATCAAGTTGTGTGTTTTTTTCATTATTATTATTATTAATAATAATTAAAATGATCCTAGTATTTTTTTTCCCCTCTGGGTCTTTTATTTGTTGGATGATCACATTACAGATGGAAAAAATCTGACATTTACATTGTTGTTATTTCTGTCTTTATGTTTCAAAAACCTGTATTTTCATAAGGGTTTGTAGGCTTTTTATATCCTCTAAATATAGTTCTCATTTCAATGTGCAACAATTGAATCATATTATAATGTCTAATGTAAACTCATGGATAATACAATTCTGAAAATATATAAATCATACATATTATAATAACTGGTACAGTAAAATATCCAGTGTGTAAAAGTTAGACATATATCCCAATATATAATTACTAATAAGAAAATAACACATGTTCAGATCATAATATATTTTGGCATATAGCAAATAAAAGTCTATTATTATAGTAATCATCCACAAATGCATATTGAAAAAGTAATGGCCAAACTGCATGCAATGGGGCCTATTTATCAATCTCCGTATGGAGCTTGATGCCCCATGTTTCTGGCAAGCCTTTCTGAGGCAGCAGACAGACATCACCGGAAATAAACCCGATCCAATACGATTGGGTTGATTGACACCCTCTGCTAGCAGCGGATTGGCTACAAATCTGCAGGAGGCGGTATTGCACTAGCAATTCACCAGAATTGCTGGTGCAATGATAAATGCCAAGAGCGTATGCTGTCGGCATATATCGATGTGCAGCTGACATGATCCGCAATATCGTATCATGTCCGCTTGTACGTTCTTAAATAGACACCAATGTGTCTATCAGTATCCCAAGTAGTGTATCATGAAGTGAACTATTAGCAATAATGATAAGACTTACACCAAGTATAAATTGACAAACCACATACAATATGTCCAATAGTGCTCCAAATAGAGTGTCATAATTAGGTCCCTCAATATAATTGAACCACATACCTACTGTAATACAAACATGTCACAACTGCAAAATAACTAAAAAAATGAAGAACCCAAAATAAATTAATCATCTAAAAGCTGCCAAAACAACTTAGGCATTCTTACCCATTGGCCAAGGCTAAGATACCTATTGTGACCATAATTTGGACTTATATTTTAAATCAGGGTAATGGTAAAAATACTGAGATCTCCCTGATGTGTTCCATTACAATGTTAGGGAACACTGATGGCTTTAAAATAATTTTTCATATTCCAATAGTGTTCTCCCACCAAGATCTAATAGCTCTAAATGTATGTCCTACATATTTTGCCCCACATATGCAATTGAGCAAATACGAAACATATTTAGATGTTCTAGTTTGTGACTTTTTTTAAAACTTCACACATTACAGCTCTTATTACTCAAGGGGCATTGAAAATCACACATTTTTAAGAGTTACATTACTAGAAGAGAGGACAAAATAAATAATAAAAATAATACAAGTTTACCTTATACAATTACACATTTTGGGCTAGATGACAAGTTGCACTCTAACTGTTGCACGCCATCTTCTTTTGAGGTTTTTGCACACATCGGAAATAGTGTTCATTTTACAAGTTGAAAGTAAATGTGATCGAGTAAACACAATCGTATTTTACCCTTGTTGGGTTAGCGCAACTGAAAACCTCACATAGGAAGAAGTGCTTACATTTTATTTTTGCACTAAACACAACATAAATACATTTAAAATTACATAAGCTAACTGGTGTCCTCAGGTATTGCAGTTATTTGTCTGTAATGAAGTATGCTCACGCTATTCTCATGCTAGTATATAGCCACTGTATAGCGAACCTCACTTTACTGGTAACAAATTATTGTTGTAACAATGTATGTAATAGAGTAAAGACATCTTACTGCTTGTATCTTCTGCACACCATATAGGGACTCACTCGCTCCTGTTTAGAGAAAACACTGTGGGCAGGGCCGGATTTACATCTCAGGTACCTGTAGGCACAAAAACCTGAAGCGCTCCCCTCACAAAAAAAAGCACAGTATTACTTTTAAATCTGAGCAAAAAAATAAAAACTCTGTAAATTATTTGACATATTTTTACAATCAGCAAACACTTTCACAAATAAACTGGCTGAGCGCGTTTATTACAGTGTATGTATATATATATACAGAAAAAAGAAATATAAATAAAAATACACATTTTAATAACTCAACATGCTCTCTAATATTATCTACATTGGTTACACAAACTAATGCTGCCTAAATGAGTTCGCATATATTTATAATTTTTTGGTCACCAAAAAAAACAACAAACAACTGTCTGGCTGCTCATTTAACATACACAGTAGCACTTATAAAATCAGTCTCTCCTCAGGGAACAACATATACAAAAACGCAAGCCTGCTCTGAGTAGTCTAAGGCTGGGGATAAGGATAGGAGATTTGTTGTGGTCAATCATATACGCAGCACACAGAAGATCAGAGTTTTAAGATAACATAAACAGACCTGGCAAATCTCAGCTGCATTTGTCACCCTTTCAGGACCTCATTTAGTGTCAGTCATCCTGCCTATAAATTAGCTGTCCTGAGTGTGCTGCCTCACTGATGGCACCGCGTGAGGGAAAAGAGAAGGGGAGGGGGAAGTCTTTTGTTAGGCATTTCGTTTAAAGGAGCGGTGCTGTCAGTCAGACTGTGGTAGTTCTGTTCCTGTCTTCTTTAAATTTTGCAGCAGATGATCTGTGCTGTGCTGTGCTGCACTTCGATTTCCCCAACCACAAAGGCTCAAAAGCATTAAAATTGTTTTAGAGAGCACCCATTAGAAGTTCTAAAGGGCATTGTCTATTTTGCTCCCAGTCTATGTAGCAGCCTTAAAGGGACACTAAACCCAATTTTTTTTCTTTCATGATTCAGATAGAGCATGAGATTTTAAGCACCTTTCTAATTCACTCCTGCTATCAATTTTTCTTTGTTCTCATGCTATCTTGATTTGAAAAAGCAGTACTGTAAGCTTTAGAGCCGAACCATATTTTGTTCAGCACCTGGGTAGCACTTGCTGATTTGTGGCTAAATGTAGCAAACCAATCAGCAAGCGCTACCAAGGTGCTGAACTAAAAATGGGCCGGCTCCTAACCTTTCATTACTGCTTTTTCAAATCAAGATAGCAAGAGAACAAAGAAAATTTGATATTAAGAGTAAATTAGAAAGTTGCTTAAAATTGCATGCTCTATCTGAATCATGAAAGAAAAATTTGGGGTTAGTATCCCTTTAAGGAAAATAATAGGCAGGTGATAATAGGCAGCTGCACAAAAATTTAAGCTAGAAGCATCTGTCTACCACCTCCTTGTAGCGAGTCTGATCCCCTGCTGTTGTGGCCCACTGGACTTGAAAGTCACTAACTGTTGCCGGTGTGACAGTTATTTTTTTCACATTTCATCATCTGTAACTATTCTGGTAGCTGTAAATGCAAGTTTCTATAATCTTACAAGTTATATTTACTGGGCATATAATAAATGATTGCCTTACACTATTGCAGGGCTGATCAGTCTTCCCGCTCTCTTCCTCTAACTGTCCTTCACTGCCGATGACTTGCTCCTCCCTCACTACCGTTGACTTGCTCCTCCCTCACTGCCAAGTGCTGATGACTTGCTATCCTCCCTCTTCCTTCACTGTCATGTTCCTGGTGCTGTGACTTCTTAGGAACATGCCGGGGGCTGAAGAACTGGAGCATTTCCAGCAGTAACATTTTTTTTTTTTTTAAATGTTTTTTGCAGATGCCGTCAGTAACTCTTTCTACAGGCAGGCGCCCCTCACTGCATTGCGCCTGTAGGCACATGCCTACTGTGCCTAATGGGAAATCCGGCCCTGACTGTGGACCAAATTTCTCCAGCTAACAACGAATGTCCCCACTGTTTGCAGTGTACGCACACCTTGTGCATGTAAATACCACAGCGCACGTCTTTCTCCTATGCCGGTCTAACTCCAACCAGCTGTGGCTCCACTCTCACTGCCTGGGCTCTCCCTCAAGCCCTCTTTGCCAAATTCACAATTTCTCCAAAAACGGGCAGCACATTGGTGGTCATAGAAGGTGCTGACATCACTTATTGATTAAAAAAGAAAATATTTTATTGTCATAAAAAGTTTAATCCAAAAGTTTAATCCACTGTAGGACTATGTGGGGCACAGCACACAGGGAGTACTCAGCATACCTGGCATCCACAGCTGACGCGTTTCACTCCCACAAGGCGTTTCATCAGAGCTGATTACCATAGTATACACAGAACTATTTAGCAAGAAGGAATTGGTTACGTACACCAATGAAAATAAATTTCTTGATTTTCTTCCTTCTTACTGCATAACACCATACAAATACACATGATTTATACATCATTTAACAATAATTCATAATTTTAAAAATGGAAGAAAAACAGTACCTGAGTTCAAACCTTTTTCTTCCGTTTTTAAAAGAGTGCAAAGGGCTATATTGTTATACATACATATACATGTCTAAATGTAATTCTGCATTTATATATGTATATATGTCTGTACATATATGTATTTATATGTTTTACTGTATATATAATGTACATATTTCATATTCCAATGTTCTTCACTTGCAGGAATATGTCATTTCTATTGCATATATATTTTTTTAAATATGTAAACTACTAGATCACTTTATAGTGTTTTAGCCTCCTCCTCAGCCGGATTTAAAGCAATGCATATTTCAACTGTTGGGTCGATAAACAACAGTTCCATTATCCTAGAGTCCATGCTTTCATTCCCCACAAGCCATGCAAGTTAGTACAGCATAAAGTTGATATGCACATTAGTAAGGTGTGACATGCAAGTCTTAGTATCTGCACTGAGAGTTATCTCCAAGCAACATGCATACTATTATTGAGAGCTGTTCTTTGTCAGGGAATAAGCGTCTGAAATAGTACTCACAACTTGATGTTTATAATGACGTTCAGTCTTAGAGTCCTGGTTCTTAAGGCCACACTTGCCTTGAGTACGTCAGCTATACTGCCATCAGCATATAAAACCACACACACTCAATTTTGTAAAATAGTGTGTGTAGCACTTTTTATATTTTATTAATTCACATTTAAGATATTGCAGATTTATTAATGATAATTGATGCCCCAAAGCACTGTTAATTTAGTGGTTTGAGGCTAATTCAAGCATGAAGCATAAAAAAAACATTTCCATTAATCAAATCATATTTGATATTAATATTTGATAGCTGGGTATGCCTTAAATAATTTCAAGCCGTAAATGCTGGGACATTAATCTGAACATTGATATGCTAGCTACAGATATAAGTTCTCAGTTGACTGAATTTCTTCTTATTCTTTAAAGTATATTTTATCATGTTTAACAATTACTATTTATTTTAAATTATAGTTTAATGTTTAATATATAGTCAATATAGGTAGCATACGATAATAATGCTCATAATACACATTGAAGTGTGACACCTCTCTAGAATCATATCTAGTAGAATTTTGAAAAGGTTATATCATGAAGTTATAAATTGGTTTAATTAAAAATGTCATTGTTGATGCTGTTATTGTTTACAAACATAATATCACAGCAGGGATGTCACAAACCTCAACATTGCCACAGTTATGCTCCTTGCATCAGCCAGAGGCTCCTTAGTACTATAGACAAGAATGTTATATATACTGTAAATCTCAAGTAGTGCATATCACTAGTTAACCCTATAATGTAATCTCTAATACCAGCACTAACCATAGCTCTAGGCATAATCCTAAATCTAGCCTGGAGATGAGATGTTTGGGAGTACAAGTTTCCTTGGCCACAAGGTTCTGTTATGGCTATGCCCTCAGAAACCCTGAAACTGAGTGATATCATCAGTAATAGATTACACAATTGTTACTTATGACAAAGGTAATATAATTAATGATGTCACTAGAAAATATTTGCTGTATGTGAAACCTTAAGATTTGAGTAGAAATATAACACCCCAATTTCAGAAGACAAATAATACATTCAGTAGATAGAAACCAGTAGCCCAACAAGTACTTAAAGGGGCAGTCAAGTAAAAAAAAACTTTCATGATTTAAATAAGTTATGTCATTTTAAACAACTTCCAAATTGACTTTGATCACCGGTTTTGCTTTGTTCTCTTGGTATTCTTAGTTGAAAGCTAAACCTAGGAGGTTTATATGCTAATTTCTTAGACCTTGAAGACTGCCTCTAATCTGAATGCTTTTTGACCACTAGAGGGCATTAGTTCATGTGTTTTATATAGATAACATTGAGCTCATGCACCTGAAGTGACCTAGGAGTGAGCACCGATTGGCTAAAATGCAAGTCTGTCAAAAGAACTAAAATAATGGGGCAGTCAGCAGAAGCTTAGATACAAGGTAATTACAGAGGTAAAACGTGAATTAATATAATTGTGTTGGTTATGCAAAACTGGGGAATGGGTAATAAAGGGATTATCTTTCTTTTTAAACAACAAAAATTCTGTTCTTGACTGTCCCTTTAATGCTGAAACACTGAAATAAATACAATCCTCAGCATTAAATCCTTTTGCTGCATGATATCATAGTTATATAGTACTCTATATGCCAATTAATTATTTCTGCCTGTTCAAATATCTCACACCAGACACATCATCATTACTCATCCACTGTGGGAGTCAAGTACTTGTACCATAGTCTACTGTTCTGTTACTGAAATAACAGTACAATTTATAATACATTTCATATAGATTAATGTATCCGGGAGAAAACACAAAAAAAAGCCATGAAAATAGCTACAAAAAAACTTTGATCCAAAAACTAGAAAAAATAATGGTCTGGATTGATAGAACCTTGTATGGTTATTGAAGGGCCTCATCATGAAGCTCACTTTCAAAATTCATTGAATCTCTATCTACCTTTCTTTCTCAGCATATTGTTACCAGCTGTTTCTGTCACTAAACAGACATTAAACCCACATTTTTTTATTTCATAATTCAGATAGTGTATACAATTTAAAAAAAAAAGTTTCCAATTTACTTCTTGTCACGTATCTAGGCCGACATAGGTATTGATTGATCCCGTGTCTGCAGCTTTGAAGAGCTTACACTTTACCACTAAGCCACAGGTAGGCTTCAGCTACCTGCTTATTTTATTTTTCTGACTTACTGGCTCCACATGCCTGCCAGCTGTGCAGATCAGCATTCATCTGCAGACTTTAGATAGCCAGCACTTCTTGTACTCAGGGACGTTTGTAGGTTGGTTGTTTCCTGAGTGTGCTATATTAGTCTGTGTTTTCCTGTTCCTTAATTTTGCCTTTTGACTATTCACCTGCCTGATCCCTTTTGCTACTGATACCAGATTTGACCTTTGGCTTGTATACTGGACTTGTTTTTTGGATCTCTCTTTTGCCCTGTTGCTGTTTAGACTGATACCTGTTACTGACCCTTTGGCCAGTCTCTGGATTGTGTTTTGTTTTCCCTGTACTTTGTGGCTACATCTCACCCCTGGGTCCTTCTGCCTACAGCTATACTGTGGGATTTTCTTACTGATGCCGAGGCATCCAGTTATTGACCAGGAATTGGGGAAACTGGGGGGATCTCTCCTTGGGTGTGACCCAATTATCAAATGTACTTTATTCTTTCAGTATCATTTATTGAAAAGAAGGTAGGCTCAGGTGACTGCAACTGTCAATATATGGCAGAAGTTTTTCTTGAATATGTTTAACAATGTTAGGTATGTGTAAGACCCCAAAGTGGCAGTTGTATTTGCTGCCATTAAATATTCCAGACACATGCACACTACCTACCAAGATACACTCTTCAACAAAAATTACCAAGAAAACTAATCAAATTTGGTAATATAAGTGAATTTTAAACTTTATTAATATTGTATTCTCTTTCTAAATTATTTTGGGTTTCAAATCCCTTTAACATCTGTAGTGGCATTAAAGCGACTTTCCAACCAAAATTGAAATCTACATTTTAGTTTTGAATAGAATATTTTTTTGTAATATACATGCATTAGCTAAAATGCTTCTAATGAAAGCTATAGCTGTTTCAAAAGTGTATTTAAGTATGCACCGTGCACCAGCATTTTAAACATGACTCTTGCTCAGAGAGCCTAAGGTACTTCTACCATCTCGTAATGACTCAATTTGTTAACTGCTGACATGATACAAACTCTACTAGTGCTTTAAGCAGCTGCAGTATTTAAAATGCTGGTGCACAGAGAATATCTAGCTAGGCTTAACATGCACAGAAAATTATTTACAGTAAAACAGTGATAACTTTTACTAGGAGCAATTTTTGCAAATAGATGTATATTGCATATATGTGTTTCTATTCAAAGAAGTAATTCATCTATGTGCATTTCCATTTTGATTGGAATGTCCTATTAAAGGGCCAGTAACCCCACCAAATAAGGTTATATAATAATGCACACAGTGCAGAATTATATAACATTAGCCTAGCGCCACGTTTCTAAAGCAGAGTATAGCAAAGATATTTACCTACGATAATCTATTTTTCAGAACGCCGCTCCTGGCTCTACTGAGCGGGTCTGTTTTTTACCTAAGAACATCGGGCACGCTGTCTAGTCACAGCACGCCCGATCGCGCCATTAAACTGAATGTGCTTGCTCCCCGCTCGGGTATGGTAGCGAGAGCGAGCTACATTCAGTTTAATGGCGCGATCGGGCGTACTGTGACTAGACAGCGTGCCCGATGCGCTTAGGTAAAAAACAGACCCGCTCAGTAGAGCCAGAAGTGGCGTTCTGAAAAATAGATTATCGTAGGTAAATATCTTAGCTATACTCTGCTTTAGAAACGTGGCACTAGGCTAATGCTATATCATTCTGCACTGTGTGCATTATTATATAACCTTATTTGGTGGGGTTACTGGCCCTTTAAGTGCTCAATAAATGAAATCTTTCACATGAATCCAGAACCTATTGCTAACGGGTTAAAACAACTACAACCACAACAAATTTAGAAACACATTTAATATAAGTTAAACAGTTTATATGAATTTATTTAAGTGTATACTATTTTCATGTCTGTTTTGTTACAGAAAAGGAAAAGGAAAAGACAGCTAAGATACCTTACATTAACAGTGAGGCGCTGCTCGTGGGTATTTCAGGGTGTTCAGGATTTTTTTTACCTAAATCTCATCCAAACATACAGAATTCATATACACTCTAGTGTCTCTATAACGTATTTTGTCTCACTGTTGCAAATTAGACTAGTTTGGTCATTTTTAGTTTTCTTTATTATTTTGCTTTTGCATTTTCTTTTGTGCATACATTTGAATGGACTGTCTTATAAAGTGATATTTGCTGTAGATATTTTACTTTTGTTAGGTGTTTATATAATGCTGCAATCCTTGACAATGGCACCTGTTTAATACGTTGAAAAGTGAATGGTTACAAAATAGAGTCTGCTCCACTACTCATAATGGAGCTGATGTTGCAATTTGCAGCCAGGAACTGTAAGGGATTGAAAATGTTTCATGATTTCCATGCACAAATCATTAATCAGTATTAGCAAGTTATATTAAAACTTTGCTTTTAGAGAACACATATAATTGCAGGCCAGCTAAGGCTTTGGAAATAAGACTTTGTTTACATTCCTGTTCCACTCACGGCATAAACAATATAGACTTTCAGCATTGCAAAGTGCTATGAAAAACTTACTAATAATTAAATGTTTTGAAACAATTGGCAGGAAAGCAGCTATACCACTGCTTGTTAATATATTGTTCACAGACTTGTAATAAAAAGTTATTTCTGTGTGAGGGGGGAAAGCGCAGTGGGCTTGAAACAACTGTCTCTCTGACACAATGCAGGCAGAGGGATAGATGCAAACTTAAAGGGACAGTCTAGGCCAAAATAAACTTTCATGATTCAGATAGAGCATGTAATTTTAAACAATTTTCCAATTTACTTTTATCACCAATTTTTCTTTGTTCTCTTGGTATTCTTAGTTGAAAGCTTAACCTAGGAGGTTCATATGCTAATTTCTTAGACCTTGAAGGCCACCTCTTTTCAGAATGCATTTTAACAGTTTTTCACCACTAGAGGGTGTTAGTTTGTGTATTTCATATAGATAACACTGTGCTCATGCACATGAAGTTATCTGGGAGCAGGCACTGATTGGCTAAACTGCAAGTCTGTCAAAAGAACTGAAATAAAGGGGCAGTTTGCAGAGGCTTAGATACAAGATAATCACAGAGGTTAAAAGTATATTAATATAACTGTGTTGGCTATGCAAAACTGGGGAATGGGTAATAAAGGGATTATCTATCTTTTAAAACAATAAAAATTCTGGTGTCGACTGTCTCTTTAAAGTTTGGTTCAGTGTGTCTTTTGGGTATCATCACAGTGTTGAACCTAGACTATTACTGTTGAGATGAGACTTGGCTGAACATCTTCTACAAAGTGTTTGTCACCTGATGAGATTGAGTTCCTCCTGTGTATGTGATGACTGTTATTATGTTCCCTGCCATGTTTAGCAACTAACACGTCATTAATTATCTAAGCTAAGTATTGCCTAATGTAAAATCATTGCTATGTTTAGCATAAGTTGCCAAGGTGATAATCTATTTTTCATTTTTGCCTGTGTTCTACCTTTATTCAGTACTAATAGTTACCTTAACACTCTCCCTGGTGCAAACTGGTATAAATCTCAATCTTCAAGTTGAAGTGTTGCAGCAATTTTTTTTTTTCCACTGAGAAATTTGTTTCACAAATGGCTTTTATTGAATCTCGGCCAATGTGGCATATGCATACTCTAAAATAAATACCCCCATGGGCTATAAAAAAACACAAGCCTCTAATATTGCTAATATAGCTGCCTCTAATTCCAGTAACGAAAATTAAATGAGTATAATGTGCTGTTTAAAACATGGAAACTATAAGTCTGAAGTAATTACTTTGCTAAAGACATTGTAAGCCATAAGGTCAGAAGATTGTCTTCCTGTTTCAAGGAAATCATTTTGAAGGATTGGACTTACATCGGAAATTACAGTGGCACTTGCAAATGATTATAAGGGTAATAACACTAAGTAATGTCAAGGAACCAAAATAGAATTTTTGGACAGTAATGAATATTATTTCTGAATCATACTAATTTGCAGCATTACCAACTTTATTTTTTATATGTTTCCATCATATAAAGATGACAAATTCCTAAATAAAATGTGTTTACATTACGAAGATCCAATAAAGAAATAAGTGACATGATTCATAATTATTCATAAAAGAACAGTGATTATGTGTTTGCAGTTTATGTTTTCTAAATAAAATAGAGATTGCTAATATTTGTGTTCAATGAATTAACTCTCATAACATCACATTTTCTAATACAAGACACTTTTAATTTTGTTTTGTTGTAGCAATCATGTCCGCCCGACATCGCTGAATGCCAACAGCGTATGCTGTTGGCATTTAATATTGTACAAGCAGTTCTGGTGAACTACTTGTGCAATGCCACCCCCTGCAGATTCACGGCCAATCAGCCGCTATCAGGGGGTGTCAGTCAACCCGATCGTATCTGATCAGGTTGATTGCTGTCCGCCGCTCACAGCGCAAACTGCTGTTTCCGGCAAGCCTCAAGGCTAGCGAGGAAAAAGGGGGATCAAGGGCCATTCGGCCCTTGATAATTCGGCCCCTATGAAATAATTAGATTTTACTGTTTGAAAATGTAACTTGGTCGCTCTTCATCTGCTGCACCTCTCTGCTAACCCCTTCACTGGCTTCCTCTTGCCTAGGATCAAACACAAAACATTTATACAAATAAAAATCTAGGTGCAGTATCCCTATAATGGAGATACTTGTTAACACCAGTTCACAGCAATGGAAACTAGGCCTAGGTTCACTCTTTATACCATGAGAACAAAATTAAATTTGATAATAGAAATAAAGTGGAAACTTTTTAACCCCTTAATGACTACAGCACTTTTCCATTTTCTGTCCGTTTAGGACCAAGGCTATTTTTACATTTTTTGCGGTGTTTGTGTTTAGCTGTAATTTTCCTCTTACTCATTTTCTGTACCCACACATATTATATACTGTTTTTGTCGCCATTAAATGGACTTTCTAAAGATACCATTATTTTCATCATATCTTATAATTTACTATAAAAATAATTATAAAATATGAGGAAAAAATGAAAAAAAAAACCCACACTTTTTCTGACTTTAACCCCCAAAATCTGTTACACATCTACAAACACCAAAAAACACCCATGCTAAATAGTTTCTAAATTTTGTCCTGAGTTTAGAAATACCCAATGTTTACATGTTCTTTGCTTTTTTTGCAAGTTATAGGGCAATAAATACAAGTAGCACTTTGCTATTTCCAAACCATTTTTTTTTTTTTTATCAAAATTAGCGCTAGTTACATTGGGACACTGAAATCTTTCAGGAATCCCTGAATAACCCTTCACATGTATATATTTATTTTTAGAAGACATCCCAAAGTATTGATCTAGGCCAATTTTGGTATATTTCATGCCACCATTTCACCGCCAAATGCGATCAAATAAAAAAAATCGTTCACTTTTTCACAAATTTTTTCACAAAATTATTTACAAACAACTTGTGCAATTATGGCATAAATGGTTGTAAATGCTTCTCTGTGATCCCCTTTGTTCAGAAATAGTAGACATATATGGCTTTGGCGTTGCTTTTTGGTAATTAGAAGGCCGTTAAATGCCACTGCGCACCACACGTGTATTATGCCCAGCAGTGAAGGGGTTAACCCTTAATGACCGGACCATTTTTCAATTTTCTTACCCTTAATGACAATGGCTATTTTTACATTTCTGCAGTGTTTGCGTTTAGCTGTAATTTTCCTCTTACTCGTTTACTGTACCCACACATATTTATATACTGTTTTTCCTCGTCATTAAATGGACTTTCTAAAGATACCATTATTTTCATCATATCTTATAATTTACTAAAAAAAAAAAAGATAAAATATGAGGAAAAAATCGAAAAAAAACACACATTTTCTAACTTTGACCCCCAAAATCTGTTACACATCTACAATCACCAAAAAACACCCATGCTAAATAGCTTATAAATTTTGTCCTGAGTTTAGAAATACCCAATGTTTACATGTTCTTTGCTTTTTTGCAATTTATGGGGCAATAAATACAAGTAGCACTTTGCTATTTCCAAACCACTTTTTTTCAAAATTAGCGCTAGTTACTTTGGAACCCTGATATCTGTCAGGAATACCTGAATATCCCTTGACATGTATATATTTTGTTTTAGAAGACATCCCAAAGTATTGATCTAGGCCCATTTTGGTATATTCATGCCACCATTTCACCGCCAATGCGATAAAAAAAAAAAAGTTAACTTTTTCACAAATTTTGTCACAAACTTTAGGTTTCCCACTGAAATTATTTACAAACAGCTTCTGCAATTATGGCACAAATGGTTGTAAATGCTTCTCTGGGATCCCCTTTTTCAGAAATAACAGACTTATATGGCTTTGTGGTTGCTTTTTGGTAATTAGAAGGCCGCTAAATGCCGCTGCGCACCACACATGCTTCCTGCCCAGGAGTGAAGGGGTTAATTAGGGAGCTTGTAGGGAGCTTGTAGGGTTAATTTTAGCTTTAGTGTAGTGTAGTAGACAACCCCAAGTATTGATCTAGGCCCATTTTGGTATATTTTATGCCACCATTTCACCGCCAAATGCGAGCAAATAAAAAAAAAAAACTTTACATTTTTCACAATTTTAGGTTTCTCACTGAAATTATTTACAAACAGCTTGTGCTATTATGGCAGAAATTGTTGTAAAAGCTTCTCTGGGATCCCCTTTGTTCAGAAATAGCAGATTTATATGGCTTTGGCGTTGCTTTTTGGTAATTAGAAGGCCGCTAAATGCTGCTGCGCACCACACGTGAATTATGCCCAGCAGTGAAGGGGTTAAATTAGGTAGCTTGTAGGGAGCTTGCAGGGTTAATTTTAGAGATCAGCCTCCCACCTGACACATCCCACCCCCTGATCCCTCTCAAACAGCTCTCTTCCCTCCCCCACCCCACAATTGTTACCGCCATCTTAAGTACTGGCAGAAAGTCTGCCAGTACTAAATAAAAGAGTTTTTTTTTTTTTTTTAAATAAAAATTATAAAATATTTTAGTTGTAATGGACCCCTGCCTTAGCACCAACCTCCCTGATCCCCCCTCCAGCTCTCTAACCCTCTCCCCTACCTAATTACCGCCATCTTGGGTACTGGCAGCTGTCTGCCGAGTACCCAGTTTGGCCCCACAAACCAAACTATTTTAATTTTATTTTTATCTTTTATTTGTATGTTTATTTCTGTAGTGTAGCAGCCCCCCCCCCCCCACAATACCCCCACCCCCTCCCAGATCCTTTTAAATGTAAAAAAATATATATATTTTTTTTTCCCCTTCCTTTTTCATTGGTGTCAGTGTGGCTAATGCGCGCACGTGCACGTGCATGCGCGCCCACGTGCACACGCACAGCCGTGCACGTGCACGCGCATCGTGCACGGCGCGCACACGCTCCCTCCTCCCACCGGACAAAGGCACCATCGGCACTATCACTACCGGTGCAGAGAGGGCCACAGAGTGGCTCTCTCTGCATCGGAGTCTTGTAAAGGGGTATTGCAGGATGCCTCCATATCGAGGCATCACTGCAATACCCTCAGAGCTGCTGGAAGTGATTGTGATCACTTCCAGCACTCTGTTAGACAACTGACGTACCAGGTACGTCCATTGTCATTAACTGCTTGTTAATGCATGACGTACCTGGTACGTCAGTTGTCATTAAGGGGTTAATTAGGGAGCATGTAGGGAGCTTCTAGGGTTAATTTTAGCTTTTATGTAGTGTAGTAGACAACCCCAAGTATTGATCTAGGCTCATCTTGGTATATTTCATGCCACCATTTCTCCGCCAAATGCGATCAAATGAAAAAAAAGTTAAATTTTTCACAATTTAGGTTTCTCACTGAAATTATTTACAAATAGCTTGTGCAATTATGGCACAAATGGTTGTAAATGCTTCTCTGGGATCCCCTTTGTACAGAAATAGCAGACATATCTGGATTTGGCATTGCTTTTTGGTAAGTAGAAGGCCGCTAAATGCCGCTACGCATCACACGTGTATTATGGCTAGCAGTTAAGGGGGTAATTGGGGAGCTTGTAGGGAGCTTGCAGGGTTAATTTTAGCTTTAGTGTAGAGATCAGCCTCCCACCTGATTTATCACACCCCCTGATCCCTCCCAAAACAACTCTCTTCCACCCCATACCCAGTTTAGAATAAAATAGATTTTTTTTCCCTTTATTTTTTATCTGTAGTGTAGCTCCCCCCACCAAAGACCAACCCCCCATCCTTTCCCAGATCCCTTAGATCCTTTTCTTATACATTCCCTCCCCCCTTTCTCCCACTTATTAACATAAACTTTTTTTGTAGTGTAGCGGTTCCCACCCGCTCCCTCCCTGTGCACGCGCCCACCGCCCCGTGCACATGCGCACGTGTCCGTGCACACCCCCGGAAACCCCGCCTCTGATCCCGCCCCCCTCTTACTGAAAGAAGCCATCAATGGACGCCCACCCGTCCCCCACATCGGCTCCCACCCACCAGCCATTGATGTCCGGTGCAGAGAGGGCCACAGAGTGACTCTCTCTGCATCGGAGGGGTAAAAAATGTTATTGCAGAATGTATTGATATGAGGCATCACTGCAATAACCGGAAAGCGGCTGGAAGCAATCAGGATCGCTTCCACCGCTTCCCAAGACCAAGGACATACGCTGTACAACCTCGGTCATTAAGGGGTTAAAAAATGTATGCTCTGTCTGAATTATGAAAGAAAACATTTGGGTTGCCTGTCCCTTATAGAAGTTATTAATATAATATCAATTTAGATTTTTATAAGTGCTGGTAAATTAATATAGGTACACACAATGGTAAAAAAAAAAAATACTAAACAAAATACGTTTGAAGAGCTTACAATCTTATACCTTTATATTGCATGTGTTTTACTAGCATTATTATCTTGTAATACAGCAAATGTTATGCTGTAGAATAACAAGCAGTGGTTATTCAAAAAATAATGCAAATACAGACTGATTCAAATGTTTATTAGAGATTGCCTGAGAACGTTTACAACCCTGACCCGTAATCTGTCCCTAAGTGCGTTCAAGGAAAATATGTATCTATTAGCAATCGGCTAGATTACAAGTTTTGCGTTATGAGGGGTGCGGTGCTAACTTGCACGTTATTGTCACCGCTCACTTACCTACAGCACTGGTATTACAGGTTTACATAAACCCAGCGTTATTAGGCAAGAAGTGAGCGTAGAGCAAAATTGTGCTCCATACCGCACTCCAATACCAGCGCTGCTTAAGTCAGCGGTGAGCTGGTTTTACGATCTTGTGCATGATTTTCCCATAGACATCAATAGGAAGAGCTGGCTGAAAAAAGCCTAACTCCTGCAAAAAAGCAGCGTAAAGCTTCGTAACGCAGCCCCATGATTCCTATGGGGAAACTAAATTTATGTTTACACCTAACATCCTAACAATAACCCCGAGTCTAAACACCCCTAATCTTACAATTATTAACCCCTAATCTGCTGCCCCCGACATCGCCGACACTTACATTATACTTATTAACCCCTAATCTGCCATCCCGAACATTGCCGACACCTACATTATACTTATTAACCCCTAATTTCCCGCCCCCAATGTCGCTGCAACCTACATTAACTTATTAACCCCTATTCTCCCACCCTCAATGTCGCTGCAACCTAACTACCACTTATTAACCCTAATCTGCCGCTCCGGACATCGTCGCCACTATAATAAACATATTAACCCCTAAACCGCTGCACCTCCCACCTCACAAACACTAGTTAAATATTATTAACCCTAATCTCCCGCCCTAACATCACCGCCACCTACCTACATTTATTAAACCCTAATCTGCCGCCCCACAACAACGCCCGCCACTATACTAAATTTATTAACCCCTAAACCTAAAATCTAACCCTAACACACCCTAACTTAAATATAATTAAAGAAATTTAAATAAAAATTACTTTCATTACCTAAATTATTCCTAATTAAAACTAAATACTTACCTGTAAAATAAACCTTAAGATAGCACTACAATATAACTAATAGTTTACATTGTATCTAGCTTAGGGTTTATTTTTATTTTACAGGCAAAGTTTGTATTTATTTTAACTAGGTAGAATAGTTACTAAATAGTTATTAACTATTTACTTCTACCTAGTTAAAATAACTACACATTTACCTGTAAAATAAAACCTAACCTGTCTTACACTAACACCTAACATTACACAACAATTAAATAAATTAAATTAATTAATTAATTACAACCTAATCTAATAGCCCTATGAAAATAAAAAAGCCCCCCCCCAAATAAAAAACCCTAGCCTAAACTAAACTACCATTAGCCCTTAAAAGGGCCTTTTGTGGGACATTGCCCCAAAGAAATCAGCTCTTTTACCTGTAACCTCCCCAACAGTAAAACCCACCACCCACACAACCAACCCCACAAATAAAAGCCTAACTAAAAAAAACCTAAGCTCCCCATTGCCCTGAAAAGGGCATTTGGATGGGCATTGCCCTTAAAAGGGCATTTAGCTCTTATTGCTGCCCCAAACCCTAATCTAAAACTAAAACCCAACCCAATAAACCCTTAAAAAAAAATCTAACACTAACCCCTGAAGATCCACTTACAGTTTTGAAGACCGGACATCCATCCTAAACAAAGCCGGACAAGTTCTCAGCGAAGCGGCAAGAAGTCCATCAATGAACCCGCGAGAAGTCTTCATCCAAGCCGGCAGAAATGGTCCCTCCAGACGGGCAGAAGTCTTCATCCAGACGGCTCTTCTAACTTCATCGATCCGGAGCGGGTCCATCTTCAGACATCTGCCGTAGAGCATCCCTTCTTCCGACGACGAATGAAGGTTCCTTTAAATGACGTCATCCAAGATGGCGTCCTTTAATTACTGATTGGCTGATAGAATTCTATCAGCAATCGGAATTACAGGTGAAAGGAACAGCCAATAGAATGCAAGCTCAATCCTATTGGCTGATTTGATCAGCCAATAGGATTGAAGCTCAATCCTATTGGCTGATGCAATTTTTTTTATCAACCTTAATTCTGATAGGCTGAAGAATTCTATTAGAGACAAATCGAAATTAAAGGGATGCCATTTTGGATGACGTCATTTAAAGGAACCTTCATTTGTTGTTTAGTCCGTCGGAAGAAGAGGATGCCTCCGCCGCACGGATGTCTTAAAGATGGACCCGCTCTGTCTCTACTGGATGGATAAAGATAGAAGACTGCCGTCTGGATGAAGACTTCTGCCCGTCTGGAGGACCACTTCTGCTCGGCTTGGATGAAGGACTTCTCCCGGCATCGTTTGAGGACTTCTTGCCGCTTCGCAGAGGACTTCTCCTGGTTTCGTTTAGGATGGATGTCGGGTCTTCAAAACTGTAAGTGGATCTTCGGGGGTTAGTGTTAGGTTTTTTAAGGGTTTTTATTTGGGGGGTTGGTTGTGTGGGTGGTGGGTTTTACTGTTGGGGGGGTTGTTTGTACAGGTAAAAGAGCTGAATTCTTTGGGGGCAATGCCCCGCAAAAGGCCCTTTTAAGGGCTATTGGTAGTTTAGTTTAGGCTAGGGTTTTTTTATTTTGGGAGGGGGCCTTTTTATTTTCATAGGGCTATTTAGATTAGGTTGTAATTAGTTTAAATTATCTGATAATTTCGTTTTTTATTTTGTGTAATTTAATGTTTTGTTTTTTTTTCTAATTTAGGTAATTGTATTTAATTAATTTAATTTATTTAATTGTTGTGTATGTTAGGTGTTAGTGTAAGACAGGTTAGGGTTTTATTTTACAGGTAAATTTGTAGTTATTTTAACTAGGTAGTTAGTAAATAGTTAATAACTATTTAGTAACTATTCTACCTAGTTAAAATAAATACAAACTTGCCTGTAAAATAAAAATAAACCCTAAGCTAGATACAATGTAAATATTAGTTATATTGTAGCTAGCTTAGGGGTTATTTTACGGTAAGTATTTAGTTTTAAATCGGAATAAATTTAGGTAAAGGATAGTAGGTTTTATTTAGATTTCTTTTAATTATATTTAAGTTAGTGGGTGTTAGGGTTAGACAGGTTTAGGGGTAATAAATTTAGCTATAGTGGTGGCGACGTTGGGGGCGGTAGATTAAGGGTTAATCATATTTAACTATGGTTTGCGATGTGGGAGTGCAGGCAGTTCTAGGGGTTAATATGTTTATTATAGTGGCGGCGATGTCGGGAGCAGCAGAAATAGGGGTTTGATTTTTTTTTAGTGTTTGCGATGCAGGAGGACCTTGGTTTAGGGGTTAATAGGTAGTTTATGGGTGTTAGTGTACTTTTCAGCCACTTTAGTTATGAGTTTTATGCTACAGCTTTGTAGCGTAAAACCTCATAACTACTGACTTTAGAATGCATTATGAATCTTGCGGGATAGGCTGTTACCACTCACTTTTTGGTTTCCCAGAAAAAGCTTGTAATACCCGGCGCTATGGAAGTCCCAATTGAAAATAGACTTTACGCAAATTGCGTAAATTAATTTGCGGTACGGCCAAAAAAGTGTGCGGGACAGCTGTCCCTACAACAGACTCGTAATAGCAGCGGTAGTGAAAAAGCAGCGTTATAACCCATAACAATGCTTTTTTACTCATAACACAAAACTCGTAATCTAGCGAATGTTTGTAAAGGTAAAATGCAAGAAATAAAAGAATGGGCTATTTAAAAAGATATACTGATATGTCCCTTTATACAGCAGAGATTAAAAACATAAATGTGATATAGAGTGAATATTTTGGGGTAGAAATAATTTTAGAGAGAACCTTAGAGACAGACAAATAGAAAGATTAGAGAAGAGATGAGATTTACAATGCGATGAGAAAAGCAATCGGGTTTAACCTTCTTAGATGCCTGCATGGTAGAGAGGGCTGCAGCATAGAAATGCATTGCTTTGGCAAGCAAGTAGTTAACAGAATTCGTGGTTGACCAAACAGATCTGGATTAAAATGAAACATGTAGATTAAAGCAATTTTCACTGAATTTCTATAAGCAAGCTTGAGTTGGATGGTTTAATACCATTTGGTTCCTGTCCTAATATACATTATCTATATGGATAAAATGAATGAACCAAGATATAGATAATCATTTTAAAATTATATTCAGCCTTTCCCTAATTAGTGTAAAAAGGAGATAACACTAATACAAATCAGAAAAATACAAAAACTGCATATAATGTTATACACATTTTTTTATTTGTTTTGTTTTTTTATTTAAACATTTTTATTGAGGTAAACACAAACAATATAGTTACAGGTATGTTTCACTTACAGTTTTAGATACATGAGATCACTGGTAAGAATAAGCAGCAGAAATAACAAACAAAGAAATACCTGCAAGTATCTTATTACAAAAAGAAAAAACAATACTTCACTTTTTCTTTAAGATGAAGCTCCATATATTAACACATGATAGCTTAAGAAGAGGTAAAAAGACCCCTCTGTTAAGTAATAATGGTCACTCGTTGGACCGATTAACAGAACTATCAAATACTGAAGGGGTAATATAGGACATATATTATGAAGATATATAGTGATGCAACATTTACTGTTTTGTAAATAACAAACATAGAAGTGGAACACCTGCTTAACAATTATGAAGGAGCAATAGACTATGGCATCTACTTATCAAGCCGTCAAACCGCAAATACGCTGGAATTCCGCGGCGTATTTGTGGCGAGCCTGATTCGCCTTAGTTATCAAACCCTACAGACCCGGCAGAAGTAGAATTTTGTGACGTAACATACGATCTGCCAGACTCAGTCCGACACAGATCAATGCTTACGTCACTACAGATGTTCCGAATGCAAATTCGGCACAATCTGACTACTTTTGCTAGTTATCAAATTTCTACCAGGTACGCTCGCCACTATTCTGAACCAGCGTACCTGGTTTTCAATCTGCTGCCCTGGAAGGCGGCGGATGCCATAGGAATCAATGGGAGTCTGAAGCAGCAAAAGCTTATTAACCCCTAATCTGCCCCCCCTACATCGCCGCCACCTACCTACATTTATTAAACCCCTAATCTACCACCCCCAATGTCGCTTGCCACTATATTAAATTTATTAACCCCTAAACCTAAGTCTAACCCTAACCTTAACACCCCCTAACTTAAATATATTTAAATAATCTAAATAATATTCCTTTCATTAACTAAATTATTCCTTTTAAAACTAAATACTTACCCTGTAAAATAAACCCTACAGCTAGCTACCAATATAACTAATAGTTACATCTGTAAGTTACTTAGGTTTATTTTTATTTTACAGGCAAGTTTGTATTTATTTTAACTAGGTAGAATAGTTACTAAATAGTTATTAACTATTACTAACTACCTAGTTAAAATAAATACAACTAACACTACACTATAATTAAATTAATTCCCTTAACTAAAATACAATTAAGTACAATTAAATAAATGATGTAAGTACAAAAAAAACCACACACTAAATTATCAGAAAATAATAAACAAGATTTTTAAACTATTACACCTAATCTAATCCCCCTAACAAATAAAAAAGCCCTACCCTACAACAGCCAATAGAATGCAAGCTCAATACTATTGGCTGATTGGATCAGCCAATAGGATTTTTCCTACCTTAATTCGATTGGCTGATAGAATTCTATCAGCCAATCGGAATTGAAGGGACACCATCTTGGATGACGTCACTTAAAGGAACCGTCATTATTCAAGAAGACGTCGGATGAAGAGGATGCTCTGCGTCGGATGTCTAGAAGATGGAGCCGCTCTGCGCCGGATGGATGAAGATAGAAGATGCCGTCTTGATGAAGACTTCTGCCTGTCTGGAGGACCACTTCTGCCCATCTGGAGGGACCATTTCTGCCGGATTCGTTGAGGACTTTGGCACGATTGGGTGAAGACTTTTCCCCGGTAAGGTGATCTTCAAGGGGTTAGTGTTAGGTTTTTAAGGGGGTATTTTAAGGGGGTATTTTGTGTGGGTTTTAGAGTAGGGTTGGTTGTGTGGGTGGTGGGTTTTAATGTTGGGGGGGATTTGTACTTTTTTTTTACAGGTAAAAGAGCTGATTACTTTGGGCAATGTCCCGCAAAAGGCCTTTCTAAGGGCTATTTATAATTTAGTGTAGGGTAGGGCTTTTTTTATTTTGGGGGGGCTTTTTATTTTGTTAGGGGGATTAGATTAGGTATAATTAGTTTAAAAATCTTGTAATTTGTTTATTATTTTCTGTAATTTAGTGTTTATTTTTGTACTTAAATATTTTAATTTAATTGTATTAATTGTATTTAATTTAGGGAATTAATTTAATTATAGTGTAGTGTTAGGTATAATTGTAACTTAGGTTAGGTTTTATTTTACAGGTAACTTTGTATTTATTTTAACTATTTAATAACTATTCTACCTAGTTAAAATAAATACAAACTTGCCTGTAAAATAAAAATAAACCCTAAGATTAACTATTAGTAACTATTAGTTATATTGCAGCTAGCTTAGGGTTTATTTTATAGGTAAGTAGTTTTAAATAGGAATAATTAGTTAATGATAGGAATATTTATTTAGATTTATTTAAATTATATTATATTTATTTAAATTATATTTAAGGGGGTGTTAGGGTTAGGGTTAGACTTAGGTTTAGGGGTTAATAAATTTAATATAGTGTAGGTAGGTGGCGGCGATTGTAGGGGGGGCAGATTAGGGGTTAATAAGTATAATGTAGGTGGCGGCAGTGTAGGGGGGCAGATTAGGGGTTAATAAGTATAATGTAGGTGGCAGCAGTGTAGGGGGCGGGCAGATTAGGGGTTAATAAGTATAATATAGGTGGCGGCAGTGTCAGGAGCGGCAGATTAGGAGTTAATAAGTATAATATAGGTGGCGGCGGTGTAGGGGGCGGCAGATTAGGGGTTAATAAGTATAATGTAGGTGGCGGGCGGTGTCAGGGGCGGGCAGATTAGGGGTTAATAAATATAATGTAGGTGGCGGTGGGCTCCGGGAGCGGCGGTTTAGGGGTTAAACACTTTATTTAGTTGCGGCAGGGTCCATGAGCGGCTATTAAGGGGTTAATACATTTATTAGAGTTGCGGTGGGCTCCGGGAGCAGCTGTATAGGGGTAAAACAGTATAGTATAGTGTGGGTGTTTAGTGACAGTATACCAATAAAGCTGGGAAAAAAACAAAGAGCAGCGAGATCGATGACTGTCAGTTAACAACAGTCCGCTGCTCATCGCCCCCGTACTTGGTGCGTGGCTTTTTTGACAGCTTTTTTGGTAACTTTGGAGAACGTATTGAGGTCCGTGGCAGCGATGTTAGGCGATCTTAGGCGACTGTATTAGTGCCGTTGAATGCAAGAAAGTTGACGGGTTGATAAGTAGATGCCTATGGCTGCTATGAAAAATATGTAATCTATGTAAAAGGGGTTTCTCTCCCTAAAATATATAGAGGACTAAGGTAGTGTGTTGCGTAGCTTTTGCTAGGGGAAGTATGTAGGGTAACTAATCTGCTATGTTATGTCATACAGTATATTTTACGGGTTAGAGGTGGCTACGGAGACAATTATACCCAGACTGGATACTGTTTTAGAGGTAGTACTTAGAAAACCCCCAACTATCATATACACCCCTGCAAGGTTACATTTTACTATCAGTGCCATAGTTAAACTCACATACCCTGGATGTGTCAGCATTTCAATGAGTTCTCGTCTGAACCCTACTAAGTCAAGTGGAGCACAACTTTAGTGAATACTGTGGATATAGATTATAAGGCTAGGGTGATGTAAACTAAGGAAGCTCCAGGCACACTGTGGGACTAATAGCCCTCCTACTGAGAGAACTTCATGATATAAGTGAAAATCCTATTTCAACTAAGTATGTTAACAGGCAGCTATAGATACAAGAGAACCTTTCAATATTTTTCAGAGGTATTAGATCACGCCACTCCGGCCACTAGCACTGCTTCCCAAACCCTGATAAAGTGGATCCCTAGCAAATAAAGTGTTGTGTAGCAAATGTTTTCTCATGGTATTATGTAATGATACGTGCACCTACTATGTACACAAGTTTAAAGAAATGAGCGACATTTTTTCAATAATAACATGCTATGGTAATGCCTTTTGTTACTATTAGTGCCAGTGGTTGCTGTGTATGTAGCGAGTAAAACATATAAATACATGGAACCATAAAACAGCAATACTTCACAACATCAAGTACAAAAACTCTCATAAACTTCCCTAAAACATTTTAATTATTTTAACTCAGCTCCAGTCTTCTGTAAAGTCTTTGGGTGACAAAGTATGTGTGAGACATATCCACCATTCAGCTTATTTCAATTAGTAAGTTATCCCACTCCCGCTTTGATGGCATAGCACGAGTGCTCTTCAGTGTGTCCCAAGTAGAAACGCATCAGGTAAAGGAAAGTCTAGCAACCATAATTCAGACTCACCAGCGTCTATGATCCCTAGCGCTTCCAAGTGTATTAGTGATAACGGAGGATCCGGCCCCTGTAGAACTCTCATTGCTCCTGGATAAAATATCAAATTGTAGCGGTCTATTTTCTTTGGAAAGAGGGCCCATAGATTTTCTGCGTCCTGAATCACCTTGTGAATTTAGGGATCGCCAGGCCAGTTTTCCCGATGTAGCAGGCTGTTGGTTCGGTCTGGGGAATCCATACCACTGAGGGGAGACTGTGTGCTTGTAATCAGAGGGTGTAGTTTCCAGAGGTACAAACTAGAGAATCATTTAGTCCCACAGTGGGACCAGACACCGGACCCTCCGCCGCAGCATTCCTAGTCATAGTCAGCCATTTAGATTTACTAGATGCGTTTTGTGACCAGGCCTTTCCAAGGTAAGCAGTGAATGCCAGGGACCCCAAAGCACCACCATCACAAGTACTATTTGCCGATGAGCAAGGACAGAAATATTTTAGGCTATTGTTGGGAGCGGAGGGGACAAAAGCAACATCCAGGGCCTGAACAAGTGCTTCGTGGAATTCTCCTAGCAGCTCAGTGAGCACAATCAGCACATAGTACGACTACATAAGAAAGGGTTTAAATCCTAATAGCAGGTGATTGTAGTAAGTAGAAATCAATAATAGTATCTGCGTATGTTGTACCCTGAGTCCTGGGAGGGATACGTGCGATAGCCCCAGCCGCGCTTTTCTCTCTCCATGAAACCAGTGATGGCCTAGCTAGCAAAATCCTGAATGGCTTACTTAGATTTCATAGGTCAGGGTTGTCATTCATCCCCTCCCAAACTTCTGGCAAAACATGTAGACTCTTTTAGCTACCAAAAATGAAAGTCAAAGAAAGTTAGCTCTTCTTATTTGCAGCTAAAACTCAAGGTTTAATGGAATATAAGCAGGAGCTTCACTGAGACACGCCCTGCCGCTCCAAGTGTAGACTCCGTCCCCATAATGTTATACACGTTTTATAGACTTTAATTAAACAAGACTGGTGAGTGGTACCAGGTATGCTATCCATGTATGGTAAGCCCTCACCCAACTGTCTTAAAATGGAGCTGAGCTTGGAAGTCTCAGCAATTGGGGAACTACCTTTAGTATAACATACTCAAGCTCTCTGTCTTTCAGCATCTTGCAGGGGAGAGCGAATGGTGTATTTATCTCTTCACAACATATCTTTTTCTCTAAGTGCGTATTTTGAGACAAACCCTCCAGATTTGCTTTGGGCAGATAAAACTGTGAGGCTGCCTGTGTAGTGTGCCTAGAGAATTATAATGAGATCATGAAGAAACTTCAGACATGTCCTAGGAATTTTAAAGACTCATTTTACAGTAGGAAATAAAAAGTCCACTTTTTGTACTTTTTGTTTTGATTTTAATTTCACATTTTGACATTGGGTCAAGGGATTTTTACTGTGTACACTCAATGATTACATTTTATATAATATTGAATGCATAATATCCAGATGATTACAGTGGTAGTAGTGATAACCTTGGCGTAAATAACTGTAATCGAAGTTATATAAGTAACCCAAAGGTCCCTATTTATAGGAGGATAACACCTTATTCTTTTGAAGAAGAAAAAAGCACATTCACAATCAGTTATTTACTTCCTTGTTTATCAAAACTTCTAATGCAAGTTCAGGTATGTAATACTAACTGCACTTGATATGCAATATCTCAACTTTTATCAAACTGTAGGGGACATGGTAACATTTTCAAACAAATATTACACCTGAAACATCATGTTCTATGAGATGAATACATATAGGGGACAAGTAAAAATGGACAATAAGGGGTCTATCTATCAAGCTCCGTACGGAGCTTGAGGCCCGTGTTTCTGGTGAGCGTGCAGGCTCGCCAGAAACACCAGTTATGGCTCTGATGAGGCGGACAGGAATTGCCGCAATTCAACCCGATCGAGTACGATCAGGTTGATTGACACCCCCCTGTTGGCGGCTGATTGGCCGCGAGTCTGCAGGGGGCAGTGTTGCACCAGCAGATCACAAGGGAATTACAAAAGGTGTACTATAATAATGTTAATAAAGAAAAGAAATGTGAGAAATTTAAAGGGATAGTAAAGTCCAAATAAAACGTTTATGATTCAGATAGGGCATGTCATTTTAAACAACTTTCTAATTTACTTTTATCATCAAATTTGTGTTGTTCTTTTTTTATTCATAGCTAAACCTAGGTAGACTCATATGCTAATTTCTAAGCCCTTAAAGGTCGTCTCTTAAATGAATGCATTTGACAGTTTTTCACAGCTAGAGGGCATTAGTTTATGTGTTTCATATAGATAATACTGTGCTCACGCATGTGAAGTTATTTAAGATGTCAGCACTAATTGCCTAAAATGCAAGTCTGTCAAATGATCTAAGATAAGGGGGCAGTCTGCAGAAGCTTAGATACAAGGTAATTACACAGGTAAAAAGTATATTAAATATAACCCGTGTTGGTTATGCAAAACTGGGGAATGGCAAATAAAGGGATTATCTATCTTTCTAAACAATATAATTTTTAGTGTTTACTATCCCTTTAAGTCAAAAGCAGGTTAAAATCCCATATAGAACCATGGAACTGCTATGCTTACGTGGTTTGATTTTTACCAATCAGTAACTCTTCTTCGTAAAAGGAACACTGGTGTTTAACAGTAGAAATATGCAGCAAGTCCTCTGGGCAATGATAGAGTTAGAATTTTTCACAGGCTGTGTGAACAAAACAAATATATTTGCGCAATGATTAAAATTTATAACAATTAAATGAATAAGCAAATCAAATGTATATGTAAAAATAATATAAAGTTACAAAATGTTGGCTTCTTCAAGATAAACTTTCTAAAATATTCATTTTTTTCATATTGTTATTAATAAAACATAAACATACGTTAATAGCAGTAAAGGTCCTAAATATGTGAGAATCCTGTGTGTTTATCATTTCTTCTGTGTTATTGAACATACACATGCCAAAGAGGAAACATACACCAATCAGCCAATCAGATTGAGCTTGCATTCTATTGGCTGATCGGAACCAGCCAATAGAATGCGAGCTCAATCTGATTGGCTGATTCAATCAGCCAATCAGATTTTTCCTACCTTAATTCCGAATGGCTGATAGAATCCTATCAGCCAATCGGAATTCGAGGGACGCCATCTTGGATGATGTCCCTTAAAGGAACCTTCATTCATCGTCTAGTCGTCGGAAGAAGAGGATGGATCCGCGCCGGAGGTCTTGAAGATGGAGCCGCTCGTCGTCGGATGGAAGAACATAGAAGATGCCGCTTGGATGAAGATGTCTACCGGTCCGGATCTCCTCTTCTGCCCGGATAGGAGGAAGGATCTTGGATGACGTCACTTAAAGGAACCGTCATTAATCAGGAAGTCGTCGGTGGAAGAAGATGGCTCCGCGTCGGCTCGTCTGAAGATGGCTCTGCTCCGGATGGATGAAGATTGAAGACGCCGCCTGGATGAAGACTTCAATCGGATGGAAGACCTCTTCAGCGCCCCTTGGATGATGACTTCAATCGGATGGAAGACTTCTTCAGCGCCCCTTGGATGATGACTTCGGCCGCTGCGGATGTCCTCTTCTGTTCCATCAATGGTCGACTGGCTGAAGACGGCTAAAGGTAGGATGATCTTCAGGGGGTAGTGTTAGCTTTATTTAAGGGGGGGTTTGGGTTAGAGTAGGGGTGTGTGGGTGGTGGGTTTTAATGTTGGGGGGGGGTTGTAATTTTTTTTAACAGGCAAAAGAGCTGATTTCTTTGGGGCATGCCCCGCAAAAGGCCCTTTTAAGGGCTGGTAAAGTAATAGAGCTGTTAACTTTTTAATGTAGAATAGGGTAGGGCATTTTTTTATTTTGGGGGGCTTTGTTATTTTATTAGGGGACTTAAATTAGGTGTAAGTAGCTTAAAATTCTTGTAATATTTTTTAAATGTTTGTAACTTATTTTTTTTTTATTTTTTGTAACTTAGTTTTTTTTATTTTTTGTACTTTAGTTAGTTTATTTAATTGTATTTAATTGTAGGTATTTGTAGTTAATTAATTTAATTTATTTAATGATAGTGTAGTGTTAGGTTTAATTGTAACTTAGGTTAGGATTTATTTTACAGGTAATTTTGTATTTCTTTTAGCTAGGTAGATATTAAATAGTTAATAACTATTTAATAACTATTCTAACTAGCTAAAAGAAACACAAAGTTACCTGTAAAATAAATATAAATCCTAAATAGCTACAATGTAATTATTAATTACATTGTAGCTATCTTAGGCCTAGATTTAGAGTTTGGCGTTAGCCGTCAAAACCAGCGTTAGAGGCTCCCTAACACTGGTTTTTACCGCACGCTGGTATTTGGAGTCAGTCAGGAAAGGGTCTAACGCTCACTTTGCAGCCGCGACTTTTCCATACCGCAGATCCCCCTACGCCATATGCATATCCTATCTTTTCAATGGGATCTTCTAACGCCGGTTATTTAGAGTCTTGGCTGGAAGTGGGAGCGTTATAGACCCTCTACCGACAAGACTCCAGCCGCAGAAAAAAGTCAGTAGTTAAGAGCTTTTTGGGCTAACGCCGGTTCATAAAGCTCTTAACTACTGTGCTCTACAGTACACTAACACCCATAAACTACCTATGTACCCCTAAACCGAGGTCCCCCCCACATCGCTGCCACTCGATTAAATTTTTTTTAACCCCTAATCTGCCGCCCGCACACCGCCGCCCACCTACGTTATCCCTATGAAACCCCTAATATGCTGCCCCTAACACTGCCGACCCCTATATTATATTTATTAACCCCTAATCTGCCCCCCACAACGTCGCCGCCTGCTACCTACAATAATTAACCCCTAATCTGCCGACCTCACCTCACTGCTACTATAATAAAGTTCATAAGCCCTAATCCGCCCCTCACTCCCGCCTCAATAACCCTATAATAAATAGTATTAACCCCTAATCTGCCCTCCCTAACATCGCCGACACCTAACTTCAATTATTGACCCCTAATCTGCCGACCGGATCTTGCACTACTCTAATAAATGGATTAACCCCTAAAGCTAAGTCTAACCCTAACACTAACACCCCCCTAAAATTAAATATAATTTAAATCTAACGAAATAAATTAACTCTTATTAAATTAAATTATTCTATTTAAAGCTAAATACTTACCTGTAAAATAAAACCCTTAATATAGCTACAATATAATGAATAATTATATTGTAGCTATTTTAGGATTTATATTTATTTTACAGGCAACTTTGTATTTATTTTAACCAGGTACAATAGCTATTAAATAGTTAAGAACTATTTAATAGCTAAAATAGTTAAAAATAATTACAAAATTACCTGTAAAATAAATCCTAACCTAAGTTACAATTAAACCTAACACACACTATCAATAAATTAATTAAATACAATACCTACAAATAACTACAATTAAATAAACTAACTAAAGTACAAAAAATAAAAAAGAACTAAGTTACAAAAAATAAAAAAATATTTACAAACATTAGAAAAATATTACAATTTTAAACTAATTACACCTACTCTAAGCCCCCTAATAAAATAACAAAGACCCCCAAAATAAAAAAATGCCCTACCCTATTCTAAATTAAAAAAGTTCAAAGCTCTTTTACCTTACCAGCCCTGAAAAGGGCCATTTGCGGGGCATGCCCCAAATAATTCAGCTCTTTTGCCTGTAAAAAAAAAAATACAATACCCCCCCCAACATTACAACCCACCACCCACATACCCCTAATCTAACCCAAACCCCCCTTAAATAAACCTAACACTAAGCCCCTGAAAATCAACCCCTACCTTATCTTCACCATGCCAGGTTCACCGATCTGTCCTCCGAAGTCTTCATCCAAGCCCAAGCGGGGGCTGGCGATCCATAATCCGGCTGAAGTCTTCTATCAAGCGGCGGCTGAAGAGGTCCAGAAGAGGCTCCAAAGTCTTCATCCTATCCGGGAAGAAGAGGAGATCCGGACCGGCAACCATCTTGATCCAAGTGGCATCTTCTATCTTCATCCGATGACGAACGGCTCCATCCTTTAAGGGACGTCATCCAAGATGGCGTCCCTCGAATTCCGATTGGCTGATAGGATACTATCAGCCAATCGGAATTAAGGTAGGAAAATTCTGATTGGCTGATGGAATCAGCCAATCAGATTCAAGTTCAATACGATTGGCTGATTGGATCAGCCAATCAGATTGAGCTCGCATTCTATTGGCTGATCGGAACAGCCAATAGAATGCGAGCTCAATCTGATTGGCTGATCCAATCAGCCAATCGGATTGAACTTGAATCTGATTGGCTGATTCCATCAGCCAATCAGAATTTTCCTACCTTAATTCCGATTGGCTGATAGAATCCTATCAGCCAATCGGAATTCGAGGGACGCCATCTTGGATGACGTCCCTTAAAGGAACCTTCATTCTTCAGTTGGACGTCGGAAGAACAGGATGGATCCGCGCTGGAGGTCTTCAAGATGGAGCCGTTCGTCATCGGATGAAGATAGAAGAGGCCGCTTGGATCAAGATGGTTGCCGGTCCGTATCTCCTCTTCTTCCCGGATAGGATGAAGACTTTGGAGCCTCTTCTGGACCTCTTCAGCCGCCCCTTTATAGAAGACTTCAGCCGGATTATGGATCGCCAGCCCCCGCTTGGGCTTGGATGAAGACTTCGGAGGACAGATCGGTGAACCTGGCATGGTGAAGATAAGGTAGGATGATCTTCAGGGGCTTAGTGTTAGGTTTATTTAAGGGGGGTTTGGGTTAGATTAGGGGTATGTGGGTGGTGGGTTGTAATGTTGGGGGGGGGTATTGTATGTGTTTTTTTACAGGCAAAAGAGCTGAATTATTTTGGGCATGCCCCGCAAATGGCCCTTTTCAGGGCTGGTAAGGTAAAAGAGCTTTGAACTTTTTAAATTTAGAATAGGGTAGGGCATTTTTTTATTTTGGGGGTCTTTGTTATTTTATTAGGGGGCTTAGAGTAGGTGTAATTAGTTTAAAATTGTTGTAATATTTTTCTAATGTTTGTAAATATTTTTTTATTTTTTGTAACTTAGTTCTTTTTTATTTTTTGTACTTTAGTTAGTTTATTTAATTGTAGTTATTTGTAGGTATTGTATTTAATTAATTTATTGATAGTGTAGTGTTAGGTTTAATTGTAACTTAGGTTAGGATTTATTTTACAGGTAATGTTGTAATTATTTTAACTATTTTAGCTATTAAATAGTTCTTAACTATTTAATAGCTATTGTACCTGGTTAAAATAAATACAAAGTTGCCTGTAAAATAAATATTAATCCTAAAATAGCTACAATATAATTATTCGTTATATTGTAGCTATATTAGGGTTTATTTTACAGGTAAGTATTTAACTTTAAATAGGAATAATTTATTTAATAAGAGTTAATTTATTTCGTTAGATTTAAATTATATTTAATTTAGGGGGGTGTTAGTGTTAGGGTTAGACTTAGCTTTAGGGGTTAATCCATTTATTAGAGTAGCGGCGAGATCCGGTCGGCAGATTAGGGGTTAATAATTGAAGTTAGGTGTCGGCGATGTTAGGGAGGGCAGATTAGGGGTTAATACTATTTCTTATAGGGTTATTGAGGCGGAGTGAGGCGGATTAGGGGTTAATAACTTTATTATAGTAGCGGTGAGGTGCGGTCGGCAGATTAGGGGTTAATAAGTGTAGGTAGCTGGCGGTGACATTGTGGGGGGCAGATTAGGGGTTAATAAATATAATATAGGGGTCGGCAGTGTTAGGGGCAGCAGATTAGGGGTACATAGGGATAACGTAGGTTGCGGTGGTGTACGGAGCGGCAGATTAGGGGTTAATAATAAAATGCAGGGGTCAGCGATAGCGGCGGCGGCAGAATAGGGGTTAATAAGTGTAAGGTTAGGGGTGTTTAGACTCGGGGTTCATGTTAGGGTGTTAGGTGCAGACTTAGGAAGTGTTTCCCCATAGGAAACAATGGGGCTGCGTTAGGAGCTGAACGCTGCTTTTTTGCAGGTGTTAGGTTTTTTTTCAGCTCAAACTGTCCCATTGTTTCCTATGGGGGAATCGTGCACAAGCACGTTTTTGAAGCTGGCCGCGTCCGTAAGCACCGCTGGTATTGAGAGTTGCAGTTGCTGTAAATATGCTATACGCTCCTTTTTTGGAGCCTAACGCAGCCCTTCTGTGAACTCTAAATACCAGCGGTATTTAAAAGGTGCGGCCAGAAAAAAGCACGCGTAGCTAACGCACCCCTTTGGCCGCAAAACTCTAAATCTAGGCGTTAGGGTTTTATTTTACCGGTAAGTACTGTATTTAGTTTTAAAAAGGAATAATTTATTTAATGATAGTGTAGTGTTAGATGTAATTGTAGCTTAGGTTAGTTTTTATTTTACAGGTAAATTTCTCTTTATTTTAGCTAGGTAGCTATTAAATAGTTATTAACTATTTAATAACTATTGTACCTAGTTAAAATAAATTGAAATTTGCCTGTAAAATAAAAATAAATCCTAAGATAGATACAATATAATTATTATTTATATTGTAGCTATATTAGGGTTTATTTTAAAGGTAATATTTAGTTTTAAATGGGATTAATTTAGTTAATAAGAGTTATAATATTTAGATGTATTTAATTAATATTTAAGTTAGATGGGTGTTAGGGTTAGGGTTAGACTTAGGTTTAGGGGTTAATAATTTTATTATAGTGGCGGCAGGGTGTAGGGGGAGCAGGATAGGGGTTAATAAATTTATTATAGGTTGCGGCGGTATAGGGGGCAGGATAGGGGTTAATACATTTATTATAGGTGGCGAGGGTGTAGGGGGGGCAGATTAGGGGTTAATAAGTTTAATATAGGTGGCGGCAGGGTCTGGGAGCGGCGGTTTAGGGGTTAAACAATTTATTTAGTTGTGGCGGGGTCCGGGATCGGCAGGATAGGGGTTAATAAATTTATTATAGGTGGCGGCGGTGAGGGGGGGCAGGATAGGGGTTAATAGGTATTATGTAGGTGGCGACGGGGTCCGGGAGCGGCGGTTTAGGGGTTAACATATTTATTATAGTTGCGGCGGGGTCCGGGAGCGACGGTTTAGGGGGGAATAACTTTATTTAGTTTCGGCAGTATAGGGGGCGCCAGATTAGAGGTTAATATGTATAATGTAGGTTGCGGCGGGGTCCGGGAGCGGCGGTTTAGGGGGTAAGAAATGTATTTAGTTGCGGCGGTGTGGGGGGGGCAGATTAGGGGTGTTTAGACTCGGGGTAAATGTTAGGGTGTTAGGTGTACACATTTCCCATAGGAATCAATGGGATGTCGGGCAGCAGCGAACATGAGCTTTCGCTAGCTATGGTCAGACTCCCATTGATTCCTATGGGATCCGCCGCCTCCAGGGCGGCGGATTGAAAACCAGGTACGCTGGGCCGGAAAAGTGCCGAGCGTACCTGCTAGTTTTTTGATAACTAGCAAAAGTAGTCAGATTGTGCCAAACTTGTGTTCAGAACATCTGGAGTGACGTAAGAATCGATCTGTGTCGGACTGAGTCCAGCGGATTGAAGCTTACGTCACTAAATTCTACTTTTGCCAGGCAGCAGGGCTTGATAACTAAAGCAAATCAACCTCGCCACAAATACGCTACAGAATTCCAGCGTATTTGAGGATGACGGCTTGATAACTAGGGGCCAATATAACTATTAGTTATATTGTAGCTAGCTTAGGGTTTATTTTATAGGTAAGTATTTAGTTTTAAATATGAATAATTTAGTTATTTAAATTATATTTAAGTTAGTGGGTGTTAGGTTTAGGGTTAGACTTGGGTTTAGGGGTTAATAACTTTAATATAGTGGCGGAGACGTTTGGGGCGGCAGATTAGGGGTTAATAAATATAGGTAGGTAGCGGCAATGTTGGGTTTGGCAGATTAGGGGTTAATAACATTTAACTAATGTTTGCGAGGTGGGAGTATGGCGGTTTAGGGGTTAATATGTTTATTATAGTGGCGGCGACTTTGGGGGCGGCAGATTAGGAGTTAATAAATATAATGTAGGTGTCGGCGATGTTGGGGGAAGCAGATTAGGGGTTCATAAATATAATGTAGGTGGCGGCGGTGTTCGGAGCGGCAGATTAGGGGTTAAAATTTTTATTATAGTGTTTGCTATGCGGGTGGGCCTCGGTTTAGGGGTTAATAGGTAGTTTATGGGTGTTAGTGTACTTTTTAGCACTTTAGTTATGAGTTTTATGCTACGGCGTTGTACCATAAAACTCTTAACTACTGACTTTTAAATGCGTTAGGGATCTTGACAGGGAAGGGTGTACCGCTCACTTTTTGGCCTCCCAGGACAGACTCGTAATACCGGTGCTATGGAAGTCCCATAGAAAGAAGACTTTACGAAGTTTACGTAAGTCGTTTTGAGGTAAGGCCAAAGAAGTGTGCGGTGCCTCTAAACCTGCAAGACTCGTAATACCAGCGGGCGTAAAAAAGCAGCGTTAGGACGCTGCTTTTTTACCCTAACGCACAACTCGTTATCTAGCCGATTGCTTTTGGGTCTGTAAATTGTGAAGCAGAATTATTGGTAAAAACCTCTGTTGGTACAAAACTATGCTGTTAGTTGTTAAAATGTTTGAATAAATCTAGGAAGCAAGGGTATTTGTTGAAATGTGCACTGTCCAAAATATTGAAAATGGGTTTTAGGTAAAGTATACAGGGAGTGCAGAATTATTAGGCAAGTTGTATTTTTGAGGATTCATTTTATTATTGAACAACAACCATGTTCTCAATGAACCCAAAAAACTCATTAATATCAATGCTGAATAGTTTTGGAAGTAGTTTTTAGTTTGTTTTTAGTTATAGCTATTTTAGGGGGATATCTGTGTGTGCAGGTGACTATTACTGTGCATAATTATTAGGCAACTTAACAAAAAACAAATATATACCCATTTCAATTATTTATTTTTACCAGTGAAACCAATATAACATCTCAACATTCACAAATATACATTTCTGACATTCAAAAACAAAACAAAAACAAATCAGTGACCAATATAGCCACCTTTCTTTGCAAGGACACTCAAAAGCCTGCCATCCATGGATTCTGTCAGTGTTTTGATCTGTTCACCATCAACATTGCGTGCAGCAGCAACCACAGCCTCCCAGACACTGTTCAGAGAGGTGTACTGTTTTCCCTCCTTGTAAATCTAATCATTTGATGATGGACCACAGGTTCTCAATGGGGTTCAGATCAGGTGAACAAGGAGGCCATGTCATTAGATTTTCTTCTTTTATACCCTTTCTTGCCAGCCACGCTGTGGAGTACTTGGACGCGTGTGATGGAGCATTGTCCTGCATGAAAATCATGTTTTTCTTGAAGGATGCAGACTTCTTCCTGTACCACTGCTTGAAGAAGGTGTCTTCCAGAAACTGGCAGTAGGACTGGGAGTTGAGCTTGACTCCATCCTCAACCCGAAAAGGCCCCACAAGCTCATCTTTGATGATACCAGCCCAAACCAGTACTCCACCTCCACCTTGCTGGCGTCTGAGTCGGACTGGAGCTCTCTTCCCTTTACCAATCCAGCCACGGGCCCATTCATCTGGCCCATCAAGACTCACTCTCATTTCATCAGTCCATAAAACCTTAGAAAAATCAGTCTTGAGATATTTCTTGGCCCAGTCTTGACATTTCAGCTTGTGTGTCTTGTTCAGTGGTGGTCGTCTTTCAGCCTTTCTTACCTTGGCCATGTCTCTGAGTATTGCACACCTTGTGCTTTTGGGCACTCCAGTGATGTTGCAGCTCTGAAATATGGCCAAACTGGTGGCAAGTGGCATCTTGGCAGCTGCATGCTTGACTTTTCTCAGTTCATGGGCAGTTATTTTGCGCCTTGGTTTTTCCACACGCTTCTTGCGACCCTGTTGACTATTTTGAACGAAACGCTTGATTGTTCGATGATCACGCTTCAGAAGCTTTGCAATTTTAAGAGTGCTGCATCCCTCTGCAAGATATCTCACTATATTTTACTTTTCTGAGCCTGTCAATTCCTTCTTTTGACCCATTTTGCCAAAGGAAAGGAAGTTGCCTAATAATTATGCACACCTGATATAGGGTGTTGATGTCATTAGACCACACCCCTTCTCATTACAGAGATGCACATCACTTAATATGCTTAATTGGTAGTAGGCTTTCGAGCCTATACAGCTTGGAGTAAGACAACATGCATAAAGAGGATGATGTGGTCAAAATACTCATTTGCCTAATAATTCTGCACTCCCTGTATGTGTTATTAAATTTTGTTGGATTTCATCCCCCAAAAATGTTTTTTGATAAACTGGAATTACATTTGGGAGAAGTCAAAACCTCAGGTAACTGATGAGTTTCACAGATTTTTGTTATCCATAAAAAAAAACCTGTTTAACAAATTGGGATTTAAAAAAAATGGCTAATTACACCACATTAACCCATCTGAAAATATCAGTAAGGAGGCTAAAAACTAGACCTTTGATTTTAAGAAATTAAAATTTAAACCTTTTATTTGGCTTCCCGATACAGAATCCAGAGAAAATTGATATTGGGTGGCATAAAATCCTATATACATAAAATATGAGAAAGCTGAAGCACTTGGCAAACATATTTTAGGAGATAACTTATTAAAGTTTGCTTGGTAAACCTGGTTTAATGCATTCTTTTTGTAACACAGAGGAATAAAGTAAAGTCCTATGAAAATTCAAAAGCTAAAAGGAACCATCATAGTTAAAAAAAAAAAGGAAATAATTTGTTGTCTTTCAACATGAGCCATGAAGATCTTGTGAGTTCCCTAGTAGTTGCTAAGCTGTGTTAAAAATCTCAGTAAGTATACAGAACACATAATGTACAATGATAGTGAGTGTATTTCAAAGTTCAATGACTAGCAAGAAAATTGCCCATCTGAAACAAGAATCCCCCAGCTAGTTACTAAACTGCCTAATGAGAAATCTGACCCAGTTTTCCAGCTTTGATCTAACTCAGACATTTATATTCTGTTTTAGCAAGAGACCCATTGCAAGATCTTAGTATGCTGTCTTCATGGGGTAATTTTCAGACACTGCAGAATAATATATAGATAATACAGATTGTGTACATTGGCCAACCAAACAATGGCATTTCTCACATAATGGGTAAGCATAATACTAGGAATAATGACACATATCTACTTTATTTTTCCTGTGGCTGCAGTGTCCTTGAGATAAATACAGAATTCTATCATTCACAACAAGTAGATCCTATAAGCTAGCAAGTTATCACTCATACCATATCTTCAATATTGATAGAGGCTGTATCTTTTGACCTTTAAAGAAAAAAAAAGTTTTGATCATGCTTTTCTCACTTTTACGATAGTTTCTTAGATGGTTACATGTATTTTTTTGTGGTTTAAAGTATATTTGTGTCCTTGGAAAGAAGAGCATTGAACAAAAAGAGTGAGTTGGTGAATATCAAGTATCATGAAGAAAGCTGAGTTCATTTGCCTAGCAGGAATGCCTAAGCCTGATTGTGACTGGTATTATGGACATGTCATTTATTTCAAACACTATATTTTTAGGGGATTAACTCAGTATGATAAAATTCAGTAGTAATACCAGAGACTGGCTGAGCTTTCTTTCAAAGAAATAAGAAGCTTTTGATTCTATTTTATTTCTTTGCTTTTTTGTCACAATGAAAAAGATTAAACAAGAAGTATTGTTGAGGAATAAACAATATAATAAACTATTAAATATAAAAAATGGTAACATATTTACTTAATATCTATCTATCTATCTATCTATCTATCTATCTATCTATCATCTATCTATCTATCTATCTATCTATCTATCTATCATCTATCCATCTATCATCTATCTGTCTGACTATCTGTCTATATATGGATTTTTTATGTTTATATGATTTTTTTCAGTAGCGGACCTACTCAACAGATGGGCCACGCAAAAGTAACTGAGTAGTAAGCAATAGTGATAATATACGTGCTGCTCTTTGTAAAGATTTTGAGGAGAGATAGACAGACAGAAAATAGATAGATGATAGATAGATAAAAAGATAGATAGATAAAAAGATAGATAGATGATAGATAGATAGATATAAAGATAGATAGATGATAGATAGATAGATAGATAGATAGATAAAAAGATAGATAGATAGATAGATAGATAGATAGATGATAGATGTACCTGCAACCTGAATTTCCTGCTACCTCAGTTTGCACTCCATGGACTGCTGTTTTTAAAGCAAGTTTGTTTTACTGGATCCTTATGCTGGTAACATCTTTTGTTTGGGTACCTGCAACCTGCACTAATAAAAGACTCCTCTGCATTAGGATTGTACGCATTGTGCACACATCTATGTATCGACTGGCTGCTATGGGCCCCTCAAGCACTTCGGCCCTGTTGCCACTTCACCTGCTGCACCAATGTTAGTTGCGCCGCTGGACTTTTTTTTTGCTGTACCACTGTTGTACTTCAAAGAAATATATCAATGCCTCATCACAATTGCCAAAGTTACATTGTTAACATCAGTGGCAAATAAGTTACAGAAGATAAAGTTGAGTGTTTTGTACACAGTAAAACTTGCTTTATAAACTTCCCTATTGTTGTGATAAGTGTACCTCATACTATTGATGATTCCTTTATGTTTTTTTAATGTGTGTTAGTTTTCATTGTATATTTCTGCAATTTGTCAGCTTTCATATTTGAACCTACTAGATTTACTGTTAATTAAAAGTAGACTGATTCTAAAAGAAAAAGACCAGTGAGTAAGAATTAGGTCCCACACAATCTTGAAGGTCCTTGGTAAAGGATATTGGTTTATTTTATTTAGCTGCAAGAGAAGACATAACACTCACATACATTCACACACTCATACACACTTTTATTAGGTGGCCAGCAACAAAGTTGCAGGACAACCTATTGTTATTGTTCAGATTATTATTAGGTGGCCAGCAACAAAGTTGCAGGACAACCTATTGTTATTGTTCGGATTATTAGGTGGCCAGCAACAAAGTTGCAGGACAACCTATTGTTATTGTTCGGATTATTATTATTATTATTATTATTCTTTTTATTCCGCCAAGCTTTGTATTCAATTGCCCATAACTGCTTAACTGTTTTTGCAAAGCTCTTAAAATCAGGTATGCTGGTACAGCCTATTGCTGTGCTACATCTCATGCAAACTTGAACTCATAGGTCACATGCTCTGGCAGCCATATTGCTTTTTGCGACAAATTTCGACAAACGCTTAAAAATCTTTAGCTCTGAAACTGCTTATGTTACAACTTTGAAACTCGCTGTGCTTAGTGCTACTATGACCTGAAATTGCTATTGCTTAAGAGAAGTGCCTTGGTCACATGATGTGGCAGCCATCTTGCATTTTGCGAAAATATTCTAACATCTTCTTCTCCTAAACCGCTTAGTGCAATGACGCGCAATTGTGCACATATGCTCCTTGCAAGGTCCTCTACCAAGTTTGTTCAAACTGCAATTTTTCCATAATCAACATGGCTGCTGTGAGACATTAACCTTTTTATCGCCATTTAATTGCGTAATTTTGCACTTTATACATTAGTTTTACAATATTTAACAATATTACAGTGTAATAGACACATGATTACACATAGTCATAACCCTTAAAGACAATATTGCAGTTAAAATTCGCATTGCGCAATCGCCTTCGTGAAATAAAACATTTGCAAATTTTCATGAAACTTTTGCAAATTGTAGAGGTCTATAGTGAGCATTAGTATGTGCAATTTTTAAAGCCATACATTGCATAGCTTGGCGGCCATTTTGTTTCGTATGCGCCATTTTTAAAACCTATAAAAATCTTCTTCTCCGAAACCGCTTATGGGAAAGACTTGAAATTTTGTTTATAGAGTTATCTTATGACTAACATTCAGATTTGTTCAAGAGAAGTTGATACGTCATGTGGTTTGGCAGCCATTTTGAATTGTTCAAAATTGCTTAACGATATATTTAAATTAATAATAAAACAAAAACCGTTTTACAAAAATGCTTTATTTTTGCCATGTTTATTGACATCTATAGTGAGCACTATTGTGCGTAATATGGAGGCTGTATATCTTACGATCGGGCAGCCATCTTGGTTTACGCACAAATTTCGAAAGTCTATTTTCTCTGCAACCGCTTATGTAAGAACTGTGAAATTTGCTATACAGTCTTATATTGTTACCTAGATTCATAATTGCTCATTAGGAGAGAATCAGTCACATGATGCGGCAGCAATATCGGTTTTATGTTTATCGTAATTATTTGTAATTCAATACTTCCTCTTTTGAGTCAATTGCTCACAAAACACAAATTACTTATGCTAAACTCTTGAAATCAGGTATGCTGATACAGCCTATTACAATGTTACATCTCATGCAATATTGAACTCATAGGTCATAAGGTTACGCAGCCATATTGTTTTTTGCGGAAAAATTTCGAGAACTGCTTAATAATCTTTAGCTCTGGAACTGCTTATGTTGCAACTTTGAAACTTGCTGAGCTTAGTGATGCTATGACCTAGATTTTCCATTGCTCAACAGAAGTGACTTGGTCACATGATGTAGTAACCATCTTGCATTTTGCGAAAATCTTTAAACATCTTCTTCTCTTAAACCGCTTAGTGCAATAAAGCACAATTTTGCACGTATGCTCCTTGCAAGGTCCTCTACCAAGATTGTTAAAATTGCGATTTTTCCAAAATCAACATTGCTGCTGTGAGACATTAACCTTTTTATCGCCATTTAATTGCGTAATTTTTGACTTTATACATTAGTTTTACAATATTTAACAATATTACAGTGTAATAGACACATGATTACACATAGTCATAACCCTTAAAGGCAATATTGCAGTTAAAATTCGCATTGCGCAGTCGCCTTCGTGAAATAAAACATTTGCAAATTTTCATGAAACTTCTGCAAATTGTAGAGGTCTATAGTGAGCATTAGTATGTGCAATTTAAAAGCCATATATTGCATAGCTTGGAGGCCATTTTGTTTCGTATGCGCCATTTTTAAAAACTATAAAAATCTTCTTCTCCGAAACCACTTATGGGACAGACTTGAAATTTTGTTTATAGAGTTATCTTATGACTAACATTCAGATTTGTTCAAGAGAAGTTGATACGTCATGTGGTTTGGCAGCCATTTTGAATTGTTCAAAATTGCTTAACGATATATTTAAATTCATAATAAAACAAAAACCGTTTTACAAAAATGCTTTATTTTTGCCATGTTTATTGACATCTATAGTGAGCACTATTGTGCATAATATAGAGGCTGTATATCTTACGATCGGGCAGCCATCTTGGTTTACGCGAACATTTCGAAAGTCTATTTTCTCTGCAACCGCTTATGTAAGATCTGTGAAATTTGCTGTACAGTCTTATATTGTGACCTAGAGTCACGGTTGTTTATGTTGAAGGAATTAGTCTCAAGCTGTAGCAGCCATATTGGTTTACACAAGAATTTTGAAACTGTGTTCTCTTTCCAACCGCTTATGTTAAAACTGTGAAATTTGCTGTATAACCATATATTGTCACCTAGAGTTACATTTGTTCATGTTGAAAGTATTGGTCATATGGTGTGGCAGCCATTTTAAAAAATGCAAACATTTCAAAAATGTGTTTTTTTTTCTCCAAATGCTTATGTTAGAACTGTAAACAGTTGTTATATAGCTTTATTTTGTGACATAACTACTTATATGGCATTGCAAAAATAATGCGCTGGCCACCTCTATTGCTGCTTGCAGCTATATTTATTATTATTATTATTATTATTATTCTTTTTATTCCGCCAAGCTTTGTATTCAATTGCCCATAACTGCTTAACTATTTTTGCAAAGCTCTTAAAAACAGGTATGCTGGTACAGCCTATTGCTGTACTACATCTCATGCAAAATTGAACTCATAGGTCACATGCTCTGGCAGCCATATTGCTTTTTGCGACAAATTTTGACAAACGCTTACAAATCTTTAGCTCTGGAACTTCTTATGTTACAACTTTGAAACTCGCTGTGCTTAGTGCTACTATGACCTGACATTGCTATTGCTCAAGAGAAGTGCCTTGGTCACATGATGTGGCAGCCATCTTGCATTTTGCGAAAATATTTAAACATCTTCTTCTCCTAAACCGCTTAGTGCAATGACGCACAATATTGCACATATGCTCCTTGCAAGGTCCTCTACCAAGTTTGTTCAAACTGCGATTTTTCCATAATCAACATGGCTGCTGTGAGACATTAACCTTTTAATCGCCATTTAATTGCGTAATTTTGCACTTTATACATTAGTTTTACAATATTTAACAATATTACAGTGTAATAGACACATGATTACACAAAGTCATAACCCTTAAAGACAATATTGCAGTTAAAATTCGCATTGCGCAATCGCCTTCGTGAAATAAAATATTTGCAAATTTTCATGAAACTTCTGCAAATTGTAGAGGTCTATAGTGAGCATTAGTATGTGCAATTTGAAAGCCATACATTGCATAGCTTGGCAGCCATTTTGTTTCGTATGCGCCATTTTTAAAAACTATAAAAATCTTCTTCTCCGAAACCGCTTATGGGACAGACTTGAAATTTTGTTTATAGAGTTATCTTATGACTAACATTCAGATTTGTTCAAGAGAAGTTGATACGTCATGTGGTTTGGCAGCCATTTTGAATTGTTCAAAATTGCTTAACGATATATTTAAATTAATAATAAAACAAAAGCTGTTTTACAAAAATGCTTTATTTTTGCCATGTTTATTGACATCTATAGTGAGCACTATTGTGCATAATATGGAGGCTGTATATCTTACGATCAGGCAGCCATCTTGGTTTACGTGAAAATTTCGAAAGTCTATTTTCTCTGCAAACGCTTATGTAAGAACTGTGAAATTTGCTGTACAGTCTTATATTGTTACCTAGATTCATAATTGCTCATTAGGAGAGAATCAGTCACATGATGCGGCAGCAATATCGGTTTTATGTTTATCGTAATTATTTGTAATTCAATACTGCCTCTTTTAATTCAATTGCTCACAAAACACAAATTACTTATGCTAAACTCTTGAAATCAGGTACGCTGGCACAGGCTATTGCAATGCTACATCTCATGCAATATTGAACTCATAGATCATAAGGTTACGCAGCCATATTGTTTTTTGCGACAAATTTCGAGAACTGCTTAATAATCTTTAGCTCTGGAACTGCTTATGTTGCAACTTTGAAACTTGCTGTGCTTAGTGATGCTATGACCTAGATTTTCCATTGCTCAACAGAAGTGACTTGGTCACATGATGTAGCAACCATCTTGCATTTTGCGAAAATCTTTAAACATGTTCTACTCTTAAACCGCTTACTGCAATAAAGCGCAATTTTGCACATATGCTCCTTCCAAGGTCCTCTACCAAGATTGTTAAAATTGTGATTTTTCCATAATTAACATGGCTGCTGTGAGACATTAACCTTTTTATCGCCATTTAATTGCGTAATTTTGCACTTTATACATTAGTTTTACAATATTTAACAATATTACAGTGTAATAGACACATGATTGCACATAGTCATAACCCTTAAAGGCAATATTGCAGTTAAAATTCGCATTGCACAGTCGCCTTCGTGAAATAAAACATTTGCAAATTTTCATGAAACTTCTGCAAATTGTAGAGGTCTATAGTGAGCATTAGTATGTGCAATTTGAAAGCCATACATTGCATAGCTTGGCGGCCATTTTGTTTCGTATGTGCCATTTTTAAAAACTATAAAAATCTTCTTCTCCGAAACCACTTATGGGACAGACTTGAAATTTTGTTTATAGAGTTATCTTATGACTAACATTCAGATTTGTTCAAGAGAAGTTGATACGTCATGTGGTTTGGCAGCCATTTTGAATTGTTCAAAATTGCTTAATGATATATTTAAATAAATAATAAAACAAAAACCGTTTTACAAAAATGCTTTATGTTTGCCATGTTTATTGACATCTATAGTGAGCACTATTGTGCATAATATGGAGGCTGTATATCTTACGATCGGGCAGCCATCTTGGTTTACACGAAAATTTTGAAAGTCTATTTTCTCTGCAACCGCTTATGTAAGAACTGTGAAATTTGCTGTACAGTCTTATATTGTGACCTAGAGTCACAGTTGTTCATGTTGAAGGAATTAGTCACAAGCTGTGGTAGCCATATTGGTTTACACGAAAATTTTGAAACTGCGTTTTCTTTCCAACCGCTTATACTAAAGCTGTGAAATTTGCTGTAGAACCATATATTGTAACCTCGAGTTACATTTTTTTCATGTTGAAAGTATAGGTCATATGGTGTGGCAGCCATTTTAAAAAACGCAAACATTTCGAAAATGTGTTTTTTTTTTACAAATGCTTATGTTAGAAATGTAAAAACGTGTTGTAAAGCTTTATATTTTGACATAACTGCTTATATAGCATTGCAAAAATTATGCGCTGGCCACCTCTATTGCTGCTTGCAGCTATATTTATTATTATTATTATTATTATTATTATTATTCTTTTTATTCCGCCAAGCTTTGTATTCAATTGCCCATAACTGTTTAACTGTTTTTGCAAAGCTCTTAAAATCAGGTATGCTGGTACAGCCTATTGCTGTGCTACATCTCATGCAAAATTGAACTCATAGGTCACATGCTCTGGCAGCCATATTGCTTTTCGCAACAAATTTTGACAAACGCTTAAAAATCTTTAGCTCTGGAACTGCTTATGTTACAACTTTGAAACTCTCTGTGTTTAGTGCTACTATGACCTGAAATTGCTATTGCTCAAGAGAAGTGCCTTGGTCACATGATGTGGCAGCCATCTTGCATTTTGCGGAAATATTCAAACATCTTCTTCTCCTAAACCGCTTAGTGCAATGACACGCAATTTTGCACATATGCTCCTTGCAAGGTCCTCTATCAAGTTTGTTCAAACTGCGATTTTTCCATAATCAACATGGCTGCTGTGAGACATTAACCTTTTTATCGCCATTTCATTGCGTAATTTTGCTCTTTATACATTAGTTTTACAATATTTAACAATATTACAGTGTAATAGACACATGATTACACATAGTCATAACCCTTAAAGACAATATTGCAGTTAAAATTCGCATTGCACAATCGCCTTCGTGAAATAAAACATTTGCAAATTTTCATGAAACTTCTGCAAATTGTAGAGGTCTATAGTGAGCATTAGTATGTGCAATTTGAAAGCCATACATTGCATAGCTTGGCGGCCATTTTGTTTCATATGCGCCATTTTTAAAATCTATAAAAATCTGCTTCTCCGAAACCGCTTATGGGACAGACTTGAAATTTTGTTTATAGAGTTATCTTATGACTAACATTCAGATTTGTTCAAGAGAAGTTGATACATCATGTGGTTTGGCAGCCATTTTGAATTGTTCAAAATTGCTTAACGATATATGTAAATTAATAATAAAAAAAAAAACGTTTTACAAAAATGCTTTATTTTTGCCATGTTTATTGACATCTATAGTGAGCACTATTGTGCGTAATATGGAGGCTGTATATCTTACGATCATGGTTTACGCGAATATTTGGAAAGTCTATTTTCTCTACAACCGCTTATGTAAGAACTGTGAAATTTGCTGTACAGTCTTATATTGTGACCTACATTCACAACTGCTCATTAGGAGAGAATCAGTCACATGATGCGGCAGCAATATCGGTTTTATGTTTATGGTAATTATTTGTAATTCAATACTTCCTCGTTTGAGTCAATTGCTCACAAAACACAAATTACTTATGCTAAACTCTTGAAATCAGGTATGCTGGTACAGCCTATTGCAATGCTACATCTCATGCAATATTGAACTCATAGGTCATAAGGTTACGCAGCCATATTGTTTTTTGTGAAATCTTTTGATAAATGCTTAATAATCTTTAGCTCTGGAACTGCTTATGTTGCAACTTTGAAACTTGCTGTGCTTAGTGATGCTATGACCTAGATTTTCCATTGCTCAACAGAAGTGACTTGGTCACATGATGTAGCAACCATCTTACATTTTGCGAAAATCTTTAAACATCTTCTTCTCTTAAACCGCTTAGTGCAATAAAGTGCAATTTTGCACGTATGCTCCTTGCAAGGTCCTCTACCAAGATTGTTAAAATTGTGATTTTTCCATAATCAACATGGCTGCTGTGAGACATTAACCTTTTTATCGCCATTTAATTGCGTAATTTTGCACTTTATACATTAGTTTTACAATGTTTAACAATATTACAGTGTAATAGACACATGATTACACATAGTCATAACCCTTAAAGACAATATTGCAATTAAAATTCACATTGCACAGTCGCCTTCGTGAAATAAAACATTTGCAAATTTTCATGAAACTTCTGCAAATTGTAGAGGTCTATAGTGAGCATTAGTATGTGAAATTTGAAAGCCATACATTGCATAGCTTGGCGGCCATTTTGTTTTGTATGCGCCATTTTTAAAAACTATAAAAAATCTTCTTCTCCGAAACTGCTTATGGGACAGACTTGAAATTTTGTTTATAGAGTTATCTTATGACTAACATTCAGATTTGTTCAAGAGAAGTTGATACGTCATGTGGTTTAGCAGCCATTTTGAATTGTTCAAAATTGCTTAACGATATATTTAAATTCATAATAAAACAAAAACCGTTTTACAAAAATGCTTTATTTTTGCCATGTTTATTGACATCTATAGTGAGCATTATTGTGCATTATATAGAGGCTGTATATCTTACGATCGGGCAGCCATCTTGGTTTACGCAAAAATTTTGAAAGTCTATTTTCTCTGCAACCGCTTATGTAAGAACTGTGAAATTTGCTGTACAGTCTTATATTGTGACATAGAGTCATAGTTGTTCATGTTGAAGGAATTAGTCATAAACTGTGGATGCCATATTGGCTTACGCAAAAATGTTGAAACTGTGTTTCTTTCCAACCGCTTATGTTAAAACTGTGAAATTTGCTGTATAACCATATATTGTCACCTAGAGTTACATTTGTTCATGTTGAAAGTATAGGTCATATGGTGTGGCAGCCATTTTAAAAAACACAAACATTTCGAAAATGTTTTTTTTTTCCAAATGCTTATGTTAGAACTGTAAACAGTTGTTATATAGCTTTATTTTGTGCCATAACTACTTATATGGCATTGCAAAAATAATGCGCTGGCCACCTCTATTGCTGCTTGCAGCTATATTTTATGTTTGTATTTCTTAAATAATCCTAGCAGACCCAGTCTAAGGCCTGGTATTTCTTCTTTGATACTTAGTTTTATACTTTGGGAAGAGTTGTTTACTTGTTTTTATAATAATCACAAAAAAAAAAAAATATGATAGTATTCTTTATAATCTCTATGTGTATAAACCTAATAACCAATAAGGACGTCCAACTGTTCCAAATTGCAATAAGATGAAATAGAGGAGGTGGGTGTTCAGGTGACAATAGATGGAGCCAGTTATGACCACAAAGGATCCCTCAAAAGATAAAAGGCACAATATTGAAGCCTGTGCACCAAATTGAAAAAAGTAAAACATTTTCTAGCTTCAAGGTACTCACACTTTTAAAGAGCTATAATTAAGCTCTTAGTGAACAAACATGCAGGTATACATCAAATGGATTCACTGGAAGTTAATACAAGTACAATTTATTTAAAACAAATGGACATAAACAGACAAATATTCCCAGGGTACGGTCCATATACAAAACAACCACGAGGCAGAGAGGCTCACACACTGTAAGAAACCGACATGTAATTCTGAACAGTCAATTAAGCAATATTGTCTATTAATGCCTACCCTAACGTGAAGTAAGTGTCTGTGAGTCGTGAGAGTTAATTGGCCTTTTAATTTGTCATAATTAAATGAGATTTATTTAACTGTTTGTTAGTTGCCAATATTGTTCCCCTAAAAATATGTTCCCCAACAATACATAAAATATTTATAAAAACTTATTTCAATACAAAATTAATTTAATCTTTTAAAGTTTTGACCTGGATTTGAACCTTCAAAAAAAAAAAAAAAGAAGAGAAAAAACGAGCTATTACTTTAAAAAAAGCAAATAATTATCCACTGCACCACCTGATGCTACAATTAATTAATCCATGTTCTAGTGCTATAAATAAAATTATCAAAAATATTTTCAAGTTACAAATCCATCTAATTTCTGCTTTTCCAAGGATATTTGCGAGGTTCAAATTTTTTAATGCCATCAGATTCAGAATGTTGGTTGCATCCCTTTTTGATATTGTTCACGTTCTTGAAAGCGTTTAGACAGCTTTCTAGAGGTATGGCCAACATACTGTAAATTACACTAACACTTAAGTAAAATTGTGTTCTTAGAATGACAGGCTATTCATTTATTCAAGGAATATATTCTGTCGTCCATTAGCTGATAAACTGAACTCTAATCATCCTATTCTGTAGTGCAAATTTTTTTACAACCTTTGTCAGAAACCTCATTTGCCTTTTGCTTTATTATTCAACCAAGTTCTTTTGGTATCTTTAAGATAAGTAGTTATCCTATCATATCCTATGTTAGGTACTTTTTTAAAAACAATATTTGGTTTATCAGGTAATATACTCATAAGACTTGTATCTTTTCTTAGTATATCCCAATGTGCATTAATAACCTGTGTTTCTGTATGTTTAATTACAATATTGTAAAATGATTGGTCCTACTGCATCATCTTGCACCTTCAATTAATCTTTTTCTTCATTTTATATAAAAAAATCATTCCTATCAATCTTCTTCATAGTTTTTTTTCTATAAACCTACTTTTAAAAACATATGCTTGTTCTAAAAATATATCGCAATCTGTACAATTATGTCTTAATCTGTTAAACTGACTCTAGGGAACAATCATTATATCTTCTCAAAATGCAGCTATTTTGTTCAATATAATTATTAACATTGACAGTCATTATGGTAGTGAAAGGCATATTTGTGCATGTAACGTCTTAAGGGTTATGCTGCCTGACTGGAATGTAAAGCTGTGCAGTGTGTGAGTCTGCAACAATTGTTGCAATATGTGGGGTGGGGACTCTTACCTGTTATAAAAGTGCATGGATGCTGGAACACTTCCTCTTTCTTGTCTGCAACTGCTGGAGAAAGGTTTTTTCTGTTTTTGCTTGCAAGATGGTGCGGCCCAGGCGTCAGTCGGTTCCTCCAAAGCGGATGAGGGAATCTTCGCCAGTGACACGGCGAGTATCTGTGAGGGGGAGAGGTGGCAGTTTAGTTAGTGAGGTAGTAGGCCCTAGCCCTTCTCAGGGGGTGGGCCTCACCCCTTCCCGGGATTCTGGGGAGCCCTCGGGTGTGTCTTCCTCCCCTTCCCTTTTCCCGGGGTCCCAGGGGGAGGATCTGGAGGATTCAGGGTTAATTTCAGGGGGTGGCGGAGGTGATGAGGGGGTGGATAGGTCTCCGGTTGGCTCGATCGGCCTCCCGGAGGTGTTTAGGGCCAGGCAGCTTGAGTCAGGCGGGGGGCCTAGTTCGGGGGGGTAGGCCCGGATCGGGGGCGCGTGGCGCAGGGCCGTGGGCCAGTAAGCGGGCCAGTTTTTGGGCCTACAGGGACGCTAGTCGCCCGGGAACGTGAGGGCCTAGTCAGGCAGGGTGAGCATGTCAGCCTGACTTCGAGCGGGGGGCCTTCGGGCCTACACCGCGCTTTGCAGGGCGAGCAGGAGGGCCTAACTTTGAGCGGTGGGCCTTCGGGCCTACACCGCGTGGTTGCGCCTGGTGGCCCAGTGGTTTCCCCCCTACCCCGGTGGCTTTAGGTGGCGGAGATTATGGCCTGCAGGGTGCCCCCTCTGTCAGTGGTGGCCCCGGTGGGTCTGCGGCCCCTCCATGGGACGGGTACTTACCTAACTTACCTGTCCCAGAGGCGGCACGGGCGGCGGTCGTGGCCTTAATCCAGGCCCTTTCGGCGGGAGCGGGTCCGGGAGTCGCGGCGGGTGTGGAGCAGTCCGGCATCGTCTACGGTGGTCCGGCGGTGGTTCCGGCGGTCGGCGGCGTGGTCCAGGCTGGAGCGGCGGGCAGGGCTTCTTCCCTAGGTGGAGGCCTTCGGTCGGTGGTAGGCGCGATTGACATCGCTTCCGGTAGTCACGCTAGTGACGTCACTTCCGGGCCCGCGCGTGTGACGGCATTTCCGGTTCCGGGCGTGGCGGAGTACGGGCGACGGATGGAGGTGCGGGAGGTGAGTCGGGAGCCCGGGGATCCGGGAGGGGCAGCACCGGACAGGCTGCGGCGGTGAGCGGGCATGTGGGGTCAGGCACTTGGCAGTTGGAGACACTTGTGGGGGCGCATGGTAGGCATATGGGTGCTGGCATTAGCGGGCCCGAGCCGCGGGCTGGGACTTCCATGGGCCTTGGGGTTTTTGGTACTAGGGGACCTGTTGGTGCGGGGCACTGGGGTGGGGAGGGCCGGGCAGCTATGGCAATGCCAGGTGTGAGTGGAAGTGGTGGGCCGGAGTTTGGCCCTGCTGTGGGCAGTAACCAGGTGGTTGGCGGGCCGCAAGTTGGGCATGAGCCTCTGGGGAGAGGACAACAGAATGTGATGGGGGAAATTTTCAGGCTGTCCTCAATATTGGCCCAAGGGGCGCGCGCGGGTTCTTCTGGGGTGGGGGGGCAGCAGCATACAGTTCAGGTCAGCGCTGGGGGGGTGGATCCTGGTCATGTGGGAGTTGTGGGCAGACGGAGGGCGGGTGGACACGGGTCAGTGGTTGGAAACGCAGGGGCTGGTGGAACAGGGCAGTTGGGAGCCGGGGTCCAGGTGGGTGGCCAGCAAGGTAGTTCTGTAGTGGGTGGGGATGGTGCCCGTTCCTTGATCCCTGGTGCTCCTGATTCTGTTTTGTTTCCGCAGGTTAGCGGGGATGCTGTGGTGGCAGTTTGCCAGGATTCTAGGCGAGAGGTGACTCAGAGGACCGGTCCAAGCCAGAAGGCTCTTCCCCCGGCGGCGGCAGGAGCAGGTGAGATTGCATTGTGTGGGGTGCTGGGGGAGGGTGCGGGTGGGTTATCTAGTGACACTGGCTCTGAGAGTGACGACTCCTTAGGGCCAGTGTCTAAACCTCAAAAACGGGTATTGAAATATCTTCGCAGGTTGGTAGCTGGGCAACAGAGACAGGAGTCGAGGCTAGCTCCGGGTGGGGGAGCGCAGATGGGGGACTCAGTGTGTGTTGGTCAGCAGGTAGGGCCAGGGGCTGTGAGCTTGGCGGTGGCAGACAGGAAAGTGGCGCTGCAAGGAGATGCCGGAGATGCCTACCCCTGCAATGTGCACTCATTGCATTCTCACCTTAAAGCTAAGACAATCAAAAAAATTAGAGATGGCAAATATGTGCACATTTTCGATCTGTCGCTGGAGGCCCATAAGGCCAAGGAGAGGAGCGAGGATGGCTCAGGTCCAAAAAAGGTCAAGAGACCAGAGACAATGGACGAGTGGCGCACGTGTTTTAGAGTTTTGGCTTCCTGCCTGGTGGAGGCGAAGCCTGAGCTGCGGGTTGACGTGTTAAAATACATGGAAACTATCGAGTTCGTCCATAAGACGTATAAGGAAGGGGTGTGGCGGTCTTATGACGCGGATTATAGGCGTAAGATGATGGGGAACCCTTTGCTGACCTTTGGCACCATGGATGTGCATTTATGGCAGCGTTTGGGTGCGGAGAGCTCTCCCTCCCCCTTCAGGTGCAAGGGCCGGGGGGAGTAGGCAGATGGGGGGAGTCAAAGGAAAAGGGCGGGAGTGTTGGAAGTTTAACGACAGGAAGTGTGACCGGGGAGCGAACTGCTCCTTTCGACACTCCTGCATATACTGCGGAGCTGGTCACCCAGGGACTGAATGTGCTAGACGGAAAGAGACAGGGGGCCGCGGAGCCGGCAGAGGGGCTGCTGGGGCGAAGGGCACCAACGCCGTTGAGGGTGGCCGCCCTTGAGCCATGGCTCAGGGCATACCCGGACAGGAGGGCGGGGGAGCTCCTCCTGGCCGGGCTGTGGGAGGGTTTCCTCATTCCAGTGGTAGGTCCGGTGGTCGGGGCGCGTCAGAAGCGGAACCTCAAATCAGCGTATGACTACCCTGACGTAGTGAGGGATAAACTGGGCAAAGAACTGTGTTTAGGTCGCATGGTGGGCCCCTTTCGGGAGCCACCCATGGAGGGTTTGGTGGTTTCCCCACTGGGGGTTGTGCCGAAGAAGGAAGCGGGGAAATTCCGGTTGATTCAGCATTTATCATACCCGAAAGGTAATTCGGTCAATGATGCAATCAACCCGGAGGTTAGCTCAGTTTTTTATCAGTCGTTTGACCAAGCAATGGTTTTGGTGCAACAGGCTGGTGTTGGGGCACTCTTGGCAAAGCTTGACATTGAGTCGGCCTTCCGCTTGTTGCCTATTCATCCGGCATCCTTTCGGTTGATGGGGTGCTGGTTCGAGGGTGCTTACTATGTGGATCGTTGTCTCCCAATGGGTTGCTCAGTCTCATGCGCCTTTTTCGAGATGTTCAGCACATTCTTGCACTGGGCGGTTTTTTCAGAAGCGCGGGGTGGGCTTATAGCCCATTACTTGGACGATTTTCTGCTGATAGGCAGAGCTGGGTCGCTCGAGTGCAAGCGGCTCATGTCGGTGATGAGAACACTATTTGCGCATTTTGGGGTCCCATTGGCAGAGGACAAGACCCAGGGGCCGTGCACTTGCCTGACGTTTCTGGGTATCGAGATCGATACTGTAGAAAGGCAGTGCAGGTTGCCAAACGATAAGGTGGTTCGAATGCTGGCCGCAGTTTCTTCGGCCGCGGCGGCTGACCGGCTCTCGATAAAGGAGTTGCAGTCTTTACTGGGTTTGCTCAATTTCGCGTGCAAAGTTATCCCGATGGGCAGAGTATTCAACAGGAGGTTGGAGGGCCCTCTAAAAGGGGATAGCGGGAGCCGCAAGTCATGTGCGGTGTCTCCAGATATGAAGGAGGACTTGAGAATCTGGGAGTTGTTCCTGAAGGATTTCAATGGGGTCTTGTTATGGAGGCAAGTGAGGACATCTAGCCAGGCTCTGCATCTGTTCACGGATGCGGCGGGTGCAAAGGGTTATGGGGCTTACTTCAACAGCGCCTGGAGTGCCGGGGAGTGGCCTGTGGCCTGGATGGAGAGGGGATGGACCAGGAACCTTACCCTCCTGGAATTGTTCCCTATTGTCATAGCCATTGAGTTATGGGGGCGACAATTAGCAAACCAGAATGTAATATTCTGGTGCGATAATCTGAGCGTCGTGTTTGCTATCAACAATCTTTCAGCCTCTTCCCCTATTGTGGTGCGTTACCTTTGTTGGGTGGTGCTGCGGTGCTTGCAGCACAACATTGACTTTACGGCGCGGCATGTGCCTGGGGTCGATAATGTATTGGCAGACGCGTTGTCGCGAGGCCAATGGGAGGCATTCAGAAAGCTGGCACCAAGGGCAGCAAAGGTTGGTACTCCTTGTCCTTCCTTTCTTTGGCAGGTGGCGGAAGGGGGGACGTGTTGACTTCAATGGTTCAGGCGTCGCTGGCACCTGCTACCTGGAAGGCCTATGGCAAGTACTGGGCCGAATGGGAAGTTTTCCTCAAGGGTAAGGGCGTTCCGGTGGAATCCGGATCGCCAGCTTTGTTGCTTGAGTGGATGGTGTGTTTGAAGGAAAGTGGCTGTAGAAAAGGATCCATGCAAGGAAGGCTAGCTGCCTTATCCTTTTTTGCTAAATGGAGGGGGATCCAGGATGGGACAAATGCGTTTCTGGTTAGGCAGGTAATGAAAGGTTGGGGTAGGATAGAGGCTAAGTCGGCAGATCGGTGAGAGCCCATTACAATTCAGCGGCTGGGGGCCTTATTGGCAGTGCTGCCAGAAGTGTGCGCAGACGAGTATGAGGTTGCTTTATTTAGGGCGGCGTTTGCGGTTGCTTTCTTTGGGGCCCTGAGAGTAGGTGAGATAGTTAGTCCAACCAGGTCAGCGGTAGGTTGTGGTATCCAAGCGCAGCATGTCAGGTTTGACTTGCAAGCGCTATTGTTATTTATCCCTAGATCTAAGACGGATCAAGAAAGGAAAGGTGTATGGTTATCCATACAGCAGCAGGACTCTGTGGGGTGTTGCCCCGTCCGACTCACTTCTGAGTTTTCGGCGAAAAGGCCAGGGAGTTCAAGGCAGTTTTTTATTCATGCGGATGGGTCTAACCTGTCCAGATTCCAGTTTCGAAGGGTGTTGGAGGAAGCAGCTAAGAGGGTCGGCTTGGACCCTGGGCTCATCGCTCCCCACTCCTTTCGCATTGGAGCGGCCACCAGCGCAGCTGCGGCTGGGGCGTCGGAGTGAGAAATTAAGAAATTGGGAAGGTGGAGTTCCAAACGGTATAGGACATACATTAGACCCCTTCAGAGTAAAGTGTAGATAGTTGAAAAAGGGGGGGGTATTAAAAAATGGACGGGGACTTAGTAATGGAATTTTTTGTTGATTTTAGGTGTAAGAGCCCCTCCGTGTAGAGCGTGGATAGTCGGCCACTCGTACGTTCACTGGGCGGCCATTCATGCTTTGAAGCGCCCGGGCGGCCAGCAGCTGGGATTTCGTCCAGATGCGGTTTCAATTAGATGGCTGGGAAAAAGGGGAATGTTGTGGAGTGATTTGCCAGGTCGCCTGGAGGAGGCCTTCCTTCGTTGGGGACGGCCTTCATTGATAGTGCTGCATCTGGGTGGAAATGATGTGGGGAGTTTGCCTGTGCTGGAGTTGGTGAACATCATTCAATCAGATGTACGTTGGTTGAAAGTGCGTTTCCCAGGGGTACGAGTGGCTTGGTCAAATGTGATTGCGCGCTTGCAGAGGCGGCATGTGAGAGTGCACCGTTCAGCCTACCGTATTCGGAAGAAGTTGAACAGAGATGTGGGGAGGTTGATCGTGGAGGAAGGTGGTTTTGTAATCAGGCATGATAACATCTTGGGGGATTGCAAGCGGCTGTACAGGCCGGACGGGGTTCATTTAACAGAAGAGGGGTTAGAGCTATTTTTGGCTAATCTAGCTGGCGCGTTGAGGCGGCATGTCAGTTAGCTATCCCTAGGTGTGGCGGCAAGAGCTACATTATGGGAGGCAGATGTGGTATCTCTTGTGGCGGGGTCCCGGCCGAATAATTTTTATGGTTTCCGCGAGGGTGTGGTCGAGCTAATGGGAGGGGCATGATGTTGCAAGTCGCAGCTTGTAACACCTCTCCCCGCGGGCCTGCTGACCTAGAAACCCCTTGTGGATGATGCCAGCCTCTGAAGGGCAATGCTCGGCAAGAGCATTGCAACAACCAATCCGGGCCATTGACCTCACTACGCTGGTTGTATATATATATATATATATACTAAATTATGGATAGGCTTAGAATATAGTTTAGCCTCAGATGCCGCCACCCGTAGATAAGCCTTAAGCTTCTCAAGTTAATAAGTTTAGAGTTTGCCTGGTTTGGTTTTAATAAACGCGACCTTGCTTCACGGTCTTATACCTCCAAATATGTGTCTGTGTCTTTATTGGGTAAGGTGGGAATGAAGTCATGGCGATTTGACCCTTATGGTAGTGAAAGGCATATTTGTGCATGTAACGTCTTAAGGGTTATGCTGCCTGACTGGAATGTAAAGCTGTGCAGTGTGTGAGTTTGCAACAATTGTTGCAATATGTGGGGTGGGGAATCTTACCTGTTATAAAAGTGCATGGATGCTGGAACACTTCCTCTTTCTTGTCTGCAACTGCTGGAGAAAGGTTTTTTCCCCGCCCATCCCTCCCTTGTTGTTAACATGTTTGATATTTTGTTTCAGGAAAGGGGGGCGGCACTGAGGGAACAGCTGCCATTAGGGTGGTTTTGTTAGGACTTTGGCAGGGGCATGCCTACTCAGGCTAGCTGATCTTAAGTCCAAAGTGTTAATTTTTGGCTTCACATCATGGGCATTTGTTGTGCATCTTGCGTCCAAATGATGACCCTTAAGGGTATGGAGCAATTTGCTAGCATAAGAGTAGAAATTATCGGCTGGCGTGGCGGGGTCCCGGCCGAATAATTTTTATGGTTTCCGCGAGGGTGTGGTCGAGCTAATGGGAGGGGCATGATGTTGCAAGTCGCAGCTTGTAACGCCTCTCCCCACGGGCCTGCTGACCTAGAAACCCCTTGTGGATGATGCCAGCCTCTGAAGGGCAATGCTCGGCAGGAGCATTGCAACAACCAATCCGGGCCGGTGACCTCACTACGCTGGTTGTATATATATATATATATACTAAATTATGGATAGGCTTAGAATATAGTTTAGCCTCAGATGCCGCCGACCGTAGATAAGCCTTAAGCTTCTCAAGTTAATAAGTTTAGAGTTTGCCTGGTTTGGTTTTAATAAACGTGACCTTGCTTCACGGTCTTATACCTCCAAATATGTGTCTGTGTCTTTATTGGGTAAGGTGGGAATGAAGTCATGGCGATTTGACCCTTAAGTCATTAAGATAATCCTTTTTACTGTTGAAGATAAACAATAGATCATCTATGTACCACATCCATTTCAGTAGTATACACAAACAATTATTCCCAGGCTGATATACAGGGAGTGCAGAATTATTAGGCAAATGAGTATTTTGACCACATCATCCTCTTTATGCATGTTGTCTTACTCCAAGCTGTATAGGCTCGAAAGCCTACTACCAATTAAGCATATTAGGTGATGTGCATCTCTGTAATGAGAAGGGGTGTGGTCTAATGACATCAACACCCTATATCAGGTGTGCATAATTATTAGGCAACTTCCTTTCGTTTGGCAAAATGGGTCAAAAGAAGGACTTGACAGGCTCAGAAAAGTAAAAAATAGTGAGATATCTTGCAGAGGGATGCAGCACTCTTAAAATTGCAAAGCTTTTGAAGCGTGATCATCGAACAATCAAGCGTTTCATTCAAAATAGTCAACAGGGTCGCAAGAAGCGTGTGGAAAAACCAAGGCGCAAATTAACTGCCCATGAACTGAGAAAAGTCAAGCGTGCAGCTGCCAAGATGCCACTTGCCACCAGTTTGGCCATATTTCAGAGCTGCAACATCACTGGAGTGCCCAAAAGCACAAGGTGTGCAATACTCAGAGACATGGCCAAGGTAAGAAAGGCTGAAAGACGACCACCACTGAACAAGACACACAAGCTGAAACGTCAAGACTGGGCCAAGAAATATCTCAAGACTGATTTTTCTAAGGTTTTATGGACTGATGAAATGAGAGTGAGTCTTGATGGGCCAGATGGATGGGCCCGTGGCTGGATTGGTAAAGGGCAGAGAGCTCCAGTCCGACTCAGACGCCAGCAAGGTGGAGGTGGAGTACTGGTTTGGGCTGGTATCATCAAAGATGAGCTTGTGGGGCCTTTTCGGGTTGAGGATGGAGTCAAGCTCAACTCCCAGTCCTACTGCCAGTTTCTGGAAGACACCTTCTTCAAGCAGTGGTACAGGAAGAAGTCTGCATCCTTCAAGAAAAACATGATTTTCATGCAGGACAATGCTCCATCACACGCGTCCAAGTACTCCACAGCGTGGCTGGCAAGAAAGGGTATAAAAGAAGAAAATCTAATGACATGGCCTCCTTGTTCACCTGATCTGAACCCCATTGAGAACCTGTGGTCCATCATCAAATGTGATATTTACAAGGAGGGAAAACAGTACACCTCTCTGAACAGTGTCTGGGAGGCTGTGGTTGCTGCTTGCACGCAATGTTGATGGTGAACAGATCAAAACACTGACAGAATCCATGGATGGCAGGCTTTTGAGTGTCCTTGCAAAGAAAGGTGGCTATATTGGTCACTGATTTGTTTTTGTTTTGTTTTTGAATGTCAGAAATGTATATTTGTGAATGTTGAGATGTTATATTGTTTTCACTGGTAAAAATAAATAATTGAAATGGGTATATATTTGTTTTTTGTTAAGTTGCCTAATAATTATGCACAGTAATAGTCACCTGCACACACAGATATCCCCCTAAAATAGCTATAACTAAAAACAAACTAAAAACTACTTCCAAAACTATTCAGCTTTGATATTAATGAGTTTTTTGGGTTCATTGAGAACATGGTTGTTGTTCAATAATAAAATGAATCCTCAAAAATACAACTTGCCTAATAATTCTGCACTCCCTGTAAATTAATTTGCATAACTAGGTGCAAACCTGGTCCCCATAGCAGTACCAATAATTTGAAGAAAATATTTGTTTTTGAACCATAAAAGTTAGTATCCAGAATCAATTCGGTTCCTCTTTTTATAAAATAAAATTGCTTTTTTGGAAGGTTCTTATCTAAACTTAGAAACATTTTAACAGCTTCAATCCCTTTTGTTTTTTCTGTGATAGTATAAAGGGAAGTAACATCAGCTGTTACTAACCACCAAGAGTGTTCACTTATTTTTGTTTATTTTATGCTTCTGCTTGTGTTTTGACTGCCTCTTACTCTGGTAGTTTGTTATTTGGATATACTGATTTGACTTGGTTTCCACTAGACTGACTTGGTATTTGACTTTAGATTGTTTTTGGACTTTGCATTTGCTTAATAATTTTGTGCAGTTTTTTCCCTGTGATGTTTTGACCTGAACTGTCAGAATTTGAATTTCCTTATTCCTTACCTGAGCATAGTGATTTCCAGTTAGCTTTTGTATTTGACTATTTTTCTTGCACTATTGCTGCTGTTACCTTAATCACACATGCCTTATCATCTTGAATGCTTCTACTCTCAAGAGATCTGCATTTATGTAATTTATGTGAGTTTTTCATTATTTGGATAGTGAGACTAAGCTATGACTATGATGTTTTATGTTTTATCTTTTCTTTTGGCCTTTAGAGTAATTTTATGTTATATTTTAGTACTTATTTGTTCTTTTGCTTTGGTAGGTGCTGATTAAAGCACTGGAGAGAGTTCAGCTACTGGGTTTAGTCTCGTTGCTCTTTGAAACCTTGCCCATGCTTGGTTACTGTGTTTAACTTGCAGTGTCTCACTAATGATTTGTGGTGTGTTGGACCTCTCAGCCATTGATTTCAAAAAGTTTAATTCTAGTACAACAGTATTCTGCCTAACGCTGAATTATATTGTAGCTAGCTTAGGGTTTATTTTGTAGATAAGTATTTAGTTTTAAATAGGAATTATTTCGTTAATGATAGTAATTTTATTTAGATTTATTTAAATTATATTTAAGTTAGGGGGTGTTAGGGTTAGGGTTAGACTTAGGTTTAAAGGGTTAATACATTTATAATAGTGGCTGCGACGTTGGGGATGGCAGATTAGGGGTTAATAAATGTAGGTAGGTGGCGGCAATGTTGGGTGCATCAGATTAGGGGTTAATAAATATAATGTAGGTTGCGGCGATGTTAGGGGCGGCAGATTTGGGGATAATAAGTATAATGTAAGTGGCGGCAATGTTAGGGGGCGGCAGATTAGGGCTTAATAATATTTAACTAGCGTTTGCAAGGCGGGAGTTCGGCGGTTTAGGGGTTAATATGTTTAATCTAGTGGCGATGATATCCGGAGGCCTCTGTAGGTGCAGCTTCACAGTTACCTGTATGCAAAGGTGTTTTGCCCATAGCCTTGCTGGTCGACTTTACTGCTTCCTGCTGTTTGGAGAATCACGCCACTGAGAGGAACTCATAGGACTGAATCACCGACCTCCGGTGTAAGTATAAGTGATAACCTTATGCTGTTGCCTTGTTTGCCATTTTATTGGTCTCTCGTCTCGTTCCAGCTCCATTGAAGTTTGAATTTCCTCTTCAATCTGGGCGTATGTAAAGACCGCCACATCGAATCTCTTCAGGAAATCGTGTTCATTCACATTGTATTACACCTTGGCTCTCTGTATCGTTACATCTATGAAACATTGTTGCTGTTTGTATACTACACTGTATTTATGCGTCTGATCAATGCAATTACAAATTTAAATTTGTTTTCCTTTTTTATTATTTATTATTTTTTATTAAAATATATATATTTTTTAATTTCGTTGTTGTAAACACTTCTTGGGTTGCTTGATTTGCACTTAATATTGTCACTTGCACACATAATTTGGCGTTATGTGCTTATAATATACATATTATTATTTTTCCTATTTTAAGCTGTATAGCGCCTGTGTTGTTTTGAATTCTATGGTCTCCTTTTGGATTCCATATTATTCTCTTTTTTCACATATTTGCTAGAGGTTGAGAGTATCCTCTTGTTTATCACAGGTATAATAGGGTTTCTTTGCGCAGTTAACCCTTTCTTTTTATTTTCTTGTACATCTTTGCTGCAACACAAGCGGACAGCTCCACCTACTGGCTATTTTAATCAATGCACTGCTTCTCAATGCTTTTCAATAGTCACATGACTGGAAAAAAAGGTTGTTATTCTGAAACGGTGCAAATTGATCCATTGTAAACCGAGGGCCACCTGTATTATCATTCTTCCAATTCGAATGACAATATAAAAGACACTCGATACAATCGAACCAATAACATTCCTCTTCTCAAATCACGAAACATGTGACTACCAACAGCCAATAGAAAACTCTGTCTTAGCAGCAGGTATGCTATGGCAAAGGATAGGAACATTAAATCTTCAACAACTGTCCTATCTTAAATTATATATGCTCATTGAATCACTCTTATTATTGGTTTCTGACATATACAGCTAGCAAAAATGGATGGTAACCACAAATCCTGTAACTTTGGGAAATTGAGTACATACATTTGTTTTTCTCGATCCATAACATAATTTCAGTCATGTGACATAAATGAACCAATCACATCAGCTCAAATTTGCCAATATAAGAAAACTTTGTCTAGAAGTTGCTATAACAACAGACAAGTACAATCAGTCTCCAGCAGCAGACCGATACCGCACTATATAAGTATTGTAAACGCAATTTGGCACATGCAGTAGCTAGGATTGCTAGGATTAATATTTTTTAGAGTATTACATTAGGAAATTTAGTGCGTATATATATATTATTGTTTGTTTAATCCAATAGTAATAGAAAAAGACAGGTTATAATCAAACCAAAATAACATTGCTCTTTTTAAGTCACGGAACACGTGACCATCAATAGCCAATAAAAACCTTTGTTTTAATAGGAGGTTTGCACAACCTCAGGTTTAAATAGACAGACATATAATTTAGTTTTCTACCTCTGATGAAGAAGGACATTATTGAGACAACTCCTTCAAAACGTGTTAGTTAACATGGTCACTAGTTTATGTGACCTTGATTTTTGTTTTTATACCAGTATTTTATATTTGTCTGTAATTATATTAATATTTGTTTTAAAAGGATTATTATATCCCTATTTTTTTATGAACTTTATAGCACCTTATCTCCACCACTGACCTGAGCTGCATACTGCTTCTGGTGATCAACAGAGGACAGGATTGTGTGTCAGGTTTTAACAGCTTTGTGCCAATTAATGACCTCATGCTCTATTGAGGTTGTTACATGTGAGCATAATGCCCTATGGGGGCGGTGTAATTTGTGTGTGTTTTTTATATCACATTAAATATACAGTATTGCGCTATTTTTTATGTTTCTGCTTTCTTCACATATCTACTACAATTGTGTGGAGGAAAGTTTCTAGTGCTATCATTCCACACCAGGAAGCACAGAAGACAGCTCATACAGCTTTTTACACATATCCAGCGGCAGATATCCCATAAGCCTATTTGCAGCTCTCCCGGATTGCTCTCCACTTACCTCATATTGATTGAGGTAAACTACTGTAAGTAGGAACTACACTCTATTGGATACATTGTTTTGCATTTAAAAAGACAGACCACACATTTTTTTACCTTAATACTTTATCGAAGGTGTTAAATGTGAGCATAATACCCACAGGGGAGGGTGTGATTATTCTATTTTACATACCACATTATACATACAGTATTGCACTATTGTTTCTGTCTCCTGCTTTTTTACATATCCACTACCATTGTGTGGAGGGAAGTTCCAACATGTATCCAGCGGCAAGCCAGCCCACCTGAGGCTCTTCAGGACTGCTTATCATTTACCTCTTATTGATTGGGGTAAATTCCTGTAAGTAGGAATTCCATTCATTGGACATATTGTTCTGCTTTTAAAGAGACAGACCACATTTCCACACCTTTTTTTGGTACTTTCTGTTTCTATATCCTGAATTGACAAGCATTTGTGTCAATCTGTACATATATGAACTGTGCCTTCTATGAATTTTCTCATGATAATTATTATTTGCTAATATCTATTTGCTAATAATTGTTGGCTATTTGTATTAGCTAAATATTGTCCTTTTGGGTACTGTATCAGGTGCAACCTCTACCAGCGCTATCCCACCCCTTTGTTAAACATTGTACCCTTACTAGGTATAGTAGGATAAGGGATTCCTCTACACCCAGTCTAGGGATTTAGCTGCAGGTTCAGGGTGCCCCTTTTACTCTTCTATAAGTGTATTTGGACTCTCACCACAGTGTGCAAGTGCCGTTAGTCCTTTCTTAAACATATATATATATATATATATATATATATATATATATAGTATTTTGGTAATATATATTTTTATACCTATGTGTATATATACTGTATATATGTATATATATATATGTGTGAGTGGGAGTGTGCCTTTTTATTTGTATTGATTTATATATATATGTATTTATTTGTCTGTAAATACATAAATACACATATAAATACATACTGTATATACATACATATATACATACATAAAAAAATGCATATACATATTTAGACAGTGCATTTTTTTCTAACATCTGAGACCTCATATCTTTGAGCCCTTATAACATTTTTGTGCAACTTTTTATAAAATAATAATTGTTAATTAGATAGTGTTATCATGAGTGTAAATGTACTTTTTTAAATGTATTTTTGATGTTTTTTTTTTTTTTTACAGTTATGACTCGTGTAACAGTTAATCTGTGCTCTAAAAGTCACGCAATCCCAAAGAGCGTTAAATTCAATTGTTCAAACAGCCGCAATGAACCTGATAACGCTTGTGCACAACAGCGCAACACTCTTATCTGGCCCTGTGTCGGCACAAATATCTCAGCCATGGTGTAGTAATGGTCAGAATATCATCAAAAATATTAATGAATAGTAGACAGCACTGAGTGAGTGTAGACTATGGAGGCAGTTTACCAAGCAAATCAATATGTTATTTCATTTGTGCCACAAAGTCCAATAACAGATAAGCAACATTTTGGGCTAAATACTAGAAGGCTAGTATAAAGCCCAAAATGATGCTTGTCTGTTGTTGGACCCTATGGCATAAAAGAAATAAGGGTCTATTTTACATTTTAAAGCAGTTGGAGGTCTTTTTAATTTTTCAGGAAGTCATCAAAGGCAGCATAGTGCAAGTGGTTAACACCATACCTGATACTGACTAACAAAGTGTATTCCATTCCTCAAAGCCTAACCCAAATCCCTATCCCTAACTCCAACCACAATAGTTTACTCTAACCCACAACTCTAATACCTGCCCAAGTCCCTAACTGTAACCTCAACCTTACTCATATTTCAACACTACCTAGGGTGGCTACATTGGGGAGCATTATTGTTGCTGCAGGATCTCATAATTTGGTGATCATTGTGTCTGGAAGATATTTTAATTCAAATTTACCAAAGCAGCAATAAGGTCCACAACCTTGTAAAATACTATGATCATAACTTCCCTTTCTTTAGATCTCTGCAAATCCCATCATTTACACAAAATATCTTTCATACTTGTATTAATATATAAAATTATATTTTAAAATTGCTTTATTCCTTTAAACAGCCCTATGAAATATGTGGTTTATCTATTAATACAAAACATTCATATTCATAATAATAAACCTTTTGTGATAATCACCAACACATGCAACTTAAACAATTCAATGTGGATCTATTCAGATTTGCAGGGTTTCAAATATTACATTTTCTCTTATCCATTCAGGTGTCAGACATTACTGCGTATTTACAGAAGACAGACATATGAATACGAGATAATATACTTGTCAGTACAGAGTGAGGGGTGTTAAAAATAAGAAAAAAATATAATACAAGCAAAATTGTTTGCTAACTCAAGTCTCACTGGTCTAATGAGTTAGAAATTGGCTGTAGAGTGATTATTGATCATGTCTACTTGATCACTGTGTAATAACTAAACTGGATAATGTCTTATTGACTATATTTGAATGAATTGGGTTTTGAAAGTTTTTTTTATAATTGAGTGAGCTTGGAGTTTAAAATACATTTATCCAAGAATGCAAGACAATTGTTGATCTCCATTTTTCTTTACATAGTTCTGTATATAACCCAGCTTTTAATAGACAATAATAAATAATACTGGTATAGTGCTAGACAAAATCAATAATGGTTCCCTGCTGCACACATATCTTCACATAGTATTAAACAGTTATTAAAATGTAAGAGGAAATGTATAGATCAACGTATCTATATAAACATTTAAGCTATTAATATTTATAAATATAATATAATATATAATATATCATATAATAATATTAACCAATGTTAGCTTTAAAACCAATACAATGTAATTCACACTGTATACATTGATTGAAGTGCTTTAATTTTATTTTTACTAGCATATTTTCTTATTCATCTGCCATTTTAACATCACTTCTATAGCACAGCATATGCCAAAACAATGTCTCAAGGTTATTGATTACTTTAAAGGTCAATACTGCAATGTGTATGGGTGCATTTCTATTTTGTAGTAAAGGTTATTACTGGTTTTCCAGCGGCATACCCACATATGCTTTGTGGACCTGTGCACCAGTATTCAAACCCAGATATCTGGTGGTATTGTATATTGTGCCTGTAAAGACTACATTTGTGTCGTGGAAGCCACTGCTGTGTGTGGTGTGGTTTTTGAATACTGATGCAGAGGCCCTTATGGCATATGCATGTATGCCGCTGAATATCAGCAATAACTTTTAATAGAAGCATTTTTGCTTACTAAAAGTAAAAAAATATTCCATACAAAATTGAAATGCACTCTCATACATGCAATATCTAAAGCTTAAACTAGGAATCACCAAGTGTTTTTTTTTTTTTTTTACTTTTGTTTAATAGCTCAGACACTTTCATTAGCATATTTTACACACTTCAATAAGACAATACATTCTGTAGCCTTCACTTAAGAATGCATTTTTCTTCCACCAGGCACCACAACAAATGTAATTGTATTGTATCATGATTATTGTAAACTATCTCCAGTTACTCAACTGACCTCATTATTTCACCCAACTTCTGCTTAGGTTTTTTTTTTTTTTTGCCAAATCCCAATGGTTCATTTTAGCTGTTATGTAAAAGGTTAACAATGTCGTTATGACAAACATAACTGTTTTTATATAAAAAAAAATATACACTTAATGGACCAGTCAACACATTAGATTTGCATAATCAACAAATGCAAGATAACAATGCAATAGCACTTACTCTGAACTTCAAATGAGTAGTTATGCATATTTCCACTCCCCTTGTACCATGTGATAGCAATCAGCCAATCACAAATGCATATACGTATAGTCTGTGAATTCTTGCACATGCTCAGTAGGATCTGGTGACTCAAAAATTGTAAATATAAAAGACTGTGCATATTTTTTTTAATGGAAGTAAATTGGAAAGTTGTTTAAAATTACATGCTGTATCTGAATCATGAAAATTTAATTTAACCTGAGTGTCCCTTTAAGTAACCTTAAATATTTATGAAATGTTACGAAACTGGACTTTAAATCATCATATTCTGGTCTCAAGAGTAGGAGACATAAGGCCAGATTACAAATGGAGCTCTAAATATCGCTTTTGTGAAAGCGATAGTTGGGCTCCACTGATTAATACAGTGCACACTAATTTGCACTGGCATTACAAGTTAACAGCAATGCGAACGTGAGCTCACATTCGCATTTCTGGGAAGCATTGCACTCATTCTTATGTTGTGACACACGGCAAGAGAACATAGTGCAGCAAAGGGGGTAAGTAGCGCAAGATTAAATATATATATGTAATAAAGAACATATACATATATATTTATGTGTTAATACGCGTATATACACATATTAATACATAAATATATATGTATATAAGCATATGCATATGTTTACTGAGAAGACACAGTTCCCATAGACCGCTATGTAAAGGCACTTTCAGTGCTGTTTTTTTTTTTCTAACACCCGACTCCCACGAACTTTACCCTCAAATTACTGCCTAGTGCAGTTATTAAAAAAAAAAATAAGGTTTAATTTTTTTTTTTTTAAATAAAATACACAACACTGTATTTTGGGGGCATTGGGTCGACATTTATAAAATTAACCAAAAATCTGATCTCTGGTTAATTTTATATAAGTGTTAATTGCTACCGCGAGTTTGAGGTATCAATAACCAGCCACTTGTGATGGCTAATATATACAGACACTTCCTCTCACAACTCAAGGCTAAAACTGCTGGATCAAAAGGTAGCGATTAACTGAGCTAGTCACTCCATAAATGCTCCCTCCGTGTGGGGTAGTGCACAGTTCACAAAGAGATAGAGAAATTATTTATAAACCTTAATGAAGGATTGCGGATCTCTCACCAGAATGAGCCGTTACTGTACCTCTGTGTACGGTCTGGGTCCCCGCTCCTTCAGTCTCCTCGGTCTCAGTTCTCTCTCCTTATTTACCCTGTGAATAGGGTACCTGCTTCATAGTCGAAGCCGTCCTGCCTCAGTGCTACACAGCTGATGTCAGAAGCTCACCCTGCCAATCAATTTGGGTGTGAACTGAGGCTCAATTTGCTCCAATAGCAGTGAGGCTGCCAAATTCAAGTACCAATGTTCGATCTGTGTGAGTAATATTCCTGCAGACAAACCAAAGAAACAGCGATCCTCTAAAAGCACTTTATTTAACATTTCCATGAAAACGCCAGATGCTAAAAGCACCAATAGTTAGGTATGTCAGACAAGGCACCAATCCGTCCTATGCGTTTCGGCTGCTCCTGCCTTAGTCATAGACATGATTGGCTATCTACTGCTCTGCCTTAAATACTCAATATTGTCATACTATTGGATAAAGCTGACACACCTTCAAATAGAAATATACATTGGAGTGATCTACCTATGTACAGAACATTCATTGAAAATAATTGAAGCATCATAGCGTGCATCATATACAAAATAGATATGTAAATACACATGGCCAATCACCCTGTACAGACTTCAAAATATAATTGATTTTTCACAATTAGTGATATACGATATACACTAGTTGGACCAAAAATTCCAGGAACACGTGATACATTATATGTGACATAATATTGTATTCACTTCAAATCAAAATAGTGACCATATATGATTTTACATGGTTAAACAGATATTATGCAAACAGTATATACATATATTCTCAAGCATAAACGTAGGGTAAAGTTTTAATGACTCAATCAGTAGTAGTATAAATTGATTATTATCAAAATATCTATCTGATATATTAAATCAGATATAGATCATTGTGGTTAACAAACTCACATATAGGTCAAAGTGGTTTACAACATCACATAGTAAGGTCAGCATATAGTTATTTTTTTAAGAGAAGCACATTTTTAATAGACATGTGCATGGCGAAAAAATTCGGTTCGGTTCGGATCGATTCGGAATTTTTCGAAGTTCGGCTCGATTAGAATTCGGAAAATTCTGAATCGATTAGTTTCGGATTAGTTTCAGATTCATTCGGATTCGAAGAAATTCGGCTGGATTTGGTTCGATTCGGTTAGTAAATTCGCCATTTCGGTAAGTGTTAGGTGGGATTAGACTAGTATTATACCGTATATTAGGTGTTAACCTAACATACTGTACAATACTAGTGTAATCCCAATGGCCATCCGAATTTACGAATCGATTCAATTCGGTTCGAAAAATTCGGCAGAATTTAAATTCGGAAATTCGGTTCGATCTAAATCGCTGAATTTGCCGAATTTGCCGAATTTGCCGAATATCCGAATCGAACCAAACCGAATCGCACATGTCTAATTTTTAATTCATTTTCCAGAAATTAATTACATCCCCATTAATGTTGAAACCAAAAGGTCTCATTGTTTTAAGCTTAAAGATCCAGAATGCTTCACGTAACAGCAATTGAGCTAATCTGTCACCTCCTCTTAGAGGGTTACAAACCCATTAAATAACCTTCCATGAGAAGGATGAAACATCACCTCCATTTATGGATATAAAATATCTTGAGAGGTCTGAGCATTCATCATTGTTAGAGATGTCATTAAGGTGCTCTCTAATCCTAGAGTGGGCCTCCCTAGTGGTACAACCCACATATTGACCATTACACAGAGTACATTCTATTAAGTACACAACAAAAGAGGTCCTGCAATTGGTACAGCTAGTAAGATCAAAAACATGGTTAGTGCCCCTTGATTCAAATTGGATTGTAATTCTTCAATGATTACAGGCTATGCATTTTGAGAAATGGCATTTATAGTGCCCTTTTATTTGCTAGTCTTATTTTTAAGCATGCTTGGTGTCATTATGTTGCCAATAGTACATGCACGCCTTGATACAAAATTGCACCCTTCTGAGACATATTCCTTAAGGCTATCATCAGCTGTTAATATAGGCAAATGTCTATTAACTATATTGCAAATCTCTTTAAATTGTGTACTAAAGGTAGTAATAAATGTGGGCTTGGAATCATCTAACCTATTCCTATTAGGCTTTTTTGAAAAATTCTTCAACATCACACTTCTATGCATCCTACTGACTTCAAGGTAGTCCCTATTTACAACCTTTTTTGAATAACCTCTCTCTATCAACTGTTGTTTGAGGATATCACTCTCCTTGAGGAAATCTTTCTCAAAAGAGAGATTACGTTTCATCCTCATGAATTGCTCTTTGGCAAAGAAATATCCAAATATGGGATTGTTTTTTGTTCAATCTGTGAGGTGAACTCAAGGCCCACATCATTATCATTAAGGTGTACAACAAAATGGTGTGCTTTAGAAGCAGTTCCAACCCAGATAAACAAGTGGTCATCCAGATACCTCTTGTAATCTTGTATGTTACCCCTATGGGGGTTAGTGTCTCCAAAAATGTGGGACAGTTCCACCCATAAAAAGGTTGGTGTAAGATGGGGCAAATTTAGCCCCCATCACTGTCGTACATTTTTGAAGATAAAAGCAGTCATGGAATTTAAAATAGTTATGAGCAAGAAGAAATTGTTGGGACTCTATTATGTATTCAATTAGATCCACATCATAATAGCTAAAATAATCAGCTTTCTTAATCACAATATTGTCTATGGTCTAGATTTGGAGTTTTGCGTTAGAAGGGGTGCGTTAGCTACGCATGCTTTTTTTTTGGCCGCACCTTTTAAATACCGCTGGTATTTAGAGTTCACAGAATGGCTGCGTTTTCAGTGCGTTAGGCTCCAAAAAGGGAGCGTAGAGCATAATTTACCGCCACTGGAACTCTCAATACCAGCGGTGCTTACAGACGCGGCCAGCTTCAAAAACGTGATCGTGCACGATTCCCCCATAGGAAACAATGGGACAGTTTGAGCTGAAAAAAAACCTAACACCTGCAAAAAAGCAGCGTTCAGCTCCTAACGCAGCCCCATTGTTTCCTATGGGGAAACACTTCCTAAGTCTGCAACTAACACCCTAACATGTACCCGAGTCTAAACACCCCTAGCCTTACACTTATTAACCCCTAATCTGCCGCCCCCGCTATCGCTGACCCTGCATATTATTTTTAACCCATAATCTGCCGCTCCGTACACCGCCGCAAACAACATTATAGTTATGTACCCCTAATCTGCTGCCCCTAACACGCCGACCCCTATATTATATTTATTAACCCCTAATCTGCCCCCCACAACATCGCCGCCAGCTACCTACAATTATTAACCCCTAATCTGCCGACCGGACCTCGCCGCTACTCTAATAAATGTATTAACCCCTAAAGATAAGTCTAACCATAACCCCCCCTAAGTTAAATATAATTTTATTCTAACGAAATAAATTAACTCTTATTAAATAAATTATTCCTATTTAAAGCTAAATGCTTACCTGTAAAATAAATCCTAATATAGCTACAATATGAATTATAATTATATTGTAGCTATTTTAGGATTTCTATTTATTTTACAGGCAACTTTGTATTTATTTTAACCAGGTACAATAGCTATTAAATAGTTAATAACTATTTAATAGCTACCTAGTTAAAATAATTACAAAATTACCTGTAAAATAAATCCTAACCTAAGTTACAATTAAACCTAACACTACACTAGCAAAAAATTATTTAAATAAAATACCTACAATTAAATACAAGTAAACCTAACACCACACTATAAATAAATTAATTAAATACAATACCTACAAATAAATACAATTAAATAAACTAACTAAAGTACAAAAAATAAAAAAATATTTACAAACATTAGAAAGATATTACAACAATTTTAAACTAATTACACCTACTCTAAGCCCCCTAATAAAATAACAAAGACCCCCAAAATAAAAAAATGCCCTACCCTATTCTAAAATTAAAATAGAAAAGCTCTTTTACCTTACCAGCCCTTAAAAGGGCCCTTTGCGGGGCATGCCCCAAAGAATTCAGCTCTTTTGCCTGTAAAAAAAAAACATACAATACCCCCCCCAACATTAGAACCCACCACCCACATACCCCTAATCTTGTCTTCACCACACCGGGTCCCGATCTGTCCAGAAGAGCCTCCGATGTCTTGATCCAAGCCCAAGTGGGGGGCTGAAGACATCCATCCTCCAGCTGAAGTCTTGATCCAAGCGGGCAGAAGAGGACATCCGGACCGGCAAACATCTTCATCCAAGCCGCATCTTCTATGTTCTTCCATCCAATGACGAGCGGCTGATATTCAAGACCTCGAGCGCGACTAGATGACGAATGAAGGTTCCTTTAAGAGACGTCATCCAAGGTGGCGTCCCTCGAATTCCGATTGGCTGATAGGATATCAGCCAATCGGAATTAAGGTAGGAAAATTCTGATTGGCTAATGGAATCAGCCAATCAGATTCAAGCTCAATCCGATTGGCTGATTGGATCAGCCAATCAGATTGAGCTCACATTCTATTGGCTGATCGGAACAGCCAATAGAATGCGAGCTCAATCTGATTGGCTGATTGTATCAGCCAATCGGATTGAACTTGAATCTGATTGGCTGATTCCATCAGCCAATCAGAATTTTCCTACCTTAATTCCGATTGGCTGATAGAATCCTATCAGCCAATCGGAATTCGAGGGACGCCATCTTGGATGACGTCCCTTAAAGGAACCTTCATTGGTCGTCTAGTCGTCGGAAGAAGAGGATGGATCCGCGCTGGAGGTCTTGAAGATCAGCCGCTCGTCATCGGATGGAAGAACATAGAAGATGTGGCTTGGATGAAGATGTTTGCCGGAGGATGGATGTCTTCAGCCCCCCGCTTGGGCTTGGATCAAGTCATCGGAGGCTCTTCTGGACAGATCGGGACCCGGTGTGGTGAAGACAAGGTAGGGAGATCTTCAGGGGCTTAGTGTTAGGTTTATTTAAGGGGGGTTTTGGTTAGATTAGGGGTACGTGTGTGGTGGGTTGTAATGTTGGGGGGGGGTATTGTATGTTTTTTTTTTTACAGGCAAAAGAGCTGAATTCTTTGGGGCATGCCCCGCAAAGGGCCATTTTAAGGGATGGTAAGGTAAAAGAGCTTTTCTATTTTAATTTTAGAATTGGGTAGGGCATTTTTTTATTTTGGGGGGCTTTGTTATTTTATTAGGGGGCTTAGAGTAGGTGTAATTAGTTTAAAATTGTTGTAATATTTTTCTAATGTTTGTAAATATTTTTTTATTTTTTGTAACTTAGTTCTTTTTTATTTTTTGTACTTTAGTTAGTTTATTTAATTGTATTTATTTGTAGGTATTGTATATAATTAATTTATTGATAGTGTAGTGTTAGGTTTAATTGTAGATAATTGTAGGTATTTTATTTAATTAATTTATTGATAGTGTAGTGTTAGGTTTAATTGTAACTTAGGTTAGGATTTATTTTACAGGTAATTTTGTAATTATTTTAACTAGGTAGCTATTAAATAGTTCTTAATAGCTATTGTACCTGGTTAAAATAATTACAAAGTTGCCTGTAAAATAAATATTAATCTTAAAATAGCTACAATCTAAAATAGCTACAATATAATTATAATTTATATTGTAGCTATATTAGGGTTTATTTTACAGGTAAGTATTTAGCTTTAAATAGGAATAATTTATTTAATAAGAGTTAATTTATTTCGTTAGATTTAAATTATATTTAACTTAGGGGGGTGTTAGGGTTAGGGTTAGAATTAGCTTTAGGGGTTAAAAAATTTAATAGAGTAGCGGTGAGGTCCGGTCGGCAGATTAGGGGTTAATGCTTGAAGTTAGGTGTCGGAGATGTTAGGGAGGGAAGATTAGGGGTTAATACTATTTATTATATGGTTATTGAGGCGGGAGAGAGGCGGATTAGGGGTTAATACATTTATTATAGTAGTGGTGAGGTCCGGTCAGCAGATTAGGGGTTAATAAATGTAGGCAGGTGGAGGCAACATTGGGGGCGGCAGATTAGGGGTTAATAAATATAATATAGGGGTCGGCGGTGTTAGGGGCAGCAGATTAGGGGTACATAGGGATAACGTAGGTGGCGGCGGTGTGCGGTCGGCAGATTAGGGGTTAAAAAATGTTAATAGAGTGGCGGCGATGTGGGGGGACCTCAGTTTAGGGGTACATAGGTAGTTTATGGGTGTTAGTGTACTTTAGAGCACAGTAGTTAAGAGCTTTATGAACCAGCGTTAGCCCAGAAAACTCTTAACTCCTGACTTTTTGCTGCGGCTGGAGTTTTGTCGTTAGATTTCTAACGCTCACTTCAGCCACGACTCTAAATACCGGCGTTAGAAAGATCCCATTGAAAAGATAGGATACGCAATTGATGTAAGGGGATCTGCGGTATGGAAAAGTCACGGCAGGAAAGTGAGCGTTAGACCCTTTCCTGACTGACTACAAATACCAGCGGGCGGTAAAAACCAGCGTTAGGAGACTCTAACGCTGGTTTTGACGGCTACCGCCAAACTCTAAATCTAGGCGTATATCTCTTCGAGTACCATCTTTTGGTCACGGCTAAGATTATGGGCCACCATGTTTGGTTTTTCAGATAATTTAATCAGATCCTCTTCTATTTGGCAATGAAAAGCCTCCAAGAAGGGACCCCTAATTCTATAAAAATCCACTCTCTCCTGAAAGTCTATAATATCATGTTTTTTGAGTTGTTGGTTAGAGTCACTACTGTTTGTCACTACCCTTTTCTCATCTCTGATGTTATTAGTAATATTGGTTTCTCCCCAAAATAACTTTATTAGTGTCAAATCTCTCATTAACCGGTTCACGTCCACTATGGCCTCAAATACATTAAATTTATTAGTAGGGACAAAACCTAGACCCAAACTCAAAACCTCCGTCTCTGCACTTGTTAAGTTTATGTGTGATAAATTAATTATCTTTAAACTTTGTAAAATAAAATACAGATGTTGCGCTAAAAAGCCAGGTAAATAATGTTTACAGAACAAATATTTTACAAAAATAACAATATTTAATATATCATCATAAAAACAATGCAATATAATTAATGCTAAGCAATATAGTTAAATAACCACCAGTGGTACACTATTTTAAAAAAAAGGCAGTTTAAAAAAGGCAATGTGCCCTTCAAAATATTAGGATTGTCCAGAAAGGTAATTGATCACAATGATGACAGAAATCCAAATAGTAACGAACACAAGCTCAAATAGGTCTGATTTCAATATACACACTTGTGTGGCTACAGGCAATGGTATAGGCAAAAAAGAAGAAAGCAGTCAGCTTGGAAATAGTACATGTAAAAGTGCAGACAGCGAGTATTCATGCTAACATGCTACTAATTTACCAATGTAGGATCAGCAGCATAACCCCATTCATTCGGCTACGACCTTCTCCCGTGGATCGCCTCTATCAGTCTACAAACAACCTTCAGAGCCTGGTTAGGTAACTACCTTTTATGTGTCCGGTCGTCCTACTGTGAGTCTCCTGCGATATCCAATGACTTTACTTGGTGTGTAGCGGTTATTCTTCCATCCGTGTGAAATGATCACGTGGTAAGTTAAACCAATCAGATTCAGTTTTTCACGCTGTCAGCCACAGGATTGTAGACTTTGAGAGTTTAACAAAGAGCACTCTGTTGTTTGAAAAGTCTTTTGTTCCAGGTAAAAAATACAATGGTCATCTATCAAGATGATTTTTGGATTTCATATTCAGCCTTTTAAAGCCCTTTCAATTTCCTGTTAGCCAATCAAGCTGAATTAATCTATTACAAATTTCCTGACACATCAATCTATTACAAATTGCCTGACACATCCAAAGATCAATTGTTTACCTTATTGTCAAAAAATTAAATTTAGGGGGGCGTGGCTAAGAAGCGGCCATGAACAGTCACATTTTATGAAGCTCTTGTAGCCAATTTACTTTTCATGGGATATTGATCTAGTTTTGCATTATATTTATAGCATTCTACTACTAATTGCCCTTGAGATCCAAGTTATACCCATATTTTTAAACAAGAGCTCCCAGGACCTGAATTAGCCAAGTAATGATAACAGGCCATCATCTTTACACGAGGCAGTAACGATCTACCCGATTACTCAACATAAGCAGCTGTTATAAACAGAATCTAAGAAGGCTCTACGATACATTTACTACTAAAGATTAACCCTCAGAGGCCTATATTATTTGGAGAAATATACCACATACCAGGTCGGGTAAGCAGACAGCTTGCACTTTCATTCTTAACCCCCCCCCCCGGGTTTACCGGGTATAGTGGGCCCAGCTAATCACCACTTTTGGACAACAGGATGGAGGAGTTCCACACAAGTATATCAGCTTTGCTACTTGAACTGGATCGCAAAATGTATAGAGGGTTTGCTGACCTGACTGCTGCCGCCAAAGGGACCTACATAGAAGATGACGCTCGACAACCTTCACTACCTGAGCGTGACACCATGGACCCAACAGAGGACTCTTACAACACAAAAATGACCCCAAGCTATAGCTTTGATGAGTGCGGACAGATCCCAGACCTTACCTTGAGAGAATATGCTGAAAGCAGCTCTGAGGCACACACTTTGGCTCCCCAGCTGGTTCCCGTTACAGAAACGCTGAACCCCAGGAAGACGAACACTACTCTGATACCTGATCCAGTGAGTCCCCCTGATGTGGAACACCCGACACCTAACCAGCCACTCGTTCTCACTTCGGCTCCGGATGGGGAGCCTGTACTTGCCCTTGTGCCCTCGATTCCCTGGTGGGGGGTTTGGGGCTATTGAGGATCCACATGGCCTCTGGGCAACTATGCAGACTGGAGGAGACCTGGCTATACATTCTCTGGGGTTGTAGCTCACCGGGGATCCTCAGAAACTCTCTCTTAGCTTCCTATGAAAATACAGATGGGGAGTGGGACTCATTTCACTGTCCGACAAGCTTAACCCAATCTGGTACGGGAGCCATGATAGGTGGAATAACAAGCCTATACGCATGTGAACTTATGTTTACTAGTTTAACTGTCTTTCATATGTAGTGTTAGTTATGACTGTCGATATGTGGTATCTGTGAGTTCCTGTGTAATATGTTTGCATCCTGGTACACTTCTTCCAACTTCTGTAACTGCCCATTAGGGATTATCTACAGAGGCGCCTGCTGTCTCATTTCATTATATGTGCCTTATGCCTTATGGATATCATTGAAATGGTATATTTGATGGTTCTCTCTAGCAGTTTATACCGCATTTACGCTATAAGCAATTAGAGCTGTGTCAGTTATTATTTTGCAGATACGAATCATCAGGTCATCCCTTAAGGTCTTAGATACACCAGAGAACCCAACAACACAGTTACTTTATAACCTCTAGGCTCATTAGAATTGGCATTAAATAAGCCCATAGTCCACAAGGGATTTTTAAGTAGTCACCCTATGACATTACTAGCAGCTGTTCACATAGTAGCTTAACTCTCAGACATGTCCCTTTCACAACTGGGCTCTACATTGTCCATCTGGAACCTAACTGATAATATACTCCTTAATACCTCATGATGTCTTAGGTACCCTACCTTAGCTCCTGACTAATTCAACTACCTTATGGCTTTAACTATGTTTCAACCCACAATAATATCCACCCCAGCCTATCCTAGTTGAGTAGCTGGCTGTGGTGCCCATAAAGCCGAGGAGATAGTATGTTTTTTCTGTTGAGGATTATTTTTCCTTAAGCTATTTACATGGTTACAGGTTACTTTCACTTCCAGGTTCGCACATATCACTATATGTTGGTTACTACCCTACTGGTCCCTTCCCCAGCATAGCCCACTACTTAATCTAGCAAGCCACTATTTTATGTTTTTCTTTTATTTCGTATGTATACAACAATAGTCAATACTCAGAGTATACAGGTACCTTCAAGTCTAGACTCCTATTAGAACATTCTCCACCCTAACTATAGCATTCAGTGGAGCTTCATCCTTCTATTATCTTTTTCATTGCCTCTCCCTCAGATAACGCACAATCCTAACAATGGCCCTCCCCCCTCCCCCCTCACCCTTTAACCTAAAGCAGTTTTTGCCTGCTGATCCACCCCTGTTTTTTTTTTCTACTATTCTACACTCTCTATTATTATGTTTATTTAATTTCATTTACTAACCCTCTATTACTTAACTACGTCCAAAAGTGACCAATTCCAAAGCCAATTTCCTCTCCCAGATTATATAAGTTTTGTTGGGTTCAAGAGTAACCCTTAGTGCTGAATGAGGAACCCACCTGAGGTACAGATTTTGTCATTTGTGTTTTATGGTATTTCACGTTAGTTGTATTTTCCTGCACAACCTCAATAAAAAACTATATTTATTATATGTATGAGTATAAATGTTTCGTAAATTTGATTGAAATATTACTAGACAAAAAATAAATGTATATATGGCATATAATAAAATGATTATGTACATGGTTTAACAAAACTTTAGATCTTTTCAATATAAGAGAAGTAAAGTGTTACTCTAAAACTAATGTGGAAACATACAGTATGTCGAAGAAGCCTTATCACCTTACTCCCTTATTATATAAAATCTATCAATTTATCCAAACAACAATTATTAATAAGAGTATAAAAATATATTTTTAAAATTTTCTTTTTTTTTTAATTGTATGTCTCAAAAATTATATCCCAAGTCGATATACTTATACACTAATTAATGAAAGGATTAAGATCCAATTCTACATTGAGTCCCTCAGGTTCAATAGATCCAAAATTATAAATTAATACTGCTTCATTGTATAGTATTAATTTTTCAAAATCACCTCCTCTACTATCTCTTTTAACTCTTTTGATACACCAACAGCGGAGATCTTTTACACTCCCACCATGATATTCCTTGAAATGTTTAGATGCATAATGTCCTTCAAAGCCATTCTTAATGTTATTTATATGATCCCTTAATCTATCCCTTAATTTTCTTTGGGTTTGACCCAAATATTGTTTATTACAAGGACATTGAAGAATATAGATTACACCCTTATCACTACATCTAATTACATCTTTAATTTTATGGGTATATTCCCTAGTGGTAGAATTAATACTATTAGACTATATAGTTTTGTGCTGTTTTAACAAGATATACAGCTATAGCATGAGAAGTATCCTGTTATTCTCTTTCCAGATAAGTTTGTATCAATTATATTCATCCTTTTATTAAACTTGCTGGGTGCTATACTATTTTTCTAAATTTTGAGCTTTAGTGAAAATTAAATCAGGATGTTTCTTAACATGGTCCCCCAAAATATGGTCTTTTTGTATCAAATGCCAGTGTCTGTTTAGAATTGATTTGATATGTTGAGCATTACCATGTTGATCATTAAATTTCATTATGAATGGAATATTTAATTTCTCTTGTTGATTTATAGGTTTCTTATCTTTTTTGGTTAATAGTTCTTCTCTTTCCTTAATTCTCACTTCTTCTAGTGCTTTGTCTAATCTATTCTCATCATACCCTTTTTCTAAAAATCTATTCTTCAGGATTAATGACTGTGTCTCAAAGTCTTCTATATTACTACAATTTTTCTTAATTCTAGTAAACTGGCTTTTTGGTATGTTTTCTACTCATTTTGACAAGTGGCAGCTTTCAATATGAACATAATTATTAGCATCAACCTTCTTAAAGAAGGTTTTAGTTTGAATTTCTTGTTCTATGATGCTTATCTATAGATCCAGAAAGTGAATGTTTTTACTATTTATCTCAGTGGAAACTTCAAACCTAGATTATTAGAATTTAGATCTTCTAAAAACAAATTTGAAAGTTCAAGGTCTTTATTCCAAATTAAAAAGATATCATCAATAAATCTAGAATATGATACCAAGTTTGCACCCCATGCTCCATTGAAAATAAAATTTTCTTAAAAAACAAAAAAACAAAAGAGAATAAGATAAATACGGAAGGAATATTTAACTTAAGTAAAATAAAATTAAATGAGACACAAGAAAAGGTACTGAGTCGGAGGATGTCATTTGCACCAACCGCTAAACTAAATAAATTTAAAACGTTAATAAACATTAACCAATACATCAGAAACTTATATTTTTTTAAAAAACCCACTCAAGAATGTTATAAAGAATGAGACAAATATAAATAGTACAAGCACCTTCCAACATGCAAGCTTAAAAAAGAAATCTACATTTTATACTATAAAAGATAAAGGAGATAATCTTAATTTATTTGAGAAAAGAGTAAAAAAATGATTTAGAGAAATGGAATGGTAAAAGTAAATATATACATTTTAACCTATCTAAAGAAAAAAATAAAGTATTACAAGATTTAAGAAACAATAAGGACATTATAATAAAACAAGCTGATAAGGGAGGGGGGGTTCTGATGGACACAGTAGATTATTTAAAAGAGGCTTCCAGAATATTGGATGATAAAAATACATATAAAAAATTGTTAACAAATCTGATAAAAAAGACAGAAGGAAAATTTGGATTAAATTATTATTATTATTATTTTTTTTTATATTTTTATTGAGGTTCAAAGGTAGGCATACAGAAAATACGAAAAGCAAAACATAATGGCAATGGTATACAGACTTAGTAAAATACAATTAGGTATACAAACAGAGTATAATGCCAAAAAAGAAAAAACAAGGGTATGATCTGGAAATATGGCGCCTATAGCTTCAGGAGTCCCCCATATAATAGAAGAGGCCACTCTTGGACCTCGCTTGTGAGCTCAAGACCTTATTCTGGGGGATATTTCTAGGGAAAGAGACCACTTTTGGATCTCCAATGAGAACCTCTATTTTATATATATTAATAATGTTTCAAAAAAGTGTATATATCAGGGTAGTATAATATAATGTTGGAGAGATATAACTAAAGCTTTGCCTGCCAAACGACTGGAATAGGAGATTTTAAAGGTAGGATCTGTTATATGGAGGAGCCACACCTAGGTTTAAGAGCTTGAATTATGTGGGGTCTAGGGTCTAATACATACAGAGAATGCAACTCACTATGGATATATAAAAACCCCAAGTTGTGGGAAAGTTCTGTAGCCAGACTGAACCTCTGCAACACAGATAGGAGGGGAGAAGGCCCAGCCACAATGACTAAGGGAGGGGAGAAACAAACATTTGGTACACTACTAGAAGGAATACTGTGATTGACTAATAGCGATAGACTAAGCTGGGAACAATAAATATATCTCTGCTGTGTAGGGTAAGGGACCTATGCAGTGCCATGTATCTAAATACAGCACCATCTAGAGGAAAGAGCATCATCAGTGGCATCCTAGGTGTAGGCTATAGGCTCTAAAATTAAGGGTTGGTTATAACCCAGGTAAGTACAAGTATGAGGGGAAAAACCTCCCACCACCCTGGCCACAGATGGATATAAAGGGTTATTTGATAAAGCTATGTTTATTAATGATGTAGAATGTATTCTCTTTACTGGAGATCCCTACTGGAGATTAAGAGAGGGGAGATTAAGACATAAATAACAGGTAGACGCTCTGGCTTTTGGAAAACCATGCTGTCTCAATAGGGGAAAGTCGCACATGACAGGATCCATTCTTTTGCAAAATGAGATGTGTGGGCAAGGCAGCCTAAGACATGGAAGATATTGTTAAGTACATTTAGGATTACGCTATATGTGTACTTCAGGAAGGGGATTTACAGCTTTTACCTATATAGGATGAGGGGTGATCTGACCGCTAAGAGGGGAGAAAGGTATATTTGGCTTCTAGATGGGGTCCTTTAGGTATAACAATGTAGACTAATAGCAAGAAGATAAACAGATATTCTGGGTTAGAGCTATATCGCTAATTGGGACAAATAAATACTAATGTGCGCCTTTATGTATAGTTTTGACTAGATGTAGTTTCCAATCTTGGTAATTGTAAACCCTAGTACATAGGTTAAGTCTAACAAATATACACATTTAAATTGAAGGGAGATGCCCAGCCATCTCGGTCACTGACAGCAGGGCACCATCCCAAATTGGTAAGCAAGACTGCTAGGGAAATAAACATAATGTATGACTCAATTGCTTCAAGGTATTTTGGGTTACATGCCTACAACAGCCTATATGTAAGGTAGATAGATGCGTAGATAAGAGGCTGGAAAGGTGATCATTTTTGCTGAACATTAATAAGGTCCCATAAATCAAAAACAAAGACTATACATTTTACATCAGATGGTGTGTCAGAAAAAGATTAGCTCCCAATAAGTAGGTAAGATCAGAGTCTTTAGAGGGTCAACTTCAACCATTCGGCTGAAAATGAGTCAGAATAAAGGTCTAAAAAACAGATATTTAAAGCTCTGGAGATCCCATCAATTAGTCTGGGCAAAGGGGGGAAGTAAGCGGGAAATAATTTGGCTAAATGAGGTAACTTGGTGAGCTGGTTGCAAGGGAATATTGTAAATCATTAGGACAGATATGATTTTAAAAATATACCCACTAACTTTGAACAGAAATGATCTGTAAATCAGCATAAGTAAACATAACATTAGAACACAAGATGGGTTACTCTAGTAGCTAGGGCACTGGCTAGAAGTTTGTAAGCCGTATCATAAACTAGGCTGAATTTAAAAGCTTAAAACTGAGGTGTGTGTATGTAAGCAAACCAGACCCTCTATGTTGTAGAATACATGCATAAATAAGTAATGCTGGGTACAACTTTTTATAATGTTGAAAAACAAATATTTTAAACTCTGAAGGTCCCCTCAATTAGTTTGGGCAGGAGGGGGAGGTAAGCGGGAAATAAATTGGCTGAATGAGGTGACTAAGCGAGCCAAACGCTAGGGAACACTGCAGATCATTTGGACAAATATGGTTTCAAAAATATACACACTCACTTTGGATAGAAATAATCTATAAAACAGTATAAGTAAACATAACATTAGAACCCAAAATGGGTTACTCTAGTAGCTAGTGTACTGACTAGAAGTTTGTAAGCCGTAACAGAAACTAGGCTGGGTTTAAAAACTTTAAACTGTGTGTGTGTATGCAAGCGAACCAGACCCTCTATGTTATAACATACATGCCTAAATAATGCTGGGTACAGCTTTGTGTAGCGTTGTTCTCAGCTAACCTAGGGAGGAGTATTAGTGCAGGTCACATTATTAACAGAGAGAGTATACATATTACATGTTTTTGCGGTAGCTAAATACTTAATGCAACTAAAAAGCTAACGAAACTCACAATAGGGGTTTACAACTGCCCAAGATATCTATTTTATACAGACTAGTCAGATCCTCTCATCTAATGTTAATATGGATGACAATATAGATAGTAGGATTTACAACCTCATATTCACACCGTAATAGTCTGAGTGTAAAGAGCAGGACGTCATAGATTAGAAAGTAAAAATCTAAGTACCCATCTCGCTCTGGATGTTAAAGAAAACAGGATGGTTAGTGAAATGTCCTGAGAAAGTAAGTCCCCAGCGTTCCCCCGCAGTGGCTAGCAAGCCGCAAGATAAACAGTAAAAGTTCAGTCCCTAACTTGCGTTCCGCTCCCGAAGAGATCACAAACCTCCAGAATCCCATGTAGGGTAAGGTAAGACCATGCGGTAGCTCAAGTGTCCCGTTCACTAAGCCTTAATCACAAGAAGCAGTCCAGTGCGGACCACCAGGGTCCCAGCTCAGGGTCAGCAGAGCTGTGTTAGGATGGGGATCCGATGAGAAAGATGTTTGCAAAGGCTGTACTTCTTTTAGGTACATAGACTCCTTGGTCTGGGTAGAATCTCCTGCTAGGGACCCCTTAGGAAAATACATAGTAAAGATCGGCGGCGACACAGGAGCTAACCAAATGTCACTTGCCCCCGCTGCGGCTGTAGGGCATATGACCTGCGTCTGCATATGCAAAGCATTTCGGCTCTCACCTCCCAGCGAAATCACATGTGGGCTCCAACTTAATGTATTCCGAGGCAGTGCTAAAGTCGGGGTAAGCTCTGTGGTTTCAACCTCTGCAGCTAGGGGTAGGGCAGCAAGGATCTCCATACCGCTCTCTGAGCGCCCCGCAGGTTGCGCAGTCCTCCCAGCCACTTCTCCAATAATGGGACTAGGGACAGGCGGCGAGTGCCGGGGCCCCGAAGTGCCGCCGCCCCCCCCTTCTACAGTGACGGGCTCTGGCTGAGGTGACTGCAGGACCGAGCCACTCCTGCAATTGCCAAAAGAGTTATGTAGTGCGTCCGCCAGAGCAGCATGGTGGCCATCAAGTAAGATGCGTAGCTCCTCCAAAAGATAGCTGGTCATCTCCATAGTAGATGTGTAGGGATGATTTTTTGGCAGGCAGATGATATGCGATATTTCTTGCATTCGACACAGCGTGCCACTTAACGACAAGGCCTTGGTGTGCCTCGCCGGGGGGTATTGTAAGAAGGCCTCAACCTCCTATGGTGCTCCGGGCGCTCAATACTGCAAATATCTTGTCAGAATTGGGCTCTTCAGATGCAGGTTCTTAAGCGGTGTGAAGATCTATGTGGGTAACAAGCACTCGTTACCCAGGTTATTTCAGGTAAAAATAGATGAGATGCAGGAGCAGTATGAAAATAAGCATCCTATCATGGCTGCCACTGGAAGTTCCCCCGATTAAATTATTATTTGATGCCAAAATGCATGGACTCCTAAATTATAATGAATACAATTTTCTGACTATTAAGTTCCCTAGAACCCCAACTTTTTATTTTCTACCTAAGATCCACAAATCCCTTATTAATCCACCAGGATGCCCAATTATATCAGGGATTAACTCCTTGACCTGTAATTTGTTGTAATACATTGATCAATTTCTACAACAGTATGTGGTGAATCTACCAGCCTATCTAAGAGAATCCACACATTTACTAAATTTACTGAAAGAGTTATCTTGGAGTGAAAAGTACACAATGGAAACGTGTGACGTGACATCTCTTTACACTAATATTGACCATAAATTGGGACTAATAGTGGTTAACCATTTCCTTAAAAGAGATACTAACATAGAATCTGAACAATGTGAGTTTATTTAAAATGTATTGAGTTCATTTTATCCAATAATTATTTTATTTTTGAACTAATTTATTACCTCCAACAGAAGGGTACAGCAATGGGTACCAAGTTCGCACCCAGTAATGCTAATTTATTAATGTTTTTTTGGAAGAAAATTTTATTTTCAATGGAGCATGGGGTGTGAACTTTGTATCATATTCTAGATTTATTGATGATATCTTTTTAATTTGGAATGGAGACCTTGAACTTTTAAATTTGTTTTTAGAAGATCTAAATTCTAATAATCTAGGTTTGAAGTTTACCACTAAGATAAATAGTAAAAACATTCACTTTCTGGATCTAGAGATAAGCATCATAGAACAAGAAATTCAAGCTAAAACCTTCTTTAAAAAGGTTGATGCTAATAATTATGTTCATATTGAAAGCTGCCACTTGTCAAAATTGGTAGAAAACATACCAAAAAGCCAGTTTACTAGAATTAAGAAAAATTGTAGTAATATAGAAGACTTAGAGAGAATAGATTTTTAGAAAAACGGGTATGATGAGAATAGAGTATATAAAGCACTAGAAGAAGAGAGAATTAACTATTAACCAAAAAAGATAAGAAACCTATAAATCAACAAGAGAAATTAAATATTTCATTCATAACAAGATTTAATGCTCAACATGGTCATATCAAATCAATTCTAAACAGACACTAGCATTTGATTCAAAAAGACCATATTTTGGGGGACCATGTTAAGAAACATCCTGATTTAATTTTCCCTAAAGCTTAAAATATAAAAAATAGTATAGCACCCAGCGAGTTTAATAAAAGGATGAATATGATTGATACAAACTTATCAGAAAAGAGAATAACAGGATACTTCCCATGCTATAGCTGTATATCTTGTAAATACAGCACACAACTCAATAGTATTAATTCTACCACTAGGGAATATACCCATACAATTAAAGATGTAGTTAGATGTAGTTAGATGTAGTGATAAGGGTGTAATCTATATTCTTCAATGTCCTTATAATAAACAATATTTGGGTCAAACCCAAAGAAAATTGAGGGAAAGATTAAGGGATCATATAAATAACATTAAGAATGGCATTGAAGGACATTATGTATCTAAACATTTCAAGGAATGTCATGGTGGGAGTGTAAAAGATCTCCGCTGTTGGGGTATCAAACGAGTTAAAAGAGATAATAGAGGAGGTGATTTTGAAAAATTGATACTATACAATGAAGCAGAATTAATTTATCATTTTGGATCTATTGTACCTGAGGGACTCAATGTAGAATGGGATCTTAATCCTTTCATTAATTAGTGTATAAGTATATCGACTTGGGATATAATTTTTGAGAAATACAATTTAAAAAAAAAAAAAATTTAAGAAATATATTTTTTTACTCTTATTAATAATTGTTGTTTGGATAAATTGATAGATTTGATATAATAAGGGAGTAAGGTGATAAGGCTTCTTCGACATATGTTTTCACATTAGTTTTAGAGTAACACTTTACTTCTCTTATATTGAAAAGATCTAAAGTTTTGTTAAACCATGTACATAATAGTTTTATTATATGCCATATATACATTTATTTTATGTCTAGTAATATTTCCATCAAATTTACAAAAACATTTATACTCATACATATAATATAAGTTTTATTTTTTGACAATAAGGTAAACGATTGATCTTTGGATGTGTCAGGCAATTTGTAATAGATTGATGTGTCAGGCAATTTGTAATAGATTGATTCAGCTTGATTGGCTAACAGGAAATTGAAAAGCTTTAAAAGGCTGAACAGGAAATCCAAAAATCATTTTGATAAAGGCCTGTGTTGGAGGCTGAAACGCGTAGATGACCATTTTTTTTTACCTGGAACGAAAGACTTTTCAAACAACAGAGCACTCTGTGTTAAACTCTCAAAGTCTACTATCCTGTGGCTGACAGCATGAGAAACTGAATCTGATTGGTTTAAATTACTACGTGATCATTTCACACGGAAGGAAGAATAACCACTACATGCCAAGTAATGTCATTGGATATTGCAGGAGACTCACAGTAGGATGACCAGACACCCCGAATGAATGGGGTTATGCTGCTGATCCTACATTGGTAACATAGTAGCATGTTAGCCTGAATACTCCCTTTCTGCACTTTTACATGTACTATTTCCAAGCCGACTGCTTTCTTCTTTTTTGCCTGTACCGTTGCCTGTAGCCACACAAGTGTGTATATTGAACTCAAACCTATTTAAGCTTGTGTTTGTTACTATTTGGATTTCTATCATCATCGTGATCAATTACCTTTCTAGACAATCCTAATATTTTGAAGGGCACATTGCCTTTTTTAAACTGATTTTTTTTTTAAATAGTGTACCACTGGTGGTTCTTTAACTATATTCCTTAGCATTAATTGTATTGCACTGCTTTTATGATGATATATTAAATATTGTTGTTTTTGTAAAATACATGTTCTGTAAACATTATTTACCTGGCTTTTTAGCGCAACATCTGTATTTTATTTTATTTATACTTCCCTGGATTGTCCTCAAAGTGCTTTTCATTTTTGATGTTTGCTGGTATTTGTAAAGTGTAAGAGTTTAAAAAAAAAATTCTGTGTGTTTTATCTTTAAACTTTGTGTTTGTTGCGTGCATTCCTCTTTGGCAAGGTCCTTGTTTTTCCCTTTCCTCCATGGCCTATGCTTCCTCCGCCTTCTGGTTCTTTGGCGGCTAGCTGAAAAACCTGTTAATTTCTGCTAGCTCCTGTTTGTGCTGCATAGGATAGGGGTCTAAAATTTCCTTTATTATCACTGAGAAATTCTTGTTGGTGTGAACTACAGGGATTTTACCTTTTCCTGCTATACTGACTGTTTGGCTAGCCAGAGTAGTGGATTCCTGCCTAAAACCACTAGGTGTGCTAACTGGTTACTTAAGGACATTTTTGGATTTAACCACCTGTACTTCATCACCTGATGGCCCACTTGAATCACTAGTACCCTGATTGTCTGATCTATAATCTCTCTCCTCATAGGTAACCTCCGTTTCAGAGTGACTTTTCTCATCACCAGTGCTGCCCCCCTTAGACCAAGTGGGATTTTTTTCTAAATCTTGATTTATTGACCCTAGGGCCTGTCTTGATATTCCAGGTGTAAACTTTATTGTTTAAATAATCATTGTTATCCCTGTTAAATTTCCTCAGTTTAAAGTTGTCAGTTTTTGCCCTGGGAAATTGGGAAATGGGGGAGAGTGGGGAGCAATACTATCTGTAAGGAGAAAGCTGATCGTATATGACTACACAGCTGGTATTGAATTCTGTGTATAGGATAGGCTTCTGGCTCTCTATCTCTATGGTGCAGAGTATATTCTTCTAGAGATCAGGGATGTAGTGTATAAATAAATTGTTTCACTGTTCCAAGGGCGTCAGTGGGGGTTCTTTTAGGCCTAAGAATAGTTGTTCCAGCATACTCCAAGGGGAGCTCCCATATATTTCAAGGAGCCTCAGGGTAATCAGTATAGGGGTGGAATAAGTTCTAGTCTATTAACATGCCTGTAGTTATCCTGTGCTTTGTGCTCATATATCACATGAAGTCTCTTTTTAAATAATGTGCTATTGGCCTGTTCTTACAAGGCTTGATAGGGTGGAACCTAGTAATTTCTGAGAGTCAAATTAACCCTTTGTAAGAATGAAGCACCAGTCTAGCTCCAGAGGGTACTCAGGGATTGTGGTGTATCTTGCTCAGGGTGTATGTCACAAAATTATTGCTGTGTGAAATATTGTGTGACTGTCATGACTTATACCTGTGCCTTTAAGGATACCTGACACTAAGTTGCCATCTGTATAAAAACCCCACCCACAGTTCATTCATTGCTTAGTAATTTTTGACTTTAACAGTCATCTACTTGGTACTTCCCTGGAAGTTCTATTACAAGCCTTTTGGACCTTTGACTCAAATCGTCTAAATTTGTTGCAATAACCTTTTGTGACCAAGCCTTACCAGTTTAGTTCTATTTTCTCTTTGAACATTCAGTCTTCAGCTTCTCACGCTGCTGACAGTGTCTCCAGCTAATCACACTGCTTACCGCAGCTGACTGTGTTTCCATCGAAGCCGGATTGAGCGGTGACGTCACCCGCCTTCTCAGCTGTCCGCCTGTTACTATCTGGAAGCCGCAGCTCACGCTTGTTCCTCACGCTTTCCTAGCGTGTTTCAGATTCGATCCTCAATCTCTCCAGCTTACTTCTAAGCCTCACAGACTGCAGTAATTCAAAACCTTTGCCTCCGGTTTCCATCTGACAGCAGCTATAATTCCGGACTCTATCTGGTACAGTTATCCTATTAGGTTTAATATTTACTTGTCTGTTGGCTTACTTCCATACTACCTGCTTAAACCTCATTGAACCACTCTGTATATATATATATATTTATAAAACTTATCACAAGGTATTTAATATAATATAACCTGCCAAACATGTTGCCACCCTTTGGCTATAGGTTATGATTATACTAACATTACAGTAATGGTAAGATTGTTGCCTTATTAAATGAACTCAGTTTCATTTAAATAATAATTCCTTCCTAAGTCAACAATTCTTCCACAAACCATTTAACTCTTAAAGTGATACTATCTTTATACTAAGTTATACTTTTATCTACAGTTGGATTCACAAACTATTGTTGTACTTCTCTCTACAGGGAATTATAGGATCTTGACTGAGACCTGACAGTGACTCACCCTCTCGCAGAACCCATTAGTTGCAGAGTTCCAGTAATTTTTCTCTCTCTTAGACGCAAGGTTGCCAAGTCAAGATGGCGGATGTTCACGCCCTTTTCTTCCTCTAACCACCGCTCCAGCTCAGTACACTGCAATAAAGTATCAGTGATCCAGCTTATCTATTTCCAGGCACTGCCTTCCGGTTCACAGGAAAACCTGAAGGTAGGGATGTCTGGTAAGTGGGGGCAGTGCGGGCAGGAAGGATCTGACAGAGCTCCCAAAAAGTAATCAGGCCTCACCTCGCTCCGTCCAGAACGAGCTGTTTTATATTACTGGTCGAGCAGGCCATTAAAGGGAGAGCGTTCTCAGATTCCTGGTTGAGTATTAGATTCCTAGTACCTGCGATTGGGCAGCACTGCCGCTCCGATCACAGCCGACATTAGATAGGAGTCACAGATCGCTTCAGGGCTTTACCTAACACAGTAGGTCGCTAGAACTAAGTCAGATCAACTCCTTTTGACCGGTTGCCCAAGGTCTTATATATCAGATACAGCTCCGGAGCGGAGCCCTGACCCTCCGGAGTGTAGGATTTGTACAGGACAATCAGAATCCACCAAAGTTCAGTCCAGTAACGATGTTGTGTTATAGGCAGACTCCTCTATAAAAATAGATGTTCTCCCAGGTCACGCTGAAGCTGTTGCTTAATATAAATGCTTTTTAATAACTTAGTCTAGTAGGAATATTAGAAATTCCAACTTTTAGCAATATTTTAGAGACTTGAGGTCCTGGAGCTCAAGCCACATACGTCTCTGCCCCCCCCCTAGTAACTGTATCTTTAAGCAATTTGTCCAACTCACTATACTTAGGATGCTCTAATAATTTGTTTAATTGAGCTTAGATATTATTCAACTCCTCCCTAATTTTAGTGAGCTGACATTGTTTGAATTTAATAATCAGCTGCATAAGTCTCTTAGAGCAGTCACTTAGCACCTCGTTCCACAACCGGATTAACTCGGTGTCATCAACCTGAAATGTAGGAAATTTACGCAACATCAATCCCATAGGAATAAATTAGCACTGCACTTGTAATTTAGCCCATTATGTGCAGAGAACACATATGACAGAGAATATGCAAAGTGTCTACCATGTTTAGGAAATTAATCAAACTTTTCAATTCACAGTCATTTTTTTATCACTTTTTCTAATTATTTTAAAATGAATTTAAATCTATTTGTGTGGTATTCTTTATGTGTTTACTGAAGAACAACGCCTCTCATAAATATCATCTTCTATAACATACAATATTTTTAGTTCTCTAAGGCTTAGATTTAGAGTTGGGCGGTAGCCGTCAAAACCAGCGTTAGAGGCTCCTAATGCTGGTTTTGGCTGCCCGCTGGAATTTGGAGTCAGTCAGGAAAGGGTCTAACGCTCACTTTCCAGCCGCGACTTTTCCATACCGCAGATCCCCCTACGCCATTTGAGTATCCTATCTTTTCAATGGGATCTTTCTAACGCCGGTATTTAGAGTCTTGGCTGAAGTGAGCGTTAGAAATCTAACAACAAAACTCCAGCCGCAGAAAAAAGTCAGTAGTTGAGAGCTTTCTGGGCTAACGCCGGTTTATAAAGCTCTTAACTACTATGCTCTAAAGTACACTAACACCCATAAACTACCTATGTACCCCTAAACCGAGGTCCACCCACATCGCCGCCACTATATTAAAATTTTTTAACCCCTAATCTGCCGCTCCGTACACTGCGGCCACCTACGTTATCCCTATGTACCCCTAATCTGCTGCCCCTAACACCGCCGACCCCTATATTATATTTATTAACCCCTAATATGCCGCCTCCAACGTCGCCTCCACCTACCTACAATAATTAACCCCTAATCTGCCGACCGGAGCTCACCGCTACTATAATAAATGTATTAACCCCTAATCCGCCTCACACCCGCCTCAATAACCCTATAATAAATAGTATTAACCCCTAATCTGCTCTCCCTAACATAGCCGACACCTAACTTCAAGTATTAACCTCTAATCTGCCGACCGGAGCTCACCGCTACTCTACTAAATGTTTTAACCCCTAAAGCTAAGTCTAACCCTAACACTAACACCCCCTAAGTTAAATATAATTTTTATCTAACTAAATAAATTAACTCTTATTAAATAAATTATTCCTATTTAAATCTAAATACTTACCTGTAAAATAAACCCTAATATAGCTACAATATAAATTATAATTATATTGTAGCTATTTTAGGATTAATATTTATTTTACAGGCAACTTTGTAATTATTTTAACCAGGTACAATAGCTATTAAATAGTTAATAACTATTTAATAGTTACCTAGTTAAAATAATTACAAAATTACCTGTAAAATAAATCCTAACCTAAGTTACAATTAAACCTAACACTACACTATCAATAAATTAATTAAATAAACTACCTACAATTATCTACAATTAAACCTAACACTACACTATCAATAAATTAATTAAATACAATACCTACAAATAAATACAATTAAATAAACTAACTAAAGTACAAAAAATAAAAAAGAACTAAGTTACAAAAAATAAAAAAATATTTACAAACATTAGAAAAATATTACAACAATTTTAAACTAATTACACCTACTCTAAGCCCCCTAATAAAATAACAAAGCCCCCCAAAATAAAAAAATGCCCTACCCAATTCTAAAATTAAAATAGAAAAGCTCTTTTACCTTACCAGCCCTGAAAAGGGCCCTTTGCGGGGCATGCCCCAAAGAATTCAGCTCTTTTGTCTGTAAAAAAAAAAACCATACAATACCCCCCCCCCAACATTACAACCCACCACCCACATACCCCTAATCTAACCCAAACCCCCCTTAAATAAACCTCACCAGGTTCAGCGATCGGTCCAGAAGAGGGTCCGAAGTCTTGATCCAAGCGGCGGCTGAAGAACTCCATCATCGGGTTGAAGTCGGAAGTCCATCATCGGGATGAAGTCTTCTATCAAGCGGCATCTTCAATCTTCTTTCTTCCGGAGCGGAGCGGAGCCATCTTCTTCCCAGCTGAAGCGGATCCATCCTCTTCAACCGACGCCTACTCGCCGAATGACGGTTCCTTTAAATGACATCATCCAAGATGGCGTCCCTCGAATTCCGATTGGCTGATAGGATTCTATCAGCCAATCGGAATTAAGGTAGGAATATTCTGATTGGCTGATGGAATCAGTTCAATCCGATTGGCTGATCCAATCAGCCAGTCAGATTGAGCTTGCATTCTATTGGCTGTTCCGATAATCCAATAGAATGTGAGCTCAATCTGATTGGCTGATTGGATCAGCCAATCGGATTGAACTTGAATCTGATTGGCTGATTCCATCAGCCAATCAGAATATTCCTACCTTAATTCCGATTGGCTGATAGAATCCTATCAGCCAATCGGAATTCGAGGGACGCCATCTTGGATGACGTCATTTAAAGGAACCATCATTCGGCGAGTAGGCGTCGGTTGAAGAGGATGGATCCGCGTCAGCTGGGAAGAAAATGGCTCTGCTCCGGAAGAAAGAAGATTGAAGATGCCGCTTGATAAAAGACTTCATCCCGATGATGGACTTCCGAATTCAGCCCGATGATGGAGTTCTTCAGCCGCCGCTTGGATCAAGACTTCGGACCCTCTTCTGGACCGATCGCTGAACCCGGTGAGGTGAAGACAAGGTAGGGAGATCTTCAGGGGCTTAGTGTTAGGTTTATTTAAGGGGAGTTTGGGTTAGATTAGGGGTATGTGGGTGGTGGGTTGTAATGTTGGGGGGGGTATTGTATGTTTTTTTTTACAGGCAAAAGAGCTGAATTCTTTGGGGCATGCCCCACAAAGGGCCCTTTTCAGGGCTGGTAAGGTAAAAGAGCTTTTCTATTTTAATTTTAGAATAGGGTAGGGCATTTTTTTATTTTGGGGAGCTTTGTTATTTTATTAGGGGGCTTAGAGTAGGTGTAATTAGTTTAAAATTGTTGTAATATTTTTCTAATGTTTGTAAATATTTTTTTATTTTTTGTAACTTAGTTCTTTTTTATTTTTTGTACTTTAGTTAGTTTATTTCATTGTATTTATTTGTAGGTATTGTATTTAATTAATTTATTGATAGTGTAGTGTTAGGTTTAATTGTAGATAATTGTAGGTATTTTATTTAATTTATTTATTGATAGTGTAGTGTTAGGTTTAATTGTAACTTAGGTTAGGATTTATTTTATAGGTAATTTTATAATTATTTTAACTAGGTAACTATTAAATAGTTATTAACTATTTAATAGCTATTGTACCTGGTTAAAATAATTACAAAGTTACCTGTAAAATAAATATTAATCCTAAAATAGCTACAATATAATTATAATTTATATTGTAGCTATATTAGGGTTTATTTTACAGGTAAGTATTTAGATTTAAATAGGAATAATTTATTTAATAAGAGTTAATTTATTTTGTTAGATAAAAATTATATTTAATTTAGGGGGGTGTTAGGGTTAGGGTTAGACTTAGCTTTAGGGGTTAAAAAATTTAGTAGAGTAGCGGTGAGCTCCGGTCGGCAGATTAGGGGTTAATACTTGAAGTTAGGTGTCAGCGATGTTAGGGAGAGCAGATTAGGGGTTAATGCTATTTATTATAGGGTTATTGAGGCGGGAGTGAGCCGGATTAGGGGTTAATACATTTATTATAGTAGCGGTGAGCTCCGGTAGGCAGATTAGGGGTTAATTATTGTAGGTAGGTGTAGGCGACATTGGGGGCGGCAGATTAGGGGTTAATAAATATAATATAGGGGTCGGCGGTGTTAGGGGCAGCAGATTAGGGGTACATAGGTATAATGTAGGTTGCGGCGGTGTACGGAGCGGCAGATTAGGGGTTAATAATAATATGCAGGGGTCAGCGATAGCGGGGGCAGCAGATTAGGGGTGCAGACTTAGGAAGTGTTTCCCCATAGAAAACAATGGGGCTGCGTTAAGAGCTGAAGGCTGCTTTTTTTTGTTTTCTATGGGGGAATCATGCACGAGCACGTTTTTGAAGCTGGCCGCGTCTGTAAGCACCGCTGGTATTTAGAGTTGCAGTGGCGGTAAATATGCTATATGCTCTTTTTTTTGGAGCCTAACGCAGCCATTCTGTGAACTCTAAATACCAGCAGTATTTAAAAGGTGCGGGAGAAAAAAAGCATGCGTAGCTAACGCACCCCTTTGGCCGCCAAACTCTAAATCTAGCCGTAAGAGACTTAACAAAAACATAATATGTTTTATATTATATCAATAATGTATGACCTTTTATATAGGATACATAGCTGTTTTGGTAACATACTGCTCTGAATTGCTTTTGTAACTGGTTACTTTGAGCTACCTAACACTGTGTCGGGGTAGCGCACATGCGGAATTAATTATCTTAAGTGCGTTATTGAAATATTAAATATAAAATATTGAAAAAATATTAATAATAATGATTAATTACAAGATATACTGTAAAATGTACATATATATTCTATGTAATTTCTAGAATATTTAGTACATCTATAATAATTATTAAATTAATTATATTTTTTTAATATTTTATAATTAATAAATACATAATGCATAAGTCATGGTGGGTTAGCACACATGAAGAATTACTTTACTGTCAGGTTTGCGCACATAAGTCCGGCAGGAGGACACTAATTCTTCAAGTGCACTAACCTGACATGAGTTATCTTAAGGTGCGTCATGTTAATAACTTCTGTCGCGTTAGCACGCGAGAGATGAGTGTTTTTTTCCCTCCATTTCTCTATTGAAGTCTATGGGGAGAAAATGTTAGCGCAGTCGCAATATGCAAAGTCCTGAAGTTAGCACATGTTGAGTTTCGCCCGCACACAAAACTAAATGTGCTCGCTGACCCGCACCCGCAAAAAGATTACTTCTAGCTGGAGCGCTAAATACTGCTCCACTTGTAATCTAGCCCCATTTTGCGGAAAACCCATGCAAAAGATCTCAAATGCGAACAAACAAGACCAAATGACAAATGGTTAAATCCTGATAAGTACCAATACAAATCCTGTTTAAACAGAATAGAGGGGGCGGAGCCTGGACGAGCTCAGTGATGGCAGCATAATTGCTGAGCTCCGTGCATAGAGAACATTGAAAGTGTGTTAAACTTTTCACATAGCAACCTAACTGCTAACAATATGTTGCGGGAATACTTCTGAGCTCACTGAGCGCAACTCTACAGGACTCGCATTGCAAAACTACACAGAAAGTGAGAAAGATACCAGACTTGGTGCGCGGCACTGAGAGACACGGATCCGCCATCTTGGAATTTAAAAGTTTGCATGCAGTTAGGGATACAACACCTGCAAGGGCAGCAAGAAGAGTACTGAAGCTTGGGAAACATCATGTGAGAAGTACCGAAGTACCCGGTAAGCTGGATCGAAATTATATGTGGGGGCTAGCCATGATTTGAGGAGAGATAAGAGAACGCTGTACTGCAAGGCCCTAATTTTTTGCGCCCACGTGGGACACAACTAACAGGCGCATCTAACACTCTATAAGACAGATAGCCCCACGGCTTCTGGAAGTCAGTAATGATATCAGGAGGGATAAAGATGGAGGAATGGGTTTGCTACTCACGGATAAACCACAAAGAGGGGCAATGCAGTATTAAAACTAAAATACTGCCGCTTTAAACACTTCACTATCCAGCACCAGAGATGCAGTGCTCTGTTATGCCTATGTTTCATTTGGATTGGTATTTACCTTACGCTTAATACATGCTGATTGATCAAATTCCTCACTTTTAAAGATGCACTAAAAGATATAGCCTGCACTGTCTTATCTGTTAAGGTCAAAGAACAAGAATTCTGCGCTGTCTAAGGTTCATTGGGATTGGTATTTACCGTGTATCTGACACATAATTTATACTAAAGTCTTGAAACGTTTACCAGGATATAAGAGACATTTATAATAGGTTCTGTCTGATTTTTACCATTACTAAAAGCTTCTAAGGGGGTAAACTTATTTACAAAAAGTGTAAAACGCTGCAAAGGGTTGCTAGTGAACAGAAGGGAACAAATTAAACTACACAGTGCAGTCTAGCACAAGTTATCAGCCAGAACTAAGATACCTGTTCCCCTGCACGTGAACTATGTCGGTCAGAAAAACCAAGCCACAACTTATTCCTAAATCCACTACACAGCACCCCTTTTTTAAACCCACCAAAGGAGGAAAAACACCAGAAAGAGAGACATCGCCTCCGGCAGAGGACATGGACTCAGACTCAGAACCCCAATCAGACAACACAGACATGATCTCTATTACAAAAGCAGACCTACAAAATCTAGTATCAAAGCAAGACATTAACACTATCTTTGACAAAATGCTAGAGAAAATGGACACTTTACAAAATACGGTCACTAATAGCTTGGCAGATATTAAACAAGACTTACAGGAATTGGGAGCAAGAGTCGAAACATTGGAGGGCAGAGAGGACTCTGTCACTGAAGACATATCCATCTTACAGCAACAAATTTCATCCCAACAACATCAATAATAAATTAGAAGACTTGGAGAACAGAGGAAGGAGATGTAACATAAGATTAAAAGGAATACCTGAAGCGGTGACTGCACCGGAAATAAAATCCTTTTTACTACAACTATTCCAAACCATAACAGAAGATAGGGAAGAGGGCAAATTTCAAATAGAAAGAGCTCATAGAGCTCTAAGAGCACCACCAAAAAAAGGAGACCCTCCAAGGGACATAATTGTAAAAATGTTTCGTTTTCAAGAAAAAGAAGAAATAATGGTGGCAGCCAGGAAAAATCCCACCTTTAAATTTAAAGGGTCAATCATCCAGTTTTACCAAGATCTCTGCCTGAGAACATTACAAAAAGAAGTGCACTACGACCTCTCACGCAGTTACTACGCAAAAACCAAATTCTTTACAGATGGGGTTTCCAATTTGCTCTACATATCCAACATGAAGGTAGAATAACCTCAATTGATAATCTATCAGATATCCCGGAGGTATGTAAACATCTCAAACTGGAATGTCCGGAGCTGCCAACCTCATCTCAGGACCAAAACACAGCTCGAAACGCCTCACAGCGGGGAACATCATCTAGTGGAAGATGGACGAAAGTCCCTAGGAAAAAACAGAAAACCTGACCAACCCAAACCCCTAAACACTCGCCTTAGATAACCCACTGAAGGAGGAAAAGGAAAGACAAAATCCAGTCAGGGACATTCTGGCTGGATATGGTTCTTGCTTGTGAGATGCCATTGACACGAGACTGACCTGGAGATAAGTATATTTCTCTATTTGAACTGTCTATTGAAAAACATATTAAGCTATTATAATGGTACTGAGTAGGACAACAGCAACAAATACCAGCTACCCCTTAAGTTATGTCATAATACTTTATATGGTTTACACTGTGTATCAAATTGGACAAATGAGACTCAGAGACGAACCCATTGCAGGTCGGGGGAGTGTCCCCTCACACTTTCTAAATGAAACATACGTATAACTTTAATTTTTCTTATGCACACCAATTGTGATGTTTTGTTTTCATACAACACAAGTTAAAAGTTTTGTAAAATGTTTTTTATTACAGCTTTTATATTACATTATTAGCTTATTTACTGTTATATATCCAATAGGGATGTATTTAGTTTGTATATTTATGATGTTTACAGTTATGTGGTCATGCATGGAAATACTATTCACTTTTTTATTTTTATGTTGTGTCACATATTTGGGGGAAAAACACAAGCGGTAGAGGCCCCTTTTCATTGTTTACTGATTCTGTACCAGACAAACAGCCCCTAGAAAGGAAATATTTAGAACAATGCAAATTTGAGACAATGGATACTAATAGCATTATTGATCATACAAACTGTTTTATCTATGGAAACGTGGGCTATTAATCTTATCTCACATAATGTTAGAGGGCTGAATTCAGATATTAAGAGGAGAACAGCTCTTACACAATACAGATCTTTAAGAGCCAACATGATTTTCCTACAGGAAACACATTTCTTAGGCTCACAAATACCTAAGTATTGGTCGAAAGACTTCCCACTACACTATCATGCCACGACTGACTCAAAAAAAGGGGTGTCACCATCCTTATCCACTCCTCTATACCCTTTGTACACACAGAAACAATCAGAGATAAAGAGGGTAGATTCTTGATAGTTAGAGGTCAGATACAAGGTACGGACATTACACTCTGTAATTTATATGCCCCTAACGATAAACAAGACACTTTCTTTAAACTACTATCGCATCAAATGACAAATTGGACTCAGTCTAGGACGATATTAGCGGGAGACTTTAATGTGGACCTGGCATTACAATCTAGAAAACGTCTCCAATTAATGACCAATAAACAGCACAGACAATATAACAAAGCCAAGGCGATACTAGATCACCTGAGTACACATGCCTTAATCAACTCCTGGCAGACCCTATATTGAAACACGGTGGACACCACATATTATTCTGCAGCACACAAGACATATACAAAATTAGATTACATTTTTGTTAGCCAAATATTACAGCCTTCCCTAGAATCTGCTACTATCCACCCCTGTGTGTGGTCAGACCACTCGATAACACAACTGAAGCTAGGTACTTTGCAGACAACAAACAGAACCAAAACATGGACTTTCGACCCTTTCTGTCTAAAGGACCCATTAACACTAAAAACTATAACGAGACAAATGTGTGAATATTGGGGGATCAATACAGGGACGACGGAAAATCCCATATCAACCTGGGCAGCTCACAAAACCTTTTTAAGAGGACTGCTTATAAGGGAAAAAGCTACATTGGTTAAAAAATGTAACAGTCAAAGACTAGAACTCCAAAAAGAAATAAACACTCTAGAACGGCAACACAGACTTACACATTCTAAGGCTCTTTACCAAAAACTACAAGACAAACGCTCAACATTAGCCAATATTCTTAATGATCAGTCAGTTAAGGCGGCATTCAGACTTAAGACAAATTATTATATATTCTCCAATAAACCGGATAGATATCTAGCTAATAAAATTCGAGATAAATTAAGGGTAGCGGCCATTGCACAAATTCAGAAACTAGACGGTACCACTACAACTCACCCGCAGGAGATAGTTGACTGCTTTGCTGACTACTATAGTGATCTCTATGACGGAAGGTAACCCAATCAGCGCAAACTAAAGTCTCACTAACTAACTTTCTTAACGAAACATCACTAGCCTCATTGACGGACAAAGACAGGGATAGCTTGAATCAAGACATTACACTGACTGAAGTCCAACAAGCAGTTAAAGACTTAAAACCAGGAAAGGCCCCGGGTCCTGATGGACTCCCGGGGGAATACTATAAGTTGTTCCAATCCTCATTAGTACCCCATTTGGTTAAGCTTTCAAACCACATTATGCAAGGACATGCAATACCTCCAGACCTCCTTAGAGCAAGGATAGCTGTGATACCCAAACCAGGGAAAAATCTCAAATGGTGTGCTAGTTATAGACCCATCTCTCTTATAAATCAAGATCTTAAGATCTTTACCAAGATATTAGCTAATAGGCTCAAAACCATACTGCCAGATATCGTCCATCCAGATCAGGTTGGGTTTGTGATGGGAAGGGAAGCTCCTGATAACATTAGACGAATACTCACGATTATTAACCAACTGACAAGATCGAAAACGCCTTTTCTGGTCCTATCATTGGATGCGGAGAAGGCGTTTGACAGAATTGATTGGGCATACATGTTCGCTGTCCTAGATAAGATGGAATTTAGGGGACCCTTTGTAACAGCTCTAAGGAGTATATACTCTGCACCTACAGCCACTGTTAGGGCTATTGGACATCATTCCAAACTTATAAATATTAAAAATGGAACGAGACAGGGATGCCCTCTCTCGCCACTGTTGTTTGCGCTCTGTATGGAGCCATTAGCTGCTTGTATTAGACAAAATCCTGGCATTACAGGCTTCCAACTTAAAAAGAAGGACTATAAGATTGCCCTTTTTGCAGATGATGTTCTGTTAACTTTGACCAAACCATTGACCTCCCTTACTAACCTTTACGAAGTCTTGGACCGATTTTCTGCCATATCGGGATATAAAATAAATATGGACAAAAGTGAAGCAATGGCAATAGCATTACCACCCCAAACAAAAAAAAAATAATTGAACTCAATTTTGAATTCTCTTGGGTTAAGACACATGTCAAATACTTAGGAATCAATTTATCTGCTCAATTTATGGACCTATATAAAACTAATTATTTGCCATTATATAGAGATATTCGTAAAGATATCGCAAAATGGAGACACCTTAACTTTTCGTGGTATGGCAGAATCTCAGCTATAAAAATGAATATTCTCCCGAGACTACTATACCTGTTCAGGACCTTGCCGATAGCGGTTCCTAAGAGAGATCTGGAGACAATGCAGTCAGAATTTATTAATTTTGTTAATAACAAAAAGCACTCCAGAATCCCTTATCAGACAATGACAAAACACAGACAGCTAGGTGGGATCGGAATCCCTAACCTGACAGATTATTATGACGCCTCTAGACTGGCTCAAACAGCACTAATGGGATCCTCTAACCCGGATATTATCTGGATAGGGATGGAATCGGATCTGGGAGAGGTGGTCTCCCCGGGGGCTCTAATATGGGACACTACCATATCTGTACAAGAAATTCATAACTACTCCCCAATTACTGGCCTCTCGGTAGAACACTGGAGAACTTTAAATAAGAAAAAAAAACTGGTCCCAGATAACTCACTTAAGACACCACTCAGATACCTTATCCCAAAGGAATATAGGAAAGAATTAGACAAATGGGTAAATAAGGGCCTTTATAGGGTGGGAGATATGATATCACATGGTAAGCCATTAACCTTCACACAGACTCAGGAGAAACTTGCACCAGACCCCCTTAGATGGTACTTATACTTACAAGTTACTTCTGCCTTACATAAATTTCTATCAAACGCACGAAATCAACTCAGTACCACTTTAGAGAAAATATGCAGTGCTGACACTAGACTAAAACATACCATCTCGCGGCTATACATAGCAATACAGTCAACTACAAGTGAGGAAAAGTCTTCTATTATGTGCAAATGGGAGACTGACCTAGGTAACAGTATGGAGGTGAAGGAATGGTATGAGCTACTTTATTCCTCCTGCAGAGGACTGATAAGTGCGGATCTACGAGAAAATAGCTGTAAGACCATTTTTAGGTGGTATCTAACCCCAATAAAAACCTCCCACTTTACAGAAGTAAAAAATAGGAATTGCTACAGAGGATGCAATGAAATAGGGACCTATGCACACATGTGGTGGGAATGTCATGAAGTTAGACGTATTTGGATGAAGCTGTCTGACCTTCTTAGTACACTACTGGAGGAACGGATAACATTAACTATGTCCCAGGGACTCCTTAACATGCCACTCCCAAAATACCACCATCATATTAATACTTTCATTAGAATACTCTGCACAATCACAAGGATATGCATAGCTAAGTACTGGAGGGAGAGGGCACCACTATGGCAAGAAATCCTAAATAGAATTAGTTTGACACATAAACTCCATGAAACCGCAGCTTTCATCCTGGGAAACGTAGATGCTTACCACAAAACATGGTTTTACTGGTTAATGCAATCGAATTGACACACTGACTTCCTTGAGGCCCTAAACTACATTGGTAGACAGACTACTAATACGCATCAAAAAATGTTGAAATAGGACAGGGTTCCTCATAGATACTTTACCCTCTATATGGAATATAGTTCTTAAGGTACCAAACGGCAATGACACATACATATGCTTATCACTTGACCACTTGTTGTTTTATTTCTGTTTTTTTGTTGTTTTTTGTTCTTCTTTGTTTGTTTCTTAAAAAAGGAAGGGAAAGATCATTTTTATTCTTTTCTCTATGAGAATTAATATGCAAAGAATCTGTGTTAACAGTCACGATGTAGGGTGTAACAGATGGAAACTGATCTCCGATACTAGTATTAGAATTTCTTGATGAGATATTATATAACACTGGATGGACATTGGGGACTATAATCTCAAACTACAGTCAATGGTAAAAGTTGACGCAGAAAAAAGGAAGAAGTACAATTGCTATTTTGATGTAACACCTACTGATTATGTGATGTACCGATATATGACTGTTTATTAATTTGTGATGGAATGTATTTTGCATAGTGACAATAAAAATATTTTAACATAAACAGAATAGAGTACTGTAATTTACTGTGTTGGGACAAAATGCAGACAGACAAAATGCAGATAGACAGAATGCCAAAGCACAAATATATATTGTGCACTACTGAGGTAAAAAACAACATAAACACGTAAATAAATAAATTTAAAAAAACCATATCAAATTTAAAAAATGGAGTTTATAAAGACGTGTAAAGGAGGAAGAAAAATGTTACATGAAGATTATGCATACATTGTATACAAAAAAAAGAAAATGTAACATATTGGAGATGTGAAGAAAAAAAAAGGTTTTTGTGAAAGGAGGCTAAAAACCATTAAAGGGACAGTCTAGGCCAAAATAAACTTTCATGATTCAGATAGAGCATGTAATTTTAAACAATTTTCAAATTTACTTTTATCACCAATTTTGCTTTGTTCTCTTGGTATTCTTAGTTGAAAGCTTAACCTAGGAGGTTCATATGCTAATTTCTTAGACCTTGAAGGCCACCTCTTTTTAGAATGCATTTTAACAGTTTTTCACCACTAGAGGGTGTTAGTTCATGTGTTTCATATAGATAACACTGTGCTCGTGCACGTGAAGTTATCTGGGAGCAGACACTGATTGGCTAAACTGCAAGTCTGTCAAAAGAACTGAAATAAAGGGGCAGTTTGCAGAGGCTTAGATACAAGATAGTTGTAGTTCCAACAGAAGTTTAGAGTAGAGAAATGATAAAGAGAGAAGAAGAGAAAGAAAAGATGTAAAGACGGAAGGGGGTGGAGCCAAGAGTTTCAAGTTGAGCTCACTGGACTCTAGTGTAATTTAAGTTGGATGTTTCCTATGTATTAAGGCGTGTTACGTGGTTATATTTAAATAAGTTATGGCAAAAAAAAAAAAAAAATGCTGAGATGGGATTGAACTAGAAAAGTGTAAGGAGTAGACAACTAGGTGTACTAACCCCTGGTCTTGTGGAAGACGGCGAAGAGGAGTAATTTCTAAGGAAGCTATATTTTAAATAATACCTGTGTACTTGTGATATGTTTAAGTATCAATAGATATTCAGAACAAGAAGAGGGAAAGGCACTAGGCTGGCAAGGAGGAAGACAGTATTTAGAAGAGGTAGTGTCAGCCCTGTATACAATACAACTCTGATTCAGTTCTCAAGAGGGTCCACCATTTGTGGAGCTGCATTCTATCTCATGTATGACACATGTCGTGATCAGGAGGGGTATGTGAGATATAATATAAAATATATGAGTAAATAAGGGATTTGTTATTAATCTGCAACAAAGGCTCAAATAGTACCTAAGCAGTGAATTGATAGCCTAAATTACTGCTAGACATATATATATAATCCCATACCATATGGGAGTTAGACAAGTAAACAGTACCATAGTTATAACGGTCAGAGCCTGTCACTCGATACCACGGTGGGGGCAACCAAGGTGCAACCAGCACCACCGCTCAATGCATATCAGATGCTCTAGTTTTATGAAGGGCCCATGCACTTGCTATGTAGCTATTTAGTTAATTCAAACAGCGGTACAAGCGCACCCCGCAGCCCCCACCATGGGACCGCACAACCCCATCAGGCAGACATTCATCAACAGTACCATAATGAAAAATATACCCCCTGTGTTTTCCATATTGAGTACATCAGTGACATAACATGTAGACTCTAATGAATCATTGATTGGAAAGAAAAAGTATAACATGACATAATTGCTCAGTATGGTGAGACAAGGAATCTGGTACATATAGAAAGAGGACAAGAAAAAAATAAGAAAAAAGAACATTAACATATCTCTTATAGCATATAAATCTGTTAATAGTCTTTTTGGGTAAGTGTCCAGCATTTTTTATCCATCATACTACCTGAACCTCCATAGATCCAAAGTCTATTCTGCAAATCTAATAGTACAAGTAAAGGATACAGTTATCTGGGTTCTTGCCTGGAAGAGTCTTTCCATTTGGGACCACTCTCCACTCAACTAGTAGAGAGTTTCCACTCTGGTGCAACAGCATTTAATCTCTGTAGGTTAGACTTTAGTAGTAGAAGTAGTTGGCTGTAGGATCTCCAAACTTTCCAAAAGGTCTAGACCTTGTTGAAGGAAAGTTCCCACATAAGATTGTCCGTCATGTTGAAAAAACAGTTTCACCAGAAACCCCTATCTATACTTAACATTCTGTGATCTCAGACGTTGAGTAATTGTATGCAAAATTATTCTTTTCGCCAGGGTGTGGGACGATAGATCCGGGAAAAGTTGTACTGTTTGTGACAAGGGTCCGGCAGGGCTTTATTGAGGAAAGTGGCCTTCAGCAGTTTTTCCTTAAATGTAAAATAACGAAGTCGGATGATTACATCTCGTGGTTGCTCAGCTTTAGTGTTTCGTGGTCTGAGAGCTCTGTGGGCTCTATCAATGAGTGAGTCCTGTGCCATTATAGAGCCGAGTAAGGTTTTAAATAACTCTGTGAGGTAATCAGGTAGATCTGCAGATGCAACACTTTCAGGAATACCTCTAATGTGCACATTACTTTGCCTTGAGCGATCTTCAAGGTCGGCCAACTTTACTTCTAGATCAGTTATCTGCTCTGCTAAATTTTGAGTGTACGAGAGTAGATTATTATGATCAGTAGATGGATCCTCATGCTTTCTTTCTAGGGTGTCTGTCCTCTCGCCCAAATAGGCAATATCCCTCTTTAAATCTGCTACAGACGTTTTGATATCTTTTTTCAAGGAGGCATGATGTGAATCCATTTTTGCTGACAGAGAGTTAATTAATTCAATTATTGAGATATCATTATTCGCGTTTATGGGAACTTGTGGGCTATCAAGTCGCATCTGCCGGTGAGAGAGAGTCCCTAGAGTCATCATCAGAGAATTCTCTGTTTATTTGTAATTTACTACCAAAGTGATAAGCTACTGTTCTTTTAGGTCCCTCCTGGTGTTTAGGCTTTTTCTTTTGCGAGTGCGCCATTTGCAGTACACCTATAACTGTATAATGGTAATAAAAGTGGTTCTTGTCAAGACTATCCTCTGTGCAAGCTGGAGGAAGAAGTTCAAGGATTTTAGTATGCCAACTAGGTAGTAGCTTCCTTATCAATGAAAAGTCAGGGGGTTACTCTTCTCCATATAAGGTTTTAGCACAACATCATTAGACAATAGATATAGTAGTGTCTTAAAAGAATGGTCTTATATTGAAGTTGGTTCCTTTGGGACTTCGGTTATGCAGCCAACAGTGTAAAGCTAATACCACTCTCCGGGGCTATGTCTCCTATTGATGAAGTGGGAAAAGGGAGCAAGGGATATGACCCAATTGGGAAATGGGGGAGAGTGGGGAGCAATACTATCTGTAAGGAGAAAGCTGATCGTATATGACTACACAGCTGGTATTGAATTCTGTGTATAGGATAGGCTTCTGGCTCTCTATCTCTATGGTGCAGAGTATATTCTTCTAGAGATCAGGGATGCAGTGTATAAATAAATTGTTTCACTGTTCCCTTAGGCCTAAGAATAGTTGTTCCAGCATACTCCAGGGGGAGCTCCCATATATTTCAAGGAGCCTCAGGGTAATCAATATAGGGGGTGGAATAAGTTCTAGTCTATTAACATGCCTGTAGTTATCCTGTGCTTTGTGCTCATATATCACATGAAGTCTCTTTTTAAATAATGTGCTATTGGCCTGTTCTTACAAGGCTTGTAAGGGTGGAACCTAGTAATTCCTGAGAGTCAAATTAACCCTTTGTAAGAGTGAAGCACCAGTCTAGCTCCAGAGGGGACTCAGGGATTGTGATGTATCTTTCTCAGGATGTATGTCACAAATTTATTGCGGTGTGACTCACCCTCTCGCAGAACCCATTAGTTGCAGAGTTCCAGTAATTCTTCTCTCTCTGAGACACAAGGTTGCCAGGTCAAGATGGCGGATGTTCACGCCCTTTTCTTCCTCTAACCACCGCTCCAGCCCAGTGGACTGCAATAAAGTATCAGTGATCCAGCTTATCTATTTCCAGGCACTGCCTGTCGGTTCACAGAAAAACCTGAAGGTAGGAATGTCTGGTAAGTGGGGGCAGTGTGGGCAGGAAGGATCTGACAGAGCTCCCAAAAAGAAATCAGGCCTCACCTCGCTCCGTCCGGAACCAGCTGTTCTATATTACTGGTCGAGCAGGCCATTAAAGGGAGAGCGTTCTCAGATTCCTGGTTGAGTATTAGATTCCTAGTCCCTGCGATAGGGCAGCACTGCCACTCTGATCACAGCCGACATTAGATAGGAGTCACAGATCGCTTCAGGGCTTTACCTAACACAGTAGGTCGCTAGAACTAAGTCAGATCAACTCCTTTTGACCGGTTGCCCAAGGTCTTATATATCAGATACAGCTCCGGAGCGAAACCCCGACCCTCCGGAGTGTAGGGCTTGTACAGGACACTCAGAATCCCCAAAATTTCAGTCCAGTAACGATGTTGTGGTATAGGCAGACTCCTCTATAAAAATAGATGTTCTCCCAGGTCAGGCTTAAGCTGTTGCTTAATATGAATGCTTTTTAATCCCTTAGTCTAGTAGGAATATTAGAAATTCCAACTTTTAGCAATATTTTAGAGACTTGAGTTCCTGGAGCTCAAGCCACATACGTCTGCACAGCACGGCGGTTAGCTCCCTAGTAACTGTATCTTTAAGCAATTTGTCAAACTCGCTATACTTAGGATGCTCTAATAATTTGTTTAATTGAGCTTAGATATTATTCAACTCCTCCCTAATTTTAGTGAGTTGACATTGCTTGAATTTAATAATCAGCTGCATAAGTCTCTTAGAGCAGTCACTTAGTACCTCGTTCCACAACCGGATTAATTCGGTATCATCAACCTGAAATGTAGGAAATTTACGCAACCTCAATCCCATTGGAATAAATTAGCGCTGCACTTGTAATATAGCCCATTATGTGCAGAGAACACATATGACAGAGAATATGCAAAGTGTCTACCATGTTGAGGAAATTAATCAAACTTTTCAATTCACAGTCATTTTTTTATCACTTTTTCTAATTATTTTAAAATGAATTTAAATCTATTTGTGTGGTATTCTTTATGTGTTTACTGAAGAACAAAACCTCTCATAAATATCATCTTCTATAACATACAATATTTTTAGTTCTCTAAGGCCTAGATTAAGAGTTTGGCGTTAGCCGTGAAAACCAGCGTTAGAGGCTCCTAACGCTGGTTTTAGGCTACCGCCGGTATTTGGAGTCACTCAAAATAGGGTCTAACGCTCACTTTTCAGCCGCGACTTTTCCATACCGCAGATCCCCTTACGTCAATTGCGTATCCTATCTTTTCAATGGGATCTTTCTAACTCCGGTATTTAGAGTCGTGTCTGAAGTGAGCGTTAGACATCTAACGACAAAACTCCAGCCGCAGGAAAAAAGTCAGTAGTTAAGAGCTTTCTGGGCTAACGCCGGTTTATAAAGCTCTTAACTACTGTACTCTAAAGTACACTAACACCCATAAACTACCTATGTACCCCTAAACCGAGGTCCCCCCACATCGCCGACACGCGAATAATTTTTTTTAATCCCTAATCTGCCGACCGCCACCTATGTTATCCTTATGTACCCCTAATCTGCTGCCCCTAACACTGCCGACCCCTATATTATATTTATTAACCCCTAATCTGCCCCCCACAACGTCGCCTCCACCTACCTACACTTATTAACCCCTAATCTGCCGTCCGCACGCCGCCGCCAGCTACATTATAGCTATGTACCCCTAATCTGCTGCCCCTAACACCGCCGACCCCTATATTATATTTATTAACCCCTAACCTGCCCCCCACAACGTCGCCGCCAGCTACCTACACTTATTAACCCCTAATCTGCCGACCGCAAAGCGCCGCCACCTACGTTATCCTTATGTACCCCTAATCTGCTGCCCCTAACACCGCCGACCCCTATATTATATTTATTAACCCCTAATCTGCCCCCCACAACGTCGCCTCCACCTGCCTACACTTATTAACCCCTAATCTGCCGAGCGGACCTGAGCGCTACTATAATAAAGTTATTAACCCCTAATCCGCCTCACTAACCCTATAATAAATAGTATTAACCCCTAATCTGCCCTCCCTAACATCGCCGACACCTAACTTCAATTATTAACCCCTAATCTGCCGACCGGAGCTCACCGCTATTCTAATAAATGGATTAACTCCTAAAGCTAAGTCTAACCCTAACACTAACACCCCCCTAAGTTAAATATAATTTAAATCTAACGAAATTAATTAAAACTTATTAAATAAATTATTCCTATTTAAAGCTAAATACTTACCTGTAAAATAAATCCTAATATAGCTACAATATAAATTATTATTATATTGTAGCTATTTTAGGATTAATATTTATTTTACAGGTAACTTTGTATTTATTTTAACCAGGTACAATAGCTATTAAATAGTTAAGAAATATTTAATAGCTAAAATAGTTAAAATAATTACAAATTTACCTGTAAAATAAATCCTAACCTAAGTTACAATTAAAACTAACACTATACTATCAATAAATTAATTAAATAAAATACCTACAATTACCTACAATTAACCTAACACTACACTATCAATAAATTAATTAAATAAACTACCTACAATTAACCTAACACTACACTATCAATAAATTAATTAAATAAACTACCTACAATTAGCCTAACACTACACTATCAATAAATTAATTAAATACAATTCCTACAAATAAATACAAATAAATAAACTTGCTAAAGTACAAAAAATAAAAAAGAACTAAGTTACAAAAAATAAAAAAATATCTACAAACATAAGAAAAATATTACAACAATTTTAAACTAATTACACCTACTCTAAGCCCCCTAATAAAACAACAAAGACCCCCAAAATAAAAAATGCCCTACCCTATTCTAAATTACTAAAGTTAAAAGCTCTTTTACCTTACCAGCCCTGAACAGGGCCCTTTGCGGGGCATGCCCCAAGAAGTTCAGCTCTTTTGCCTGTAAAAAAAAAAACATACAATACCCCCCCCAACATTACAACCCACCACCCACATACCCCTAATCTAACCCAAACCCCCCTTAAATAAACCTAACACTAAGCCCCTGAAGATCATCCTACCTTGTCTTCACCTCACCAGGTATCACCGATCCGTCCTGGCTCCAAAATCTTCATCCAACCCAAGCGGGGGTTGGCGATCCATCATCCGGTGCCTGAAGAGGTCCAGAAGAGGCTCCAAAGTCTTCATCCTATCCGGGAAGAAGAGGCGATCCGGACCGGCAACCATCTTGATCCAAGCGGCATCTTCTATCTTCATCCGATGACGACCGGCTCCATCCTGAAGACCTCCACCGCGGACCCATCTTCTTCCGGCGAAGTCCAACTGCATTATGACGGTTCCTTTAAGGGACGTCAACCAAGATGGCGTCCCTCGAATTCCGATTGGCTGATAGGATTCTATCAGCCAATCGGAATTAAGTGTCAGGATATACATCTCTGCCATATACACTATCCTTGGTTGTACTGTCCCTTTAAGGATCACTGCTTCTCATACCTGTCTCCACCCTATTTAAGGCACACCTGTTTCACTCATTCTTTGCTTAGTATTGATATACACTTCAATTGCCTAGCCAGTTTTGTCTGAACTCTGCTCACTCAAATTTGCTACCAGCAAGTTTTTCTTTGGATTCAAGTTTTCTCACGAACTTTGCTGCTGTTGCTTTTTACTTGCAACCTTCAGTTTCCTCTGAAACTCCTGTGATTTACTAACCTCCACTTCAATTGTTTTCTTACAATTACCTTGGACGCTACTGCTCCTGTCTCAGCACTTCCACGGAGCTCCGCAACTACCGCGGTGACGTCACACGCCAGCTGCTCTCTCTCTCGCTACTCAGCTCTAGCCTGCTCTTCCGACTACGCTGTAAGTGTTACTACTTCTGACTCTCAGCCTTGATATGTGCCAGCACTATAACGCTTACCATTATAATATTCTCAAAATGCATATGTCTTCTTGTCAGTGTTCTTTTGTTTATTAACATTGTTCCAACCTTCGCATATATCTACTCTCATATGTGAAGCTCCAAGTTTACTTACACAAGCCTGCTGACACTTCATATAATTACTGATCGTTCATTCTGACCATTTATCTCCTATAAATTTGGGTATTCTGATTAACATCTTACCGGAGGAACTGTGTTTCATGTTTTCACTGCAGACTAGAGTGTAGCCACTCTTTTCAGCCTGCAATAGGGTTAACATAGCGAATCTCCTCCTTTACATTAATTACAGCCTGCTGATACAGGAAAGCCGCCTTCACACATCCTGTGACTATTGTGGTTTTCAGTATCTTCTTGCTACATACACTCTCTATTGTTGCCACCTTCCATCTCAGCAGTTGTGATTCACCTGACCTGTTCAAAATACTGTGTCTTTATTTTAGATTTCCTAAACCAGTGTGACAGAATACTAAGCCATTTTAAAACCTATGGATCCAGCTGAGATTAACACTCACATGCAGGCATTAACACAAAGAGTAGATTTGTTAACAAAGTATAATTCCTTCGGAAAATTTCCTCTGTTTCACATACGACACCAGGCCTATTATTCATACCGAACAACAGAAGGATTCTTTAAAACCACTACAGGAACTACAGTTGAAGTCCGATGGATGTTATTATCATGGCTCCCGTTTATACATTCCTCCCATACTCCGTCTACCTCTGCTGGAATCATTACATGACTCTCCACTCGCTGGTCACCCTGGTATAAAAAAGACCCTGGAATTAGCGAAAAGGAGTTATTGGTGGCCAAATATGACTGCCGATGTATCCCAACATGTCCACTCCTGCAGCATTTGTACCATATCAAAAAGGAATAAACAACCACCATATGGTCTTTTACTGCCTTTACCTACTCCTAAGACACCGTGGTCCGAAATTGCTCTCGATTTTATAGTCGACCTACCTCTTTCCTCAAGGAACAACACCATCATGGTTGTAGTGGATCTTTTCACAAAAATGTGTCATTTTATCCCGTACCATAAACTACCTACTTCAATAGAAACTGTTCAGCTTCTTATTTCTAATGTCATCAAGCTGCATGGCCTGCCAAAGACCGTTTTAAGTGACAGAGGCACTCAATTCTCCAGTAAACTCTGGTCGCAGTTCTGCAAACTCTTCCATATTGACAGGCGGCTTACAACCGCATACCATCCCCAGTCAAATGGACAGACCGAACGCTGTAACCAATGGCTGGAACAATTCCTAAGGTCTTTTTGTTCTTCTGAACAACATCTTTGGGCGGACTTACTACCATACGCTGAATTTTGCTATAACAACACCTTACATGCCACCACTAATCAAACTCCATTCTACTCAAATTACGGATTTCATCCAACATTCCAATTGTATCCTACTCAAGATTCTTCTTCTCCTTAATCGCTGAGCTTTCCCAAAGCATTTCCTCGAATTTCACTCGTATTGAATCCTCCATTGAAAACGCAAAAAGGCTCTATAAACGGTACTACGACAGACGCAGGACAGCTCCTCCAAAATATGAAGTAGGTGACTTGGTATGGCTTTCTACAAAACATTTACGTATGAACACTCCATGCAGGAAGTTATCCCCACTCTTTGTTGGTCCTTATCCCATAGCTCATATCGTCAATGCCAATGCTGTTCGTCTCACCCTACCTCCTACTATGAAAATCCACCCGACATTTCATGTCTCCCTTCTGAAACCTTACCGGGCAGTGAGGGGTTCCGCCTCATCTTCTTCTCTTCCTCTGGTTTCTGTCGACCCTGATATCGAATATGAGGTTCAATCCATCAAAGATTCCCGCATGATGAATGGGGTTTTACAGTACCTGGTAAGCTGGAAGGGTTACCCACCTGATGAGGATTCTTGGGAACCCTCTGTTAACATCTCCGCACCCAGGTTGGTGTCTCGTTTTCATCAACGGAATCCCGACTCTCCTGGACCCTGAGCTCCGGAGTCGCTCTTTGAAGGGGGGATCCTGTCAGGATATACATCTCTGCCATATACACTATCCTTGGTTGTACTGTCCCTTTAAGGATCACTGCTTCTCATACCTGTCTCCACCCTATTTAAGGCACACCTGTTTCACTCATTCTTTGCTTAGTATTGATATACACTTCAATTGCCTAGCCAGTTTTGTCTGAACTCTGCTCACTCAAATTTGCTACCAGCAAGTTTTTCTTTGGATTCAAGTTTTCTCACGAACTTTGCTGCTGTTGCTTTTTACTTGCAACCTTCAGTTTCCTCTGAAACTCCTGTGATTTACTAACCTCCACTTCAATTGTTTTCTTACAATTACCTTGGACGCTACTGCTCCTGTCTCAGCACTTCCACGGAGCTCCGCAACTACCGCGGTGACGTCACACGCCAGCTGCTCTCTCTCTCGCTACTCAGCTCTAGCCTGCTCTTCCGACTACGCTGTAAGTGTTACTACTTCTGACTCTCAGCCTTGATATGTGCCAGCACTATAACGCTTACCATTATAATATTCTCAAAATGCATATGTCTTCTTGTCAGTGTTCTTTTGTTTATTAACATTGTTCCAACCTTCGCATATATCTACTCTCATATGTGAAGCTCCAAGTTTACTTACACAAGCCTGCTGACACTTCATATAATTACTGATCGTTCATTCTGACCATTTATCTCCTATAAATTTGGGTATTCTGATTAACATCTTACCGGAGGAACTGTGTTTCATGTTTTCACTGCAGACTAGAGTGTAGCCACTCTTTTCAGCCTGCAATAGGGTTAACATAGCGAATCTCCTCCTTTACATTAATTACAGCCTGCTGATACAGGAAAGCCGCCTTCACACATCCTGTGACTATTGTGGTTTTTAGTATCTTCTTGCTACATACACTCTCTATTGTTGCCACCTTCCATCTCAGCAGTTGTGATTCACCTGACCTGTTCAAAATACTGTGTCTTTATTTTAGATTTCCTAAACCAGTGTGACAGATCTGTCACACTGGTTTAGGAAATCTAAAATAAAGACACAGTATTTTGAACAGGTCAGGTGAATCACAACTGCTGAGATGGAAGGTGGCAACAATAGAGAGTGTATGTAGCAAGAAGATACTGAAAACCACAATAGTCACAGGATGTGTGAAGGCGGCTTTCCTGTATCAGCAGGCTGTAATTAATGTAAAGGAGGAGATTCGCTATGTTAACCCTATTGCAGGCTGAAAAGAGTGGCTACACTCTAGTCTGCAGTGAAAACATGAAACACAGTTCCTCCGGTAAGATGTTAATCAGAATACCCAAATTTATAGGAGATAAATGGTCAGAATGAACGATCAGTAATTATATGAAGTGTCAGCAGGCTTGTGTAAGTAAACTTGGAGCTTCACATATGAGAGTAGATATATGCGAAGGTTGGAACAATGTTAATAAACAAAAGAACACTGACAAGAAGACATATGCATTTTGAGAATATTATAATGGTAAGCGTTATAGTGCTGGCACATATCAAGGCTGAGAGTCAGAAGTAGTAACACTTACAGCGTAGTCGGAAGAGCAGGCTAGAGCTGAGTAGCGAGAGAGAGAGCAGCTGGCGTGTGACGTCACCGCGGTAGTTGCGGAGCTCCGTGGAAGTGCTGAGACAGGAGCAGTAGCGTCCAAGGTAATTGTAAGAAAACAATTGAAGTGGAGGTTAGTAAATCACAGGAGTTTCAGAGGAAACTGAAGGTTGCAAGTAAAAAGCAACAGCAGCAAAGTTCGTGAGAAAACTTGAATCCAAAGAAAAACTTGCTGGTAGCAAATTTGAGTGAGCAGAGTTCAGACAAAACTGGCTAGGCAATTGAAGTGTATATCAATACTAAGCAAAGAATGAGTGAAACAGGTGTGCCTTAAATAGGGTGGAGACAGGTATGAGAAGCAGTGATCCTTAAAGGGACAGTACAACCAAGGATAGTGTATATGGCAGAGATGTATATCCTGACATTAAGGTAGGAATATTCTGATTGGCTGATGGAATCAGCCAATCAGAATCAAGTTCAATCCGATTGGCTGATCCAATCAGCCAATCAGATTGAGCTCGCATTCTATTGGCTGTTCCGATCAGCCAATAGAATGCTAGCTCAATCTGATTGGCTGATTGGATCAGCCGATCGGATTGAACTTGATTCTGATTGGCTGATTCCATCAGCCAATCAGAATATTCCTACCTTAATTCCAATTGGCTGATAGAATCCTATCAGCCAATCGGAATTCGAGGGACACCATCTTGGATGACGTCCCTTAAAGGAACCGTCATTCTGCAGTTGGACGTCGCCGGAAGAAGATGGGTCCGCGGTGGAGGTCTTCAGGATGGAGCCGGTCGTCATCGGATGAAGATAGAAGATGCCGCTTGGATCAAGATGGTTGCCGGTCCAGATCGCCTCTTCTTCCCGGATAGGATGAAGACTTTGGAGCCTCTTCTGGACCTCTTCAGGCACCGGATGATGGATCGCCAACCCCCGCTTGGGTTGGATGAAGATTTTGGAGCCAGGACGGATCGGTGATACCTGGTGAGGTGAAGACAAGGTAGGATGATCTTCAGGGGCTTAGTGTTAGGTTTATTTAAGGGGGGTTTGGGTTAGATAAGGGGTTTGTGGGTGGTGGGTTGTAATGTTGGGGGGGGGGGTATTGTATGTTTTTTTTTACAGGCAAAAGAGCTGAACTTCTTGGGGCATGCCCCGCAAAGGGCCCTGTTCAGGACTGGTAAGGTAAAAGAGCTTTTAACTTTAGTAATTTAGAATAGGGTAGGGCATTTTTTATTTTGGGGGTCTTTGTTGTTTTATTAGGGGGCTTAGAGTAGGTGTAATTAGTTTAAAATTGTTGTAATATTTTTCTTATGTTTGTAGATATTTTTTTATTTTTTGTAACTTAGTTCTTTTTTATTTTTTGTACTTTAGCAAGTTTATTTATTTGTATTTATTTGTAGGAATTGTATTTAATTAATTTATTGATAGTGTAGTGTTAGGTTAATTGTAGGTAGTTTATTTAATTAATTTATTGATAGTGTAGTGTTAGGTTAATTGTAGGTAATTGTAGGTATTTTATTTAATTAATTTATTGATAGTATAGTGTTAGTTTTAATTGTAACTTAGGTTAGGATTTATTTTACAGGTAAATTTGTAATTATTTTAACTATTTTAGCTATTAAATAGTTCTTAACTATTTAATAGCTATTGTACCTGGTTAAAATAAATACAAAGTTACCTGTAAAATAAATATTAATCCTAAAATAGCTACAATATAATTATAATTTATATTGTAGCTATATTAGGATTTATTTTACAGGTAAGTATTTAGCTTTAAATAGGAATAATTTATTTAATAAGAGTTAATTTATTTCGTTAGATTTAAATTATATTTAACTTAGGGGGGTGTTAGTGTTAGGGTTAGATTTAGCTTTAGGGGTTAATCCATTTATTAGAATAGTGGTGAGCTCCGGTCGGCAGATTAGGGGTTAATAATTGAAGTTAGGTGTCGGCGATGTTAGGGAGGGCAGATTAGGGGTTAATACTATTTAATATAGGGTTAGTGAGGCGGATTAGGGGTTAATAACTTTATTATAGTAGCGCTCAGGTCCGGTTGGCAGATTAGGGGTTTATTATTGTAGGTAGGTGGAGGCGACGTTGTGGGGGGCAGATTAGGGGTTAATAAATATAATATAGGGGTCGGCGATGTTAGGGAACCAGATTAGGGGTACATAGGGATAATGTAAGTAGCGGCGGTTTACGGAGCGGCAGATTAGGGGTTAAAAATAATATGCAGGGGTCAGAGATAGCGGGGGCGGCAGATTAGGGGTTAATAAGTGTAAGGTTAGGGGTGTTTAGACTCGGGGTACATGTTAGAGTGTTAAGTGCAGACGTAGGAAGGGTTACCGCATAGCAAACAATGGGGCTGCGTTAGGAGCTGAACGCAGCTTTTTTGCAGGTGTTAGGTTTTTTTTCAGCTCAAACAGCCCCATTGTTTCCTATGGGAGAATCGTGCACGAGCACGTTTTTGAGGCTGGCCGCGTCCGTAAGCAACTCTGGTATCGAGAGTTGAAGCTGCGTTAAAAATGCTCTACGCTCCTTTTTTGGAGCCTAACACAGCCTTTATGTGGACTCTCGATACCAGAGTTATTTTTATGGTGCGGCCAGAAAAAAGCCGGCGTTAGTTTTTCGGGTCGTTACCGACAAAACTCTAAATCTAGGCCTAAGAGACTTAACAAAAACATAATATGTTTTATTATATATCAATAATGTATGACCTTTTATATAGGATACATAGCTGTTTTGGTAACATACTGCTCTGAATTGCTTTTGTAACCGGTTATAGCACAAAATACTTTGAGCTACCTAACACTGTGTCGGGTTAGCGCACATGCAGAATTAATTATCTTAATTGCGTTATTGAAATATTAAATATAAAATATTGAAAAAATATTAATAATAATGATTAATTACTAGAGATACTGTGAAATGTACATATATATTCTATGTAATTTCTAGAATATATAGTACATCAATAATAATTATTAAATTAATTATATTTTTTTAATATTTTATAATTAATAAATACATAATGCATAAGTCAAGGTGGGTTAGCACACATGAAGAATTACTTTACTGTCAGGTTTGCGCACATAAGTCCGGCAGGAGGACACTAATTCTTCATGTGCACTAACTTGACATGAGTTATCTTAAGGTGCGTCATGTTAATAACTTCTGTCGCGTTAGCACGCGAGAGATGAGTGTTTCTTTCCCTCCATTTCTCTATTGAAGTCTATGGGGAGAAAATGTTAGCGCAGTCGCAATATGCAAAGTCCTGAAGTTAGCACATGTTGAGTTTCGCCCGCACACAAAACTTAATGTGCTCGCTGACCCGCACCCGCAAAAAGATTACTTCTAGCTGGAGCGCTAAATACTGCTCCACTTGTAATCTAGCCCCATTTTGCGGAAAACCCATGCAAAAGATCTCAAATGCGAACAAACAAGACCAAATGACAAATGGTTCAATCCTGATAAGTACCAATACAAATCCTGTTTAAACAGAAGAGAGTACTGTAAATTACCGTGTTGGGACAAAATGCAGACAGACAAAATACCGATAGACAGAATGCCAAAGCACAAATATATATTGTGCGCTACTGAGGTAAAAAAACAACATAAACACGTAAATAAATAAATTTAAAAAACCATATCAAATTTAAAAAATGGAGTTTATAAAGACGTGTAAAGGAGGAAGAAAAATGTTACGTGAAGATTATGCATACATTGTATACAAAAAAAAGAAAATGTAACATATTGGATATGTGAAAAAAAAGGGTTTTGTGAAAGGAGGCTAAAAACCATTAAAGGGACAGTCTAGGCCAAAATAAACTTTCATGATTCAGATAGAGCATGTAATTTTAAACAATTTTCAAATTTACTTTTATCACCAATTTTGCTTTGTTCTCTTGGTATTCTTAGTTGAAAGCTTAACCTAGGAGGTTCATATGCTAATTTATTAGACCTTGAAGGCCACCTCTTTTTAGAATGCTTTTTACAGTTTTTCACCACTAGAGGGTGTTAGTTCATGTGTTTCATATAGATAACACTGTGCTCGTGCACGTGAAGTTATCTGGGAGCAGACACTGATTGGCTAAACTGCAAGTCTGTCAAAAGAACTGAAATAAAGGGGCAGTTTGCAGAGGCTTAGATACAAGATAATCACAGAGGTTAAAAGTACATTAATATAACTGTGTTGGTTATTCAAAACTGGGGAATGGGTAATAAAGGGATGATCTATCTTTTAAAACAATAAAAATTCTGGTGTAGACTGTCTATTTAATGATATAATTGAAAAAGACACATCAAATCATTCACATCCACCTGATGCAGCTAGAATTTTATCTCTGAAAACAACTGAAAAAATAAAAGAAGTTGCTAAAAATTCAGAGGAAGTAACATCAAGCATAATACAAAATTGCACATCTAATTTTCTCCTTGAAGCACCAGGAGCACTACCTAAAAAAGAAACTCTTGCCAGAATGGTACGTCGACAGCGAACAACACCAAATGGAAACATTTTAAATGATGAATTAAGAAAAACAACCAGAGGAGAAGATTTCATCATGCACAAAAGTGAAAATGTAATCATTCTGTCTACTAAAAAAAAAATCTAGATCTTCTTTCCAAAAAACAACACTGGCTCTGTGACGGAACTTTTGACTCAGCTCCTTTAGGTTTTCAGTTGTATAGAATACATGTTTTAATAGAAGATAACCATACCATACCATTAGTGTACTGCATATCAAAAAATAAAAATCAGGAAACTTATAATTTAATTTTTAGTATTATAAAAGAAAAAAATCCAGATATTAATCTTATATCAATTACTGAATATTTTGAAAGAGCAGCAATACATTGCTTGACAAATTTTTTACAAAATACAATAATTTGCGGATGATTTTTCCATTTTTCCCAATGCCTGTGGAGAAAAATACAATCTTTGGGCTTCAAAATATGCTATAAAAATGAAAAAAAAAAGCTCTGATCATAAAATGCTTAGAAACATTAGCATTTGTGCCAGTGGAAGATGTAGTCGAAACATTTAATAACTTTGTAAAATCAATAGGAAAACAAAACAATAACATTTTATCTGAATTTTTAAATTATTTTGAAAAAACCTGGATTGGCAAACTACAAGGTAAAAGAAGAAAACCTACTTTAGATATTACAATGTGGAACACTTTTGAAAGAACAAAACTAGGGTTACCTAGAACAAACAACTCTCTAGAAGGATGACACAGAGCATTTGACCAACAAATGTCTATAACCCACCCAAGCATTTACAAACTAGTTTCAAAAATAAGAAAGGAACAAGCAGAATGGGAGTTAACAATTTAAAAAATTGATTCTGGAGTTGAACTGAGAAAACAAAAAAAAAATAATGAAATCATAAACAACAGGATAAAGAAAATTTTAGAAGAATACAGTGAGTACTCAAAATTAGACTTTTTAAAGTCAATAGCACATCAAATATAAGATTTACTTAAATAAATCAAGAGACATTCGGCCAAGGGCGCATACGATCCAAAGTTTTCTGTTATAATCAGTGATTCGGGTGCCGCAACTGCCTCTGGGAACCTATCCATGGGTCCCTACCCTCACAATGTACTTTTAACACATAATATAATTATAAGTTAATATATTAAAAATATGTATATGTAAATCCCAAAAATTCCAATAGAGGGCATTATTTTTAATAAATGTCATCAAGTTTATTAATATTTTATACCCAGTCCACTATTAAATAGCTAAAACCTTGATTTTTAAGCCTCATTCCCACCCAGCAGCTGGATAAATGTCTTTCGGATTATTATCCGTCGGATAACAGTCCAGCCATGGTAAATTATATCATAAGAATGGAAGTATAAAATAATTTTAACCTTTTCAGAGAGGGATTGCTAAATGTCTTTTTATAGATTTGGTCATAATTTCCGTTTTTCATGTTTCCTACATATCTCATTAGTGGTTTGAAATATTACATCTGTAGCTATTAAATACATGTACATAGGTAAATTCCTGTGCTGCCCATTACTGATGGACTATACAGTAGTGATGTATAGAGGCAAACATGTCATAAATGCTGGCGTTACACTTTAGACATGTGCATTTAGTTTCAGAAAAATTCTTTTTCGGACGAATTTTGGACGATTCGGAGATTCAAATGCATCCGAATTTCCAAATCAGCACCATAACTAAAATCCTGAAAAATTCAGAAAATGAATAAATCAGTGTCTGAATTTTCAGATCCATTATTCATATTCAGAATTTTTAATTGTTCTAACCTAAACTGCAGTTCCCCGAGATCGCCAACACTAACTAAATCACTAAATAAAGCTATTAGACCCTAAACCGCCGTTCCCCAACATTGCCGACACCAAATAAATCACCAAATAAAGCTATTAACCCCTAAACCGCCATTCCCTGATATCGCCTAACTAAACCTATTAACCCCTAAATCAATGTTCCCCGGCATCGCCAACACTAACTAAATCTATTAATCCCTAAACCGCCGTTCCGAAACATCGTCAACACTAACTAAACCTATTAATCCCTAAACTGCAGTGCCCTGACATTGCCAACACTAACTGTAACAATAAATAAACCTGTTAACCCCTAAATCGCCATTCCCAAACATCGTCAGCACTAACTAAACCTATTAACCCCTAAACTGTTGTTCCCAAACATCGGCAACACTAACTAAACCTATTAACCCCTAAACTGCCAGCCCCCACATCTCAACAACCTAAATTATACTATTAACCCCTAAACCTAACACCCCCCTTGTGGAGTTATGTTAGGGACTCCACACATATCTTGAATATTGTTTCCAACTTAATCTGGAACAAAGAGTACAAATGGCTTACGGTCGATGTAAAATCGTTGTACTCATCCATACCCCATGAGAAGGGAATACAGGTGATTGCCTTTTACATGGAGAAATATTATGGAGACAATCTTGACTTTTTCAACTTTGTATTACGGGTTACATGTTTTCTATTACAGCACAATTATTTTGAGTTTGAGGGGGTTTTCTATCTCCAGATATGTGGCACTGCGATGGGAGCTAAGTTTGCCCCATCGTACGCCAACCTGTACATGGGTTGGTGGGAGCAGTGCCACATATATGGAGATAGGAACCCTTTCGGCTCGAACATTGTGCTGTATAAAAAGGTTCATTGATGACCTTTTGGTCATTTGGCAAGGGGAACAGAATGATGATTTTTTTGCTTTACCTAAATTCTAATAATTTGAACTTGGGTTTTACGCATTAATGGGAAGTGGAAAAGATCAACTATCTGGACATAACCTTGTCGGGTAAACATGGGCAGTTAGTGGATACCAGTGTGTATAGGAAACCGATCACTGGCAACACACTGCTTCATGCCAAGAGCAATCACCCGAAGAGTGTCTTCAAAGGGGTGGCTAAAGGCCAGTTTATTCGCCTCAAAAGAAACTGTTCTGACCAATCCACGTATAACCAACATGCTAAATTTGTATCCACTCATCTAAGAGAACGAGGTTATGATACAGGGACAATTAAGGAAGCTTTTAATGCAGTGGAGAGGTTGGACAGAACAGATTTATTGAAAGGACACAAGAGGGTAGAGCCCCAAGTGCATACAAAAGGTCATTGTTTTATTTATTACTGACTACTCTGACCAATACAGCGAAATCTGCAAAATAATAAGGAAACACATCCCCTTATTAAGGGCAGATGATACCCTGTCAGATTTTTCAGTGACACAATGTAAATTTGCTTACAAGAGAGGGAAGACTATTGGAAATCTGATTGCTCCCACAAAATTACCACAGAGGGTAACTAATGAATCTTCTTGGCTCACTACCCATGGCATGTTTCGGTGCCACAATAGAACTTGTGTGGCATGCGCAAAAGTTGATTCAGGAAATACTTTCAATTCTACAGTCACAGGACAAGTTTTCAATAAACGATCCTGTCTAAACTGTAGGCCCACTTTTGTGGTTTATCTTATAACCTGTAGAAGCTGTGAAAAACAATACGTGGGTCTCACGACATGTGATATAAGATCAAAGATTAGGGAACATCTATCGAACATTAAAATAGGAAAGGCTAGCACTCCACTAATACAGCATTTCACACAAATACATAATAAGAGCTCAGAGACTTTTAGTTGGACATGTATTGAGAGGGTTACCCTTCCAGAAAGGGGTGGCGATCCTGAGGTACTCCTGGGTAAAAGAGAGGTTTTCTGGATATTTAAGATAAAAACCAGATACCCAGGAGGCCTTAATTCAGATTACGATCTCATCAACTTCTGGCAATAAAGGGAACAACTAAAGTCTATGTGCCTAACTATATGTAGTTGTATTATTACTACTGATTTCTTTATATATGAGTCATGTCTAGGGAACAATTAAATCAAACTTAATGTATGCTCTATGGCTCCAGCAACTAGGACCTTTTTGTCCCATGAACATCACACTAAACATCCAAATGTTAAAAATTACAAAATTAATTTTCCTAGTTATTAAAATCAAAAACTAATGGTTTAAACCCAATTCATTTTCCATTTGTATAGAATAAAAAGAAATAAAATAATATAATACCCCACATTCTTTTAGTGTATAGGTTATAGCTCATTCCCTAATATCATACTAATACACCATTAAGAGTGCAAAAACATTGATCTGGAAATTTATCAGTGTGAATAATTTGCATCTACTTTTACTCAGTAGTGCAAGACAGACATGTATAGGAGAGTAGATCTTTCACTTAATGGAGATAGAATATAATATAACACCTTACATGCTTTCAGTGAATGATTTAAAACTTATTCCCAACTATATAGCAATGCACCATTTAGAGTGTATAATCATTTTTTTGGAAACTTATCAATGGGAAGAAGTCTAAACCTGTTCCACTCAGTAGTGCAAGATACAAAAGTACAGGAATAAGGTTATAATCTTTTATTTATGGAATAACATAGTAGTTTCAGTGTCTAATACCATAAATATAAATTGACTGAGTGCCATTATAGTGCAGGGTAGTGTCTAATTGTGGATACACATTATCATTATTATTATTTCTTGTTATTTATTACTAATGTTCATCTAATCTAATTTTGCTGTTGAGAAGAAGACAAAGGCTCCAAGTTACACTTATTAATTGATTTTTCAAGTGAAGTTACATCTCTTTCAAGCAAAGTCCGCCAGTGTTGGCTACACTTGTACCAAAAAGAGTTAACCGGAGGGAATAGGTGTAAATAATCATTCATCATTTGTAAACCTATCAGAGGCAGCGTGTTGTTTTTAAAAGGTGTGTTTTAATTTGGAAGCCAGCAGCTACGACTACGGCAACAGCCGAAACGCGTCAGCTTGTGCTTTTTATTTGCTGACCTCAACTTGTACTTTTTGTGGGTCTGGGTTACAGACCATTTTTAAACTGATGCTGAATAAATTTTGAAACTTTTTTAATTTTATCTGGCTCCCGTCTGGTGCTCCTCAAACGCTTGTGTGTTTTCATAATTAAAATAGACCTAAGTTAAAGTTACAATTATTAACTAACTAGCTATTTAAAAATAAATAGAAACTTACCTGTGAAATAAAAATAAAACACACTAAAAAAACCTAACCTTACTAAAAAATAAAATACCTAACATTACTAAAAATAAAAAACCTAAGATTGCTAAAAAATTAAAACTACAATTACATAAAATAGTAAACACTAAAATTACAAAAATAAAAAAAACTACCATTACAAAAAAATAGCAAACGAAATTATACAAAAATATAAAAATTAATCCTATTCTAAAAAAAAACCAAAAAAAAAAAACTAATCTATAATAAACTACCCATTGCCCTGAAAAGGGCATTTGTATGGGCATTTCCCTTAAAAGGGCATTCAGCTCTTTTACTGCCCTTACAAGGGCATTCAGCTCTTTTTCGGCCCATTAAAATAAAAAGCCCTAATCTAAAAAAAAAAAAAACCACTAACTCCAAAATTGGTACTCACAGTTGCTGAAGCCTTGCGAACGATCTTCACTCCAGCGGCGAAGCATCTTCATCCAGTTGGCTCCATGTGTATCCATCGCGGGACCGGCATCTTCTTCATCCCTGCCGAGGCTAGGTTATTTGTTGCTCCTGAGCTTACCTAAATAAACCTTTCAGCAAAGGATAAAAAGAGAAGGAAGCGATTGAATAATAGAAGTAAATTGGAAAGTTATTTAAAATTGTATGTTCCGTCTAAATCATGAATGTCTAATTATGACATTAAATAATTGTAACTTTAATTTAGATCTATTTTAATTATGTTAAAGTTAGGGGGTGTTAGGTTTAGGAGTTAATATAGTTTAATTTAGGTTTGTTGTGAAGTGGGGGCCGACAGTTTAGGGGTTAATAGGTTTAGTTAGTGTTGGCAACATTTGGGAATGGCAGTTTAGGGGTTAATAGAATTGTTTAGTGTTTTAGCTAGTGTTGGCAATGTTCAGGAACGGCGGTTTAGGGGTTAATAGGTTTAGTTAGTCTTTTAGTTAGTGTCGGCGATGTCGGGGAACTGCAGTTTATGGGTTAACAGGTTTAGTTAGTATCTGCAATGTTTTGGAATGTCAGTTTAGGGGTTAATAGATTTAGTTAGTTTTGGTGATGCTGGGGAACTGCGGTTTAAGGGTTAATAGCTTTATTTAATGATTTAGTTAGTGTCAGCGATGTCGGGGAACTGTGGTTTAGGGGTTAATAGGTGTCGGTAGTGTTAGCAATGTGGGGGGTTGCGGTTTAGGGGTTAAAATGTTTAGTTAGTGTCGACTATGTGGGGGGATGGCAGTTTAGGGGTTAATAGCTTTATTTAGTGGCAGCGATGTGGGTAGTGGCGTTGGTTTTAGATAAATTTGTTTCGCCAATCTCTGGCATATTAGTATGTTTAGTTAAATTGTTTATTCTAAACCTTTCATTTTTTTCAGATCCATTCTTTAATCATGTGCATTATTCTATGCTAAACTTCAGAATATAATAATGCATATTAATAAAGAATGGATCCGAAAAAACGAACAGATCCGAAAAAATGATTTAACTTAACATAACTAATTTGCCGAAACAATTTTTTTTTTAAACTTAACTAAACTAATTTGCTGAAAAAAAATTAATTATTTAACTAATGAAAACAAAACAATTTTTTTTAGCGTTGCACATGTCTAACACTTATCACCTGCCATGATTTTTGTGAACTGGTAAAGCGTAATGCAAAATTATGTATAGTGTGTTTAAAACGAAAGCCAATGTGGGATTTTGTGAAACAATATTTTTTTAATCTTACCCTTGCTGATTATCAGCAATTATGTAAAAGTGGCCTATATGTTTAGCCCTAAAAAGGTGTTAAACACATAGAAAAAGGGGGGGGGCGGAGCTTGGCCGCACAGGAAGATGGCTGAATGATTAGTTAGCTCCTAGGCCCCACTATCCAAACCTTAAAAAAAAAGGCCTGTTGCGATAGCAGATACAGCCCAGACTAAGCACCATCAGAGTAAAAAGGTGACAGGGATTAGCCGGGTAGACGGAGAGAGTTTAAAGATAGCAGCTGCACCTTAGAAAACGGAGCCACAAAATGCTGAGCTGAGCGGTACACAGCGCTTCAAGACACGCAGCAAGACCGACTACACAGAGCGGAGGCGGGCAGGCTCACTGTTCGCTCACGGACGCTGCACTGTAAGCTGAGAGGACACCCAGAGCCGTTCTTGTGGGATTAATCACAGCGGCAAGCAGAGCGCTGTGGCAGAAAAGCCGCAAAACAGAGAGGGACAGGCGCTGGAGCTCAGATGGGCGAACCAGCCTGGCGGCAAGTACACAGTACAATAAGGGAGAGACATAGCCTGTAGAGCAGGGGGTGTTGTCCGGATACAGCAGGACGTGTTCTGGCGAAAATTGGGGGTCATAAATAGAGAACACTTGTTACGCTGCACAGGTCCATAACTTAAAGGCCCAGCAGAGGCCTAAAATAGGCACGCAACCAAAATACAAAAAAAACAAAACAAAAAAAAAAAACCCACTCTGCACTGCCAACATAGAACTAACACATAGGAGTGCAGTAGAAACTAAACAGGATATTTAAGCTGGAGCAGACCCCCCGTAACAAAGTGGGTAAATCACTAACGCTGAGTTAAAAATTAAAAAAATAAGAAAATAAAATAAAAAAGAGGCCACACACTGAAAGTTATCTACATTATATGTAAAAGTCATGCCAGGCCGCAAACCAACCAAACTAGAAACCCAAGGGAAAAATAAACCAATACAGCAATACCTAAAATTACAAGACTCAGCTAGCAAAACACAGAACATGGATCATATAAGGAACACAGAGCAAACAGGCGAAGACCAACCCCCTACTGCATCAAATACCTTACAAGTATTGACAAAAGAGGACATTAACTCTCTATGCACGAAGGAGGATATCAAGGAAATATTAGGGGAGGTAAAAACCTGGTTTGGTGAGATAAAAAAGGATATAACAAAGGTAAACAACAGGGTGTCAGCACTGGAGGAATACCACAATACAACCAGCAATGATGTCCAGCATCTATCGAAAATGGTATACGATCAGCAAGAAACAATACATCACTTAATGGACAAAGTAGAAGACCTGGACAACAGGGGCAGGCGTAATAATTTACGCATACGTGGCATCCCAGAATCCGTATTGCCAACTGCTATAGAAGGCTGCCCGCAAGACCTGTTCCGAACAATAAAAGGCACAAAAGGTGCACAAGATGTCAAGATTGAAAGGGCACACAGAGCACTCAGAGCCAAACCACCGCCTAAGGCACCCCCTAGGGATATAATCCTGAAACTATTAAATTATAAAGATAAAGAAGAAATCCTCAGACATGCGAGACAGAAGCAGAGGATAACACATGCAGGGAATCACATCCAAGTCTTCGCTGATCTGAGCCCTACAAGAAGAGGAGAGAATTACAGTTCATAACATCAGTCCTCAGGGAACAGAATATCCCATATAGATGGGGTTTTCCAGTGAGTATAATACCTACCAAAGGAAATACTACTGTGGTATTCAAGAGCCTGGACAACCTACCTCATTTCAGTGAGACTTTAAAGATCAACATACCAGACCCAGCAGAAGATCAGCACAACCCAGAGGAGCAGCGTGTTACAAGCAACAAAAAGAAGAATTTACAAAGAGAACCATCAAAAGCTCATCTAAATAAAGACTCTCAAGAATCAGCCTCCACAGCTACCTGACTCGCCAACATAGACGGGCTGAATCGACAGGACAACTAGTAGAGACGTAGCAACAGGTCGTATGATAAGATAATGTATTAAAAAGACATTAAAGTTTAGGTTTGGTGGTGGGGATATTACCCTTAGATCAGAAGTTTTTGTTATTGTAGTTAAAATTCAATAGTTAACAGCATTGTGAAATATAGTAATAAGAAAGACTTATTACCAAGGGCCAAGGGGGCCATAGTACGCATTGTGTTCAACAGTTAGTGATTTGATTGGACGAATCAAATTGTTTGAATGAAACATTGTGATTTTTTGTATTTTTATATTAATGTTTTGATAGCTTTACTACAGTTTGTCATCATCTTCATATTGGCTAATTATACAATGTCACAGACACAAGAAGGAGGGAGGAACACAAACAACATGGCAACCATCACACATAACATCATTCTTACCACAGTGAATGTTAGGGGATTAAATAACCCAGAAAAAAGGTCAATGGTCTTCCGAGATTTATACAAGACAATGGGGGATGTCTTATTTCTCCAAGAGACACATTTCAAGAAAGGGAGGGAACCAAAGTTACTAAGTCACAAATACAGAACAGTATACTTAGCTTCAGGAAACACCAAGAAGGGTGGAGTGGGAATCCTTTTCAAAAATTCCTTACAGTTCCAGGTGACACACATAGAGAGGGACAGGGGAGGGAGATACCTGATCATTATAGGCTTACTATATAATAAGCCGGTTACATTCGTAAATGTGTACTTACCTAACAAAGATCAGCACCATACATTTAAGACCATATTTCAAGCTCTGTTGGTGCTCGCTAAGGGAACTGTGTTTGTTGCAGGGGACTTTAATCTACCACTTTACCCTAACATAGACACATTCACAGGAACAACTAGTCCATCAAAGAAAGTTATCAAATCAGTTAATGGTAATATACAAAATTTAAGACTTCACGATGTATGGAGAACGCACAACCCTAGATTGAAAGACTATACATTCTTTTCTTACCCACACTGCTCATATTCAAGAATAGATTACTTTCTTACAGACCAATTAGGATTAGCCATGGTTACAGACACCAAAATCTTGCAGATTACTTGGTCAGATCATGCACCAGTGCAATGTCAAATAGAATGGCCAGATATACCGCCTAGACCATACATCTGGAGGTTAGAAGAGCACATGCTAGAAAATCCAATAATGAAGGAGACGGTGGGCAAAGCTATAACTAATTATTTCACAGAGAATAGTACAGAGGGAATTGCACAAACAAGTATATGGGAGGCACACAAATGCGTGATCCGAGGAGAGTTAATGGAACTTAAAGCCAGGGACAAAAAGGAGAAGAGGCAATACTTGAACTCCACATTGGCGCAGATAGGATACTGGGAGAAACAACACAAAGCAGACCCACAGAACGCCAACATACTAGCGGCTCTAACGCGACTTAGACAATCACTTAACAATTACCTTACAAAAGGATATCAATCTAAATCGACACTATTGAAACAGAAATATTTTGAGCTGCAAGACAAACCAGGTACATCTTTAGCCAGAGCTCTCAGGAGACGACAACTGAACACTTATGTACACACCATATCAGACACACAAGAACGGGAGTGCAAAGACAGTAAAAGCATAGCTGAAGTGTTTCTACAGTACTACACTACATTATACAACATTCCAGATAAGGCCACACCTCAAACGATAGAGACATACCTAACAGATCTTGACCTCCCCATACTGGAAAAAGAGGAAACAGACAGATTAGACCTTCCTATCACACCAGACGAAATTAAAAAAGCCATACAGGCAATGCAGAGCGGGAAGAGCCCAGGCCCAGATGGCCTCAGTATGAAGTATTATAAGAAATACATAGATTACTTAACTGCACCATTGGCAAAACTATTTAATTCATTTACCTGTGAGTCAGGCTTTATGGGACACATGTTAGAGGCCCACATAACGGTATTACCAAAACCTGGAAAGCAGCTAGACAGACCAGAACATTTTCGCCCGATATCTTTACTGAATTCTGATATCAAAATTTTTGCCAAAATCCTAGCTACTAGGATTAATAGATATTTGCCTAAATTGATACACACAGACCAGGTGGGTTTTGTACCAGGGAGGGAGGCACGTGACAATACCCTAAAGGCATTGCAGATTATCTCATATGTCAAAACAAACAATATCCCAATGGCAATAGTCTCCACAGATGCAGAAAAAAGCATTCGATAGGGTGAATTTGCAAATTTTAAAAGCAATTTTGCATAAAATGAAATTTGGCTCCAAATTTATAACACAAATTTTCCCACTCTACATGCAACCTTCAGCCCACTCTCTCCTTTGCTTTTCACACTGACGATAGAAGCATTGGCACAAAAGATAAGAACTAATGCACAAATAAGGGGGGTCACTGTGAGAGATGCGGAATATAAATTGGCTTTATATGCAGACGATGTCCTGCTAATGCTGACAGAGATAGATGGCTCTCTACCAAGGGCTCTTGAGCTGTTCCAGGAGTTTGGGCAGGTTTCTAACTTCTTGGTTAACACCACCAAGTCCGAAGTATTGAATGTGACATACGATGACTCTAAGCTAGAGCAACTAATCACTAAGTACCACTTAAAATGGCAAAAACTAAAATTGAAATACTTGGGCATATATTTAGCAGTAGATCCAAAAACGGTTTTCCAAGCCAATTACAAAAAATTTGAGGAAGAGCTTACAGCAGATCTATCTAGTTGGAAAAAACAAATCCATTTCATGGATAGGCTGTATTTATGTAATAAAAATGAACGCCCTCCCTAGGATATTGTACCTATTGCAGACAACACCTATACACCTACCGCCTATATACATAAACAAGATACAGTCGATAATGGAGCAGTACATATGGCAAGGCATTAGGCCACGGATAACGAAACAGGCAATGTACCTGCCCAGAGACAGGGGCGGTTTGGGGGTCCCTAACATACAGACATACAAGATAGCAATATCCTTACACAGATTAATTGACTGGTGCACAAACAACGCGCACAAGCAATGGGTACAGCTCGACAGACACATCTTAGGCTTAAGTAATCCGGGACTAGCAGCTTGGACCCACAGCAGTCAGAGACCGGAAGCAGTCACAAAATACCCCATTTTGACTGAATTCTTCGCAACATGGGACAAGTTAATAACCACTTCTACAAATATCTCAGGTATACATTCACCACTGTTCCCTATCTGCAACAACAAAACATTATCTTCGTATATCAGAGACACACACACAGAGAATGGTGTCCACATAAAAAATAAGGTTCTTGCTGCGTTGCTTAAGGATCAAAGGTTGAGAACGCTGGAGGAAATTAGTGAAAACCAACCAGAAATGGGACAGAGCTGGTACTCACATACACAGTTGAGGCATTTTATAGACACTCACTCACACAAACTACAGTTAACAAGGCAGCTCACACCATACGAGAACCTATGTTGTTGGAATAATACCCCTAGACACGCGATATCCATATTGTATAAGCAATTACTGGTGGAAGATGAACGTCAACTTCCACATTACACTAAAGTGTGGGAGGCAGAATTAGGTGTCAACATTGATAGTGATAAATGGTGCAAAGCATTTCAGGCCACCAAAACGTCATCAGTCTCCACAAGGGTAATAGAAATGAATTATAAATTTCTGACAAGGTGGTATCTAACTCCAAGCAGACTACACAAGATATATAAGACAAGTAAATTGTGCTGGAGGGGGTGTGGCGAAGAAGGGAACCCCACACATATATGGTGGAAATGCGATAGGCTAGACACATTTTGGGTGGAGATAATAAAACAAATGACAGATATAGTAGGGAAACAAATACCCAATGACCCACTAATTCTTTTCTACATGGAGCTCCCCAAAATGACAGATAAGGCAGCGAAAGATCTATTGGTATTGCTTATTAATAGCGCTAAAATACTGATCCCGAGGCACTGGAAATCGGCTACGGCGCCTACAGTGTCAGAATGGAAGGCCCAGGTAGAACATTTACTATCAATGGAAAGATATCACCACCTTAGAGCAGGCACAGTGAAAACACATGAGTTAATGACGTTAAGATGGAAGCAACATATTGCCAGTACACGACAGTAAGATTAGGGGATACGGGACAGAGATACAGTAGATATTTCTCCTTAAACACCTCATGCTCACATTAATAGCTAAATATGGATGACGTCGTAAGACGCATAAAGAACACTGGATAGCCGCACTTTGACTTTTTGTTTTTAATCAGCCTTGAGACCAAAGACAAACGAGTCCAGATTTATCGGGGGCCAAGAAGGAAGGCAATTGAACATTGTGAACATTGATAACAGCCAAAACATTGTTAATATTTGATATGACATATGTCTATGTGATGAGGATGTAAAGCATTGTATATACCCAAAAAACATGTTGTCAAAGATTTAAAATGTTTCAATAAAGCTTTGAAAAAAAAAAAAAAAAAATATGAGCAAATCAAAAAAAAAAAAAAAAAAAGGAATAAAGCTTAATTATTTAAAAAACAAAAAACAAAAAAACACATAGAAAAAGTCATGCTCAGAGCCAAATGCATTGCAGCTCATAAGCAGAATATGGATAGTGACTGGTGGTTTTGTGATCTGCATCCTTGATTTATGGTTGTGTGATTGATGCCCCTTATTTGCTAACCAATGATTTTCTGAAATGCTTCTAGCGTGAGAATTTAAGACTACCCCTCTCTTCCTTATCTTTTTATATTTTTTATATTTTTTTATATCCTTTATTAATTTTTTATATATCAACTTAGCGGAGACGAATCGAGCTGAAACAATCCCCACTATGTAAACATTGGGTTTATCCAATCAACATGGGAGATAGGGACAACACCCCCAAATGGGCCAATCATCTTAGTAAAGTTACACACAAGCTCTACTAGCTGGCCAGTCAGTGGCGCCTATCAATGTGACGTCACAACCAATTAGAGCTAGCCACAACGGAGCGCAAGAGGTTAAATGAAATGCAACATTCCTCTTGAAACTCCATTGACAATCAGTAAGAATAAATGCCTAAGTAATTTAAGCACAACTAGACATCAAAATTAATCTATACGCTAATTCCATATCACAAAAATCTTTGCACACAGATTACCTCTAACCGGAAGTGACGTCACGATACACTTCGGGGTAACGAAAGAAAAGGGTCATACACTTGGTTTTAAACATTTTAGATATATTAGAATATACTAATGATTGCTACCTCATGCAAATAGTTAGAAAAAGAGATCTCAATTTCATTCTAAGTTAAGCAAAAAACGTCGAAACCGGAAGTTCTAAAGAAACCGGAAGTAACCAACGTTCCAATTAAGGGTCAAGTACCCTTTATAAGGCACCCACTCACATTCAAAAAACCAGTCTTGAGAAAGGCCTGACACGGGCAGAAATGCGTAGACACTGGTAAGCCTTATTCTATTTGTGATACAATTTTGTACCATCTACACTATCTTTATTTTTGTTTTTTAGGAGGGATCATATCTGTAAACTAGCTCATCACTAGGCTCATTTCCTCACATACTTTGGGATATTCTCTATAATCAATATTGTTTTCTGGAGATATGCATATCCATCAAGGGGAATAGGATAACAACAGGACTTCCACTATTGGACTTCTACATTGAATTTTATTTTGACTTTCACTTTTAAATTTTTGTTTATCACTATTTTTTGATTCACATTGGGTCGTTTGCTAGGACACTTTACAGTTCAAAATTTTTTATCTATTTTTATATTTTTATATTTTTCATAATGCATTTCTTTTTACTTATGCACAGCATTTTTGAGACCTCTCTCACGGATTGTTTTCACATATTTCACGTATATTAGCTGCACCAATTGCACCCCTTGGAGTCTAATTCAGTTAGGATCCTGGCCAGATTCCTATATCTATAGGAAAATATTGTTTCTATTTTTTCCTTCTTTTCTCATTTTTTATCAGTTCAATTCTATAGAAGATTTATTATCCTCTTTGTTTTTATATGTTTACTTTTTTATACATCATTGATTTTATCTTTCCTTTTAATGTGTAAATCATCTCTTCATATATTGTGAAAACCATCATGGATCCATGAAATATTGGTTTATATTGTATTTTATTGTATTACATCTGTATTAATTGTATTAAATAGCTTTTACAATCAATTTACTTGCATTTACCTGCCATTGCATAGTTGGCGCCTAGGCCCTTTCATTTTAAATTATCTTTTTTGGGTGCTTGCTAGGTGCACCTTCCCTAGGCTATAGTTACACAGTAGGCGCTTATACCCTCCTCACTCACGTACCTATGAGGGTCCTAAATACAAAATGCAGCAAATAATTTCTAATATATTTTAATGTCCATTTAATTACAGCTAATGTCACAACATAATAATCCTTAGCACCCTACCAGTGCCCCTCTAGGGCTGGTCCTAACCTTCACCTTCCTACCAGGCTTTAAAGTCAGAGTTAAAAGCCAATTTTCATATGCACAAATCAATAAATGGCTTAAAGGGACACTGAACCCAAATGTTTTCTTTCATGATTCAGATAGAGCATGACATTTTAAGCAACTTTCTAATTTACTCCAATTATCAATTTTTCTTTGTTCTCTTGCTATCTTTATTTGAAAAAGAAGACTTCTAAGCTTATTTTTTTTTGGTTCAGACCTCTGGACAGCACTTTTTATTGGTGGATGAATTTATCCACCAATCAGCCAGGACAACCCAGGTTGTTCATTAAAAATGGGCCGACATCTAAACTTACATTCTTGCATTTCAAATAAAGATAACAAGTGAATGAAGAAAATTTGATAAACGGAGTAAATTATAAAGTTGCTTAAAATTGCATGCTCTATCTCAATCACGAAAGAAAAATTTTGGGTTCAGTGTCCATTTAATTCAAACAAGTGAATCAAGGTAAATGTTTATAAATATGTCCAGTCAACAGAATTAAAAATGCCTTTGAATTTCTGTAAAGAAATGTTTTTTTTCTGGGGGGTTTTCTCATTGCCTTTAATATAATCATTTTTTTTTTTTTTTTTATAAATGTGAGCAACAGAGTAATTATGTATACTTTCTTTTGTATTTATCAAAAAAATCCTATTAATGACAATAGTACTAATACTAATAGTATTATTCTAATTTTTATTCACTGCAGTGTTCATTTTGTACTACATTGTTCTTAGAATAGTGTATCAAAATTATTTTATCTCAGTTAAATTTCAGTGGAAATTTTCATTGTAAAAAGGATACAAAAGAATACAAAGATTTTTATTTTTCTATATATTTACATGTCACATTCTATTTCTAAAACTAGATATGAATGACAGATTAATGCCAATCCAGTAAGAACATCTAATTCTTTGAAATGTGTTTTTAATATTTTCTTCTAAAATGAAATTGTATAAATTGACACAAAATCATTTTTGATTTGAAAATATTTCAATACTTAGAAATTACATTACTATTCAATATTTTATACTGTTTTAAAATGTATTAAACCTTCACAACTGTTTTATTGTGTCAACCAAAGTTTTATTTTTATTTTAACCATTGCTATCAATTCAAAGTGATTGTCTACTTTATTGTAATATTACATCAATTATAACCATAACTAAAATTACATAGAAGACACAATTAAATGGCCATTGTAGTAATGAAATGACATGCTCATGTAATTTTATCATTAGTAATGCTGCAATGCCATGTGTTTAAACACCACAAAGGGATAGAGGTATGATTCAGGAGCCACAGAGCACTGTTGTTTCTGAGAAAAAACTACCACTGATCTAATCAGAAGCGCTATTTACACAGTAGTACTTTAACTATGTGTTTAAACCTTTTGCGGAATAAAGGTAAATTTGATAATAAATGGATTCATGACTTAACTTTAACTTCCACATTCCATTAGAATTAATCTGTTTGTTATTTTAAGTTTAGAATCATTTTAATACAGTTATTAATAACAAACAAGGTGTTAATTATCATTGTGCTTTTTAAAATAAAGTAATTTACTAGCTTAAAAATTGAAAAAATTCATGTGCTCTTTATATTACCTTTTTTTAATATTATGTAGTATATGTCCTGCCATATATGAAGGGCAGAATCTTGCTGGCTAAGATCTTAAAGGGACATTAAACACTTTGAGATGGTAGCATAAAATTATAAATCGTATATATAAATAAAACTCTGCAATATACTTTCATTATTTATTTTGTTCCCTTTTCCTATAATTCCATTCTAAAATTGTGAGCATTTCAGTTCCTGTTAGAAATGGAAGTGCAGAACACTGTTATATTCCACACAGCCATTGGCTGCACGATCTAGTGACCTATTTATAACTGTCTCTAATTGGCAGCTCCCATTGATTTATAGACAATAACATTTTACACTTATTTTGTAAATATTTAAACAGATAATGAAACTTTAAAAAAAACATCTACATGTTATTTTCAGACTAATCTTTTCTTTGAATGCATCGTTCTATCTAGCATTTATTTAGTGTTTAATGTCCCTTTAAGTATGCCAGAACTCATGTCATTCCAATGTTACAATGTTGCTGAATATGATGTAAAGTAAATGTTTTGGGCCAGGGGTTTGGATAATTGATTGGGTTTTTGCTATGGAGAAAGCTACAGCTAGGGTTAGGGACTAAAAAATTTCAGGTTTTTTTACATTTAAATATTAAACACATGCTGAGTAATTTTGCCATTCAAAGTTTTCTGTAGAATAAAGGGTTTGAGACCAGTGAATGTCAAGGGGTCAATCCGATAAAAATCGTCGCCCGCAAAAGCCGGCGACGCCAATATTTACGCTGATTTGGTATCACATATACGGCGTAACCTAGAAGTTACGCGTGTATATTTCTGCCGTCGCCCGTAGTTTTTTGGGCCATAGGCAGGTATACCAAACCAGCGCAGTTTGGTATCCAATATGCAGCGTAAGGACTTACGTGGCGAAAATGGAGAAAACTTACTCCATTTTCACCTCGCCACAAAAAGCAGCCATAAGAAGCCTTACGCTGACTATTGGAGCCCCGTAACTCCCTAAACTAACTAGAAAATAAACCTAACACCTAACGCATGCGCAATGTCTATCTCCCTGTCAACCGCGATCTTCTAAAATAAACCTAACACCTAACGCATGCGCAATGTCTATCTACCTGTCAACCGCGATCCCCCCCCCCCCCCGAAATCCCTAATAAAGTTATTAACCCCTAAACCGCCGCTCCCGGACCCCGCCGCCATCTACATAAACTAACCCCCTACTGTGAGCCCCTAAAACCGCCGCCATCTACCTTATCTATCCCCTAATTAGAACCCCTTACACCGCTGTCATCTACCTTATCTATCCCCTAATCTGACCCCTTACACCGCCGCCACCTATATAAAAATTATTAACCCCTAATCTAATCCCCCTATACCGCCGCCAGCTATATTAATATTATTAACCCCTAATGTAAGCCCCTTACACCGCCACCATCTCTATTAAAATGATTAACCCCTAATTTAATCTACCTACCCCGCCGCCAGCTATATTATCTATATTAACCCTAAGTATATTATAGTTAATATAGGTATTACATTATATATATATTAACTATATTAACCCTAATTATATTAGGGTTAATATAGTTAATATAGTTACTATAGTATTTATATTAACTATATTAACTCTATCTAACCCTAACTAAATTTATATTAAATTAATCTAATTCATTTATAAACTAAAATATTCCTATTTAAATCTAAATACTTACCTATAAAATAAACCCTAAGATAGCTACAATATAATTAATAATTACATTGTAGCTATGTTAGGGTTAATATTTATTTTACAGGTAAATTGTTAATTATTTTAAATAGGTATAATAGATATTAAATAGTTATTAACTATTTAATATCTACCTAGTTAAAATAATTACCCAATTACCTGTAAAATAAATCCTAACCTAAGTTACAAATACACCTACACTATCAATAAATTTTATAAACTACAAACATCTATCTAAAAATACAATTAAATTAACTAAACTAAATTACAAAAAAAAACAAACACTAAATTACAAAAAATAAAAAAAAGATTACAAGATTTTTAAGCTAATTACACCTATTCTAAGCCCCCTAATAAAATAATAAACCCCCAAAATAAAAAAAATTCCCTGCCCTATTCTAAATTAAACAAATTTCAAAGCTCTTTACCTTACCAGCCCTTAAAAGGGCCTTTTGTGGGGCATGCCCCAAAGAATTCAGCTCTTTTGCATACAAATACAATCCCCCCCCCCATTACAACCCACCACCCACATACCCCTATTCTAAAACCACCCAAACCCCCCTTAAAAAAGCCTAACACTACCCCCCTGAAGATCTCCCTACCTTGTCTTCACCACACCGGGCCGAACTCCTGATCCGATCCGGGCGATGTCTTCCTCCAAGCGGCAAAGAAGAATTCTTCCTCCGGCAATGTCTTCCTCCAAGCGGCAAAGAAGAATTCTTCCTCCGGCGACGTCTTCCTCCAAGCGGCAGCAAAGTCTTCATTTTTCCGGCGGCATCTTCAATCTTCTTTCTTCGCTCCGCCGCCGCGGAGCATCCATCCCGGCCGACTGCTGTACTACGAATGAGGTACCTTTAAATGACGTCATCCAAGATGGCGTCCGCCGAATTCCGATTGGCTGATAGGATTCTATCAGCCAATCGGAATTAAGTTAGAAAAATCTGATTGGCTGATTCAATCAGCCAATCAGATTCAAGTTCAATCCGATTGGCTGATCCGAACAGCCAATCAGATTGAGCTCGCATTCTATTGGCTGATCGGAACAGCCAATAGAATGCGAGCTCAATCTGATTGGCTGATTGGATCAGCCAATCGGATTGAACTTGAATCTGATTGGCTGATTCAATTAGCCAATCAGATTTTTCTAACTTAATTCCGATTGGCTGATAGAATCCTATCAGCCAATCGGAATTCGGCGGACGCCATCTTGGATGACGTCATTTAAAGGTACCTCATTCGTAGTACAGCAGTCGGCCGGGATGGATGCTCCGCGGCGGCGGAGCGAAGAAAGAAGATTGAAGATGCCGCCGGAAGAATGAAGACTTTGCTGCCGCTTGGAGGAAGACGTCGCCGGAGGAAGAATTCTTCTTTGCCGCTTGGAGGAAGACATCGCCGAAGGAAGAATTCTTCTTTGCCGCTTGGAGGAAGACATCGCCCGGATCGGATCAGGAGTTCGGCCCGGTGTGGTGAAGACAAGGTAGGGAGATCTTCAGGGGGGTAGTGTTAGGCTTTTTTAAGGGGGGTTTGGGTGGTTTTAGAATAGGGGTATGTGGGTGGTGGGTTGTAATGGGGGGGGGGATTGTATTTGTATGCAAAAGAGCTGAATTCTTTGGGGCATGCCCCACAAAAGGCCCTTTTAAGGGCTGGTAAGGTAAAGAGCTTTGAAATTTGTTTAATTTAGAATAGGGCAGGGAATTTTTTTTATTTTGGGGGTTTATTATTTTATTAGGGGGCTTAGAATAGGTGTAATTAGCTTAAAAATCTTGTAATTTTTTTTTTTTTTTTTGTAATTTAGTGTTTTTTTTTTTTGTAATTTAGTTTAGTTAATTTAATTGTATTTTTAGATAGATGTTTGTAGTTTATTAAATTTATTGATAGTGTAGGTGTATTTGTAACTTAGGTTAGGATTTATTTTACAGGTAATTGGGTAATTATTTTAACTAGGTAGATATTAAATAGTTAATAACTATTTAATATCTATTATACCTAGTTAAAATAATTAACAATTTACCTGTAAAATAAATATTAACCCTAACATAGCTACAATGTAATTATTAATTATATTGTAGCTATCTTAGGGTTTATTTTATAGGTAAGTATTTAGATTTAAATAGGAATATTTTAGTTTATAAATGAATTAGATTAATTTAATATAAATTTAGTTAGGGTTAGATAGAGTTAATATAGTTAATATAAATACTATAGTAACTATATTAACTATATTAACCCTAATATAATTAGGGTTAATATAGTTAATATATATATAATGTAATACCTATATTAACTATAATATACTTAGGGTTAATATAGATAATATAGCTGGCGGCGGGGTAGGTAGATTAAATTAGGGGTTAATCATTTTAATAGAGATGGCGGCGGTGTAAGGGGCTTACATTAGGGGTTAATAATTTTAATATAGATGGCGGCGGTTTTAGGGGCTCACTTTAGGGGGTTATAGATATAATATAGCTGGCGGCGGGGTACGGGAGCGGCGGTTTAGGGGTTAATAAATTTATTAGGTTGCGGCGGGGTACGGGAGCGGCGGTTTAGGGGTTAATAGCTTTTTTATTGTTAGGCTAGTGAGGGGGGATAGCGGATAGAGGGTTAGACGTGTCGGGCTATGTTAGGGAGGCGTGTTAGACTTGTCGGGCTATGTTAGGGAGGCGTGTTAGACAGTGCGGGTGTTTTAGACTTTAGTCAGGTTTTATAGGCGCCGGCAGTTTCTAACGTGGCGCAAGTCACTGGCGACGCCAGAAATTTGTACTTGCGCAGATTTCTGGACATCGCTGGTTTGTCAGACTTACGGCACGTTAGCATCTGACGGCGACTTATATGGGATAGCTCGAGTTGCGAGCTGAAACTGCGGGCGACGCCGGTTCCCTCGCTTGCGCCGCAAACTGCGATCTATATCGTATCGCGCCCCAGGTTTTTTGCCATTCAAAGTATTCTGTAGAATAAAGGGTTTGGGACCAGTGAATGCTCATTAGATTTTCCATTTAAAGTATTCTCTAGAAAGAATATTAAGAGTTGAAGGTAAAAAGCTACATTCCTTTTTTTGAATGATAACATTTGAATACCAAAATTAAATACCATTCTAATGTAGAATTTACATATTCATTTCATAAGCTGATGTATAATAAACCAAATGCTTTTTATACAAATAATTGAATGTCAGAATTTATTGAAAAATTAAAAAAATTTTCACACATGGATATAAAACATGTCACTCTGACCACATGGACTGAACTCTGATTCATTAGTGAAGTCCTTGATTTGATTCTCATGCAACAGAAAATTTGATAAATATAATTATCTTAAATTTGACTTGCTACAAATAAAATAGAAGAAAGAATATTCATTGGCATCTATTTATCAAGCCGTCAACCGCAAATACGCTGGAATTCCGCGGCGTATTTGTGGTGAGCCTGATTCCCCTTAGTTATCAAAGCCTACAGTCTGGCAAAAGTAGAAATCTGTGACGTAACATATGATCCGCCGGTCTCAGTCCGACACAGATCAATGCTTACGTCACTACAGATGTTCCAAATGCAAGTTCAGCACTATCTGACTACTTTTGCTAGTTATCAAATTCCTAACAGGTACGCTCGCCACTATTCCGGCCCAGCGTACCTGTTTTTCAATCCACCGCCCTGAAGGCGGCGGACGCATAGGAATCAATGGGAGTCTGAAAGCAGCGAAAGCTTATGTTCGTTGCTGCCCGATATCCCATTGATTCTTATGGGAGAATGTTTTTTTTGTACTTTAGATAATTGTATTTAATTGTATTTAATTGTATTTAATTTAGGGAATTCATTTAATTATAGTGTAGTGTTAGGTGTAATTGTAACTTAGGTTAGGTTTTATTTTACAGGTATGTTTGTATTTATTTTAGCTAGGTAGTTATTAAATAGTTAATAACTATTTAGTAACTATTCTACCTAGTTAAAATAAATACAAACTTTCCCGTAAAATAAAAATAAACCCTAATCTAGATACAATGTAATTATTAGTTATATTGTAGCTATCTTAGGGTTTATTTTACAGGTAAGTATTTAGTTTTAAATAGGAATAATTTAGTTACTGATAGTAATTTTATTTAGATTTATTTAAATTATATTTAAGTTAGGGGGTGTTAGGGTTAAGGTTAGACTTAGGTTTAGGGGTTAATAAATTTAATATAGTGGCGGCGACATTGGGGACGGCAGATTAAGGGTTAATAAGTGTTATGTAGGTGGCGGCGATGTAGGGGGGCAGATTAGGGGTTAATAACATAATGTAGGTGGCGGCGGTGTAGGGGGCGGCAGATTAGGGGTTAATAAGTATAATGTAAGTGGCGGTGGGCTCCGGGAGTGGCGGTTTAGGGGTTAATACATTTATTAGAGTTGTGGTGGACTCCAGGAGCGGCGGTATAGGGATAAAACAGTATAGTATAGTGTGGGTGTTTAGTGACAGTTTACCAATAAAGCTGGGAAAAAGCTGAAGAGCAGCAAGATCGATGACTGTTAGTTAACAATAGTCCGCTGCTCATCGCCCCGTACTTGGTGCGTGGCTTTTTGACAGCTTTTTTGGTAACTTTGGAGAACGTATTCAGGTCTGCAGCAGCGATGTTAGGCGATCTTAGGCGAGCGTATTGGTGCGGTCGAATGCAAGTAAGTTTACGGCTTGATAAGTAGATGCCATTGTATCTACTTCTTGTTAAGATATGCTGAATTGATACATAGAAAATGTTATATGTGTGGAAATTATATTATAATTATATTGAATTTGTTTAACGCAAAACATGATCCAAGTAATTTTCTGGATTATATTTGGTGAATAAATTGAAATAAGTTGAAACAATGCTAATAGCTACCTTAAGATTTTAATGTAAGCAAAACATATTTTTCCTGTCATTGAACACATTATTTTACACATTTTGGGCAAGAGTACAAGTCGCGTGAAAAATCAATTGCAAAAACATTTTATTTTTCTTGCATTTTTTGTGTACGCGTTAAGCCGCGTAATGCAAACAGCCAAATCGGGTGCAAGTTCACGTATTCCACATAGCAGTCAATGGCAAAGACAAATAAAAAATATAGCTGCAAAAAGCAATAGAGGTGGCCAAGGCCTTTGGAATGGCATACGAGCAGCTAAGTCACAATGTAAAGCTATACATCAAGTTTTTACAGTTCTAACATAAGCAGTTGGAAAGAAAACACATTTTCTAAATGTTTGCGATTTTAAAGTTGGCTGCTACACCATGTGACGAATACTTTCAACATGCACAGATGTAACTCTAGGTCACAATATATGTTTATGCAGCACATTTCACAGCTTTAGCATAAGCGGTTGCAAAGAAAACACATTTTTTCTAAATGTTCGCAAAAACCAATATGGGTGTCACAGCTTGTGACCAATTCCTTCAACATGAACAACTATGACTCTAGGCCACCATATAAGGTTATACAGCAAGTTTGACAGTTCTAACATAAGCGGTTGCCGGGAAAATAGATTTTTTAAATGTTAGCGTAAAACAAAATGGCTGACAGATCATATGATATAGAGTCTCCATATTATGCACAATAGTTCTCAACATAGATGTCAATAAACATGGCAAAAATAAAGATTTTTTTAAAACGGTTTTTGTTTTATTTTTAATTAAAAAACATTTTTAAGCATTTTGCTTATGTCGTTAAGCACACACTAATGCTCAACATAGACCTCTACAATTTGCTGAAGTTTCATAAAAATTTGCAAAAGTTTTATTTCATGAAGGCGACTGCACAATGCAAACTTTGACTGCAATATTGTCTTCGGGGGTCATGGCTATGTGTAATCATGTGTCTATTACACTGTAATATAGATAAATAGTGCAAAACAAATACATAAAGTGCAAATTTACGTAATTAAAAGTCGATAAAAATGATAATGTCTCGCGGCAACCATGTTGATTATGGAAAAATCGCATTTTAAACAAACTTGGTAGAGGACCTTGGAAGGAGCGTATGTAAAAAATTTCACTTCATTGCACTGAGCGGTTTAGGAGAAGAAGATGTTTGAAGATTTTTGTAAGGAACTTATCTTGAGCAATAGCATTTAGCAACAGCAGCAGAGAGCACAGCAAGTTTATGTAACATAAGCAGTTGTAGAGCAAAAGATTTTTAATCATTTATCGCAAAAAGCAAGATGGATGCCAAAGCATGTGACCTATGAGTTTAATGTTACATAAGATGTAGCAGAGCAATAGGCTGTACCAGCATACCTGATTTCAAGAGCTTTGCACAAACAGTTAAGCAGTTATGGGCAATGGAATAAAAAAAGCTTGGCAGAAACAAAAGACACAAAATGATAATAATAATAATAATAATAATAATAATAATAATAATAATCCGAACAAAAACAATAGGTTGTCCAGCACTACGTGCTTGGCCACCTACAAAAACACAAAAACCCTAATATGATGCGCAAAGCCCTTGACGTATTCTCCTTGAAAAGTGTATATGAAAATGCGAATATTTCATTTTGCGAAAAAGTTTTTGCAACGTAATATGTTCTATTAATTTATAAATAAATATTTCTCTATATATGTGATGATTGATATATCTATGTATAACTAGATATGTATATAAATATATATACAGTTGCAAGAAAAGGTATGTGAACCCTTTGGAATGATATGGATTTCTGCACAAATTGGTCATAAAATGTGATCTGATCATCATCTAAGTCACAACAATAGACAATCACAATCTGCTTAAACTAATAACACACAAAGAATGAAATGTTGCCATGTTTTTATTGAACACACCATGTAAACATTCACAGTGCAGGTGGAAAAAGTATGTGAACCCCTAGACTAATGACATCTCCAAGACCTAATTGGAGTGAGATGTCAGCCAACTGGAGTCCAATCAGTGAGAAGAGATTGGAGGTGTTGGTTACAGCTGCCCTGCCCTATAAAAAAAACACACCAGTTCTGGGTTTGCTTTTCACAAGAAGCATTGCCTGATGTGAATGATGCCTCGCACAAAAGAGCTCTCAGAAGACCTACGATTAAGAATTGTTGACTTGCATAAAGCTGAAAAAGGTTATAAAAGTATCTCCAAAAGCCTTGCTGTTCATCAGTCCACAGTAAGACAAATTGTCTATAAATGGAGAAAGTTCAGCACTGCTGCTACTCTCCCTAGAAGTGGCCGTCCTGTAAAGATGACTGCAAGAGCACAGCGCAGACTGCTCAATGAGGTGAAGAAGAATCCTAGAGTGTCAGCTAAAGACTTACAAAAGTCACTGGCAAATGCTAACATCCCTGTTAGCGAATCTACAATATGTAAAACACTAAAAGAATGGATTTCATGGGAGGATACCACAGAGGAAGCCACCGCTGTCCAAACAAAACATTGCTGCATGTTTACAGTTTGCACAAGAGTACCTGGATGTTCCAGAGCAGTACTGGCAAAATATTCTGTGAACAGATGAAACCAAAGTTGAGTTGTTTGGAAGAAACACACAACACTATGTGTGGCGAAAAAGAAGCATAGCACACCAACATCAAAACCTCATCCCAACTGTGAAGTAGGGTGGTGGGGGCATCATGGTTGGGGCTGCTTTGCTGCGTCAGGGCCTGGACAGATTGCTATCATTGAAGGAAAAATGAATTCCCAAGTTTATCAAGACATTTTGCAGGAGAACTTAAGGCCATCTGTCTACCAGCTGAAGCTCAACAGAAGATGGATGTTGCAACAGAATAATGACCCAAAGCATAGAAGTAAATCAACAACAGAATGGCTTAAACAGAAGAAAATACGCCTTCTGAAGTGGCCCAGTCAGAGTCCTGACCTCAACCCGATTGAGATGCTGTGGCATGACCTCAAGAAAGCGATTCACACCAGACATCCCAAGAATATTGCTGAACTGAAACAGTTCTGTAAAGAGGAATGGTCAAGAATTACTCCTGACCATTGTGCACGTCTGATCTGCAACTACAGGAAACGTTTGGTTGAAGTTATTGCTTTCAAAGGAGGTTCAACCAGTTATTAAATCCAAGGGTTCACATACTTTTTCCACCTGCACTGTGAATGTTTAAATGGTGTGTTCAATAAAAACATGGCAACATTTCATTCTTTGTGTGTTATTAGTTTAAGCAGACTTTGATTGTCTATTGTTATGACTTAGATGATGATCAGATCACATTTTATGACCATTTTGTGCAGAAATCCATATCATTCCAAAGGGTTCACATACTTTTTCTTGCAACTGTATATGTCTAGATATCTCAAGCTCTATATGTGAATATCTCTGAAAATCCATCTGAGATATTGTTTAATGGGCATAAGATTGTAATGTGAAATCTTTTCATTATCGCCATAGTTAAACATATCTCTATACATATAAATATGTTTCTCCATGTATGTGTATGTAAGTCAATGTAAAATTCCTACGTCTGCTTTTTGTTTCACAACACCAGCAATTTCGTATCTTTGAGCCCTTATAACTTTTGTGTGCAATATTTTTTTAAAAATATTTTTTATTAGACAGTGTTAATATGAGTGTAACTGTACTTTGTAATGTAAGTGTCTTGTGAAACTTTTATGTTGCGCAAAACTGTTAACTACAGCTCTTCAAACTTGGAAAGAATTGCTGTGTAAAAGACGAATGAGCATGCGCAATTACAATTTTTCAAAACTTGTAATGGCTGCGCAATGGTAATTAATTGCAAAAATACCATATTGCGCGGAAAACTCATAACATGCAACTTGTAATCTTGCCCTTTGAATAAAAGAATGTGCACCTTTAGGGTTAGATTATGAGTGGCATGCTAACTGTTGCGCACAATCAATAAGGGGTTTATCACAGCTCTTTACACATATCGGAAGTAGCGCACATATTGCAGATTGAAAGTAAACACATTCTCTTGAGCCTGTGACTTCAGCGTGACTTCAGAACTCTGGTTAACTGTTACACTCAACAAAAAAGTTGCACAAAACACATCAAATTTATATTTAAAAGTACAGTTACACACATATCACTATCTAATAAAAATTATTAATAAAAAAATTGCAATAAAAAGTTATAAACTTACTTTAGGAGAGGACAGACATGCTATCCTATTGAGAAGGGAGGCATGCTGGACATATGTCCTTGACACTCTGATCCCTAATGGATTGAATACTCAGCTGGACTGGCAGGTTTGCCTATAATATAGTAATAAATGATGTATAATACACACTTTGCTGTTTATTTCTTTATTTGATCAGACTCTATTTATTTGGGCTTATTGTAGATTATAGTTTTGAAATTGTTCTAAATTATGTTAATTGTGTTTAATGATAACTTTTGCTCATCTATTTATTATCGCCTAGATTTAGAGTTCTGCGTTAGCCGTCAAAACCAGCATTAGGGGGTCCTAACGCTGGTTTTGGCCGCCCGCTGGTATTTAGAGTCAGTCAGGAAAGGGTCTAACGCTCACTTTCCAGCCGCGACTTTTCCTTACCGCAGATCCCCTTACGTCAATTGCGTATCCTATCTTTTCAATGGGATCTTTCTAACGCTGGTATTTAGAGTCTTGGCTGAAGTGAGTGTTAGAAATCTAACGACAAGACTCCAGCCGCAGCAAAAAGCCAGGAGTTAAGAGCTTTCTGGGCTAACGCCGGTTCATAAAGCTCTTAACTACTGTGCTTTAAAGTACACTAACACCCATAAACTACCTATGCACCCCTAAACCGAGGCCCCCCCACATCGCCGCCACTATATTAAATTTTTTTAACCCCTAATCTGCCTACCGCACACCGCCGCAACCTACATCATCCCTATGTACCCCTAATCTGCTGCCCCTAACATCGCCGACCCCTATATTATATTTATTATTCCCTAATCTGCCCCCCCCAATGTCGCCGCCACCTACCTACAATTATTAACCCCTATTCTGCCGACTGGACCTCACCGCTACTCTAATAAATGTATTAACCCCTAATCTGCCTCACTCCCGCCTCAAAAACCCTATAATAAATAGTATTAACCCCTAATCTGCCCTCCCTAACATCGCCAACACCTAACTTCAAGTATTAACCCCTAATCTGCTGACCGGACCTCGCCGCTACTCTAATAAATGTATTAACCCCTAAAGCTAAGTCTAACCCTAACCCTAACACCCCCCTAAGTTAAATATAATTTAAATCTAACAAAATAAAATAAATCTTATTACATAAATTATTCCTATTTAAATCTAAATACTTACCTGTAAAATAAACCCTAATATAGCTACAATATAAATACTAATTATATTGTAGCTATTTTAAGATTAATATTTATTTTACAGGCAACTTTGTATTTATTTTAACCAGGTACAATAGCTATTAAATAGTTCCGATCAGCCAATAGAATGCGAGCTCAATCTGATTGGCTGATTGGATCAGCCAATCCGATTGAACTTGAATCTGATTGGCTGATTCAATCAGCCAATCAGATTTTTCCTACCTTAATTCCGATTGGCTGATAGAATCCTATCAGCCAATCGGAATTCGAGGGACGCCATCTTGGATGACGTCATTTAAAGGAACCTTCATTCGGACTTAGGACGTCGGAAGAAGAGGATGGATCCGTGTCGGCTGCTTCAAGATGGTCCCGCTCCGCACCGGATGGAAGAAGATAGAAGATGCCGCTTGGATGAAGATGTTTGCCGGTCCAGATCTCCTCTTCTTGCCAGATAGGATGAAGACTTCGGATCCTCTTCTGGACCTCTTCTTGCCGGATAGGAGGAAGACTTCGGACCCTCTTCTGGACGGATTGGGGATACACGGTGTGGTGAAGACAAGGTAGGAAGATCTTCAGTGGCTTAGTGTTAGGTTTTCTAAGGGGGGTTTGGGTTAGATTAGGGGTATGTGGGTGGTGGGTTGTAATGTTGGGGGGTATTGTATGTTTATTTAAATGCAAAAGAGCTGTTTTCTTTGGGGCATGCCCCGCAAAAGGCCCTTTTAAGGGCTGGTAAGGTAAAAGAGCTGTTAAATTTTTATTTTAGAATAGGGTAGGGCATTTTTTTATTTTGGGGGCTCTGTTATTTTTTTAGGGGGCTTAGAGTAGGTGTAATTAGTTTAAAATTCTTGTAATCTTTTTTTTTTTTGTAATTTAGTGTTTGTTTTTTTTGTAATTTAGTGTTTTTTTTTTTTTTTTGTAATTTAGTTTAGTTGATTTAATTGTAGATAATTGTAGATAGTGTATTTAATTAATTTATTGATAGTGTAGTGTTAGGTTTAATTGTAACTTAGGTTAGGATTTATTTTACAGGTAATTTTGTAATTATTTTAACTAGGTAACTATTAAATAGTTAATAACTATTTAATAGCTATTGTACCTGGTTAAAATAAATACAAAGTTGCCTGTAAAATAAATATTAATCCTAAAATAGCTACAATATAATTATTATTTATATTGTAGCTATATTAGGGTTTATTTTATAGGTAAGTATTTAGATTTAAATAGGAATAATTTATGTAATAAGATTTATTTTATTTCGTTAGATTTAAATTATATTTAACTTAGGGGGGTGTTAGTGTTAGGGTTAGACTTAGCTTTAGGGGTTAATACATTTATTAGAGTAGCGGCGAGGTCCGGTCGGCAGATTAGGGGTTAATACTTGAAGTTAGGTGTCGGCGACGTTAGGGAGGGCAGATTAGGGGTTAATACTATTTATTATAGGGTTTTTGAGGCGGGTTAAGGGTTAATACATTTATTATAGTAGCGGTGAGGTCCGGTAGGCAGATTAGGGGTTAATAATTGTAGGTAGGTGGCAGCGACGTTGGGGGCGGCAGATTAGGGGTTAATAAATATAATATAGGGGTTGCGGTGTTAAGGGCAGCAGATTAGGGGTACATAGGGATAACATAGGTTGCGGCTTTGTACGGAGCGGCAGATTAGGGGTTAAAAATAATATGCAGGGGTCAGCGATAGCGGCGACGGCGGTTTAGGGGTTAATAAGTGTAAGGTTAGCTGTGTTTAGACTCGGGGTACATGTTAGGGTGTTACGTGCAGACTTAGGAAGTGTTTCCCCATAGGAAACAATGGGGCTGCGTTAGGAGCTGAACGCTGCTTTTTTGCAGGTGTTAGGTTTTTTTTCAGCTCAAACTGCCCCATTGTTTCCTATGGGGGAATCGTGCACAAGCACGTTTTTGAAGCTGGCCGCGTCCGTAAGCACCGCTGGTATTGAGAGTTGCAGTGGCGGTAAATATGCCTGTACGCTCCCTTTTTGGAGCCTAACGCAGCCCTTCTGAGAACTCTCAATACCAGCATTGTTTAAAAGGTGCGGGGGAAAAAAAGCACGCGTATCTAATGCACCCCTTTGGCCGCAGAACTCTAAATCCAGGCGTTAGTGTTTTGTCGACTGTGGCTGTTATAATACTCAATATGGTGGTATATATTAGATTATATATAGTGGCTTTAACCTTAGGCTATATTGTGGCATTTTGTTTTAAATGGCAAGATAGTAACACACCCGTTTGCAGGGGACGGACCACTTGGGAAGTGTGACGACGTGATGGTGTCAGTGTGTCTCCCAATTTTGGATGAAAAGGGGCCTGCCACTGTTTGGGAGTGTGTTACGCTCCTGTTTTCTATATAGGCAGTTTGGTACCCTTACGATTAAATATAATTATAATCTAGATTAGCACTCTGTATTATGTTTTACATTTTGGATAAAATCTACTGGCCTTTAATATTATTACCAGCCATCTAATTACGGGTCTGGGCGATAGCGGCTTGGTCCATAAAGATGGGATGTTTGGTGTTGGGGTAAGTTGTAAGGTGCTAAAAATCCTGGTGAGTGCACTCCTTTTTCGATACTATATATATATATATATGTATATAAAGCTGATAGACGAAGCACTCTCTGGTCTTATCAAGTGTACACAAAATTCTGTGGTACACTTGATAAGACCAGAGAGTGTTTTGTCTATTAGCTTTATTGCATTCTCTTAGCACCCTGGCAGATGAAAGTTCGTTAGTTGGAGTGCACCTATCTCTACAGTATATATATATATATATATATATATATATATATATATAAATAATTTTTAAATTCAATTCATCCTGTACTATATTGAAAACACATTATTAACATATTATTTGATGTTTTACTTTGTGAATTTAATGTGTTTTTAAAAATATACACTCATTTCTAATTTGATGATTGCAACAGACTCCAAAAAAGTTGGGACAGTCGGCTGTCTACCACTGAGTAACATCACCTTTTCTTTTAATAACACTTGTTAAAAGTTAAGTTTAGCAAGTGGAATTTCCCCCTAGTCATCCACTATGCATGTCTTCAGCTGTGCAACTGTACAGGGCCGTCATTGCCTTATTTTGCTCTTCATAATGTGCAACACATTCTCAATCCGAGACAGGTCAGGACTGTAGGCAGGCCTTGCTAGCACCCGCACTCCCTGCTTACGCAACCATGCGCTTATAATCTGGGCAAAATGTGGCTTGATATTGTCCTGATGTTTTCCAAAAATTATTTGAAATGTTGAATCGTTGGACCACAAAGCACGATTCCACTTTGCTACTGTCCATATAAGAAGAGACCGAGCTCAGAGAAGTCAGCGTCACTTCTGCTGTGGATGCAGCGGTGAATGGTGTTGACTGACAAAGGTTTACCAAAGTATTCCCGAGCCCATGACAGTTTTTGAGACAGTGATGTCTGAGGCATCAGAGATCACGCACATTCAGAAGTGGTTTTCTGGCCTTTTTTGGAGGCTCTTTATGTACTATGATGACACGATTGCCTCACCTGTTTCACATCACCTTCTTATTTCAACTTGTTACATCGCTATTAGTCCTAAATTGCCCATGTCACAACTTTTCTGGAACGTGTTGCTGTCATCAAATGAAAATAAGTGTATATTTTCAAAAATACATTAAATTCACAAAGTAAAACATCAAACAATCTGTTTTCAATATAGTACAGTGTGAATTGAATTTCCCAGTTACTCTTTTTTTTTTTTTTTTTTTTTTTGCATTTTCCATGCTGTCCAGGAATTGTGGTTGTATATATTACCAACGTGTATGAATGTGTTTGCAATCCTGGTGAAAAAAGAACTCACTTTTCAACCTGAAAAAAAATATTATGCCCAAAAAAGGCCTAAAACACTATAATTTGAAGTGAGGAGATCAAAATAGAGCTTTATGGTTACAACCATAAGCACTATGTTTGAAGAAGGATTAACAAGACCTATAGCGAGAAGAATACCATCCCCACTGTGAAGCATGGTGGTGGCTCACTGATTTTTTTTTGGGGGGTGATCTCTAAAGGCACGGGAATCTTGTGAAAATTGATGGCAAGATGAGAATTTACATTCTTCTGCACAAAAGCTGCGCATGGGACGCTCAAGGACTTTCCAGCATGGAAATGACCCTAAGCACAAAGCCAAGTGGACCCTCCAGTGGTTATAGCAGAAAATTGTGAAAGTTCTGGAGTGTCCATCACAGTCTCATGACCTTAATAATATCGAGTCACTCTGTGGAGATCTCAAACGTGCAGTTCATGCAAGATGACCAAAGACTTTGCATGACCTGGAGGCATTTCGCCAAGGCGAATGGGCTGCTATACCACCTGCAAGAATGGGGCCTCATAGACAACTATTACAAAAGACTGCACGCTGTCATTGATGCTAAAGGTGGCAATACACTGTATTAAGAACTAAGACTTTTGAAAAGGGGTCATTTACATTTTTTAATTGTTGCCAAATTTTGTTTTATGATTGTGCCATTCTGTTATGACCTACATTTGAAGATGAATCCCATAAGAAATAAAAGAAATGTGTTTTGCCTGTTCACTCATGTTTTATTTAATAATGGTACATATATTACCAATTCTCCAAGAGTATGCAAACTTTTGATCACATATATGCGTGGGTGTGTGTATATGAGAAGTTGGAGGATTGTCAGTGCTACCCATTACCCATTGGGCTGTGGGTGGAGTCGAGTCCCACTGTTATCACCGGATCAACCAACTTTTGTGATGAATAAAGTTTTGTTGAGGGACCAGGGACTGTGCAGTGAGATATTTCAGCCAGATGCTTCTAGCTGTTCTGGCTGATATGGACTCTCAGCCTCCCTATGTTTCAGGGGAGTGCTCTTTCATTCTAGTCATTATGTTACCATATGGGGCCCTTAATATGAAGCCCATATTAGGCAGCAAAAAATAATTATAGATATTACAAAAAAAAGTCATGTACCAAATTTGTGTCTCTTACTCTGCCTCAGTTGTAGCACTGGCTCTGTTCAGGCAGAGCAATATGCAGGATGTATAAAAGCTTTGTTAGCATGATAGCTATACTATCATTTTGCTTAACCAGAAAGCAGTTGTAATGAGATGTTCAGCAGTTTTTATTGGCACAAACAAAATGGGTTAGCAGGTGCACTATGGGTTGCTTTAGAGAATAGTGACATTAGATTTAGTTGGTTGAGTGATCGACCTCTATAGGTAGGGGCCAGCCTGTAGCTATGGCTCTGTCACTTTCTATAGGAGATTGTATACGATTTAGGCCTCAGAGTAGAAGAAAGAAATGCAGGACAGTAAATAAACTGAAAAATGTCCCTAGCATCAAGTGAAAAACAAGCAAACTGTTTCAAATAAATGTGTTTAATTAGTGTTTAACATATTGCGGTTGGGCAGAAATTAACCTATTACTCTCCCTTATTCAACATTTGCAAATAGGTCTTTGGCAACATTGAACATGTTCATTCTGTTACAGGAACCAGCATAAACATCTGAGCTGAGAAAATAAGGCATTATGGGATGCATGTCTTAGAACAGCTGTTCTGGAAAATGTTTTAGGGTAATTCTCTTCTCTGCTTGTTGACATTACATGCATTTCTCTTGATAGAGTTTCAACCCAACTGTTTCTTGACTAGACGTATTCTACCTACATTTGTTATTTTATGCATTACATTTGTTTACTGTTCTTTAAAACTGATGTTTTTATAGTTTTAAATATATGTATTGCAACTGCTATTCCTTTTTGGATTGAAAATAAAGAGGTTACTGTTCCTGCATTGTTGAAATAAAAAAGCCCATATTAACATTAAAGGGACAATATGCACAGGCAAAAAGCTGATAAGAGTTTATTATTTAAAAAAAGCTGCATGCCCACATTTAAAATGGGCTGGGTTTACTCTATCTCCCATCCTCCACTTGGTGGTTGATTTCTGCTGCTGCCTTTTATTTACATAGCTTGTCTATAGATAATACTGCTGTATTTAAAAATGTCATTATAGGTAGTGGTTTCAACAGACAGCTATTTCAATTGACAAAATAAAGGAAAATGATCTATTTAAAAAAAATGTAATTCACTCCAACAGGTAGACTGGATCACTGGGAACACATTAAAAGGTCTAAAGTTTTACCGTATAATATCTCTTTGAGAAATACGTAATTACTGAAGGCCTTTTGTTTAATGCATTAAGAGCTAGATTACAATTGGATCCCTAAATTATCGCGCCAGCAAACAGGCAAGTTTGCCCGTTTGGGGGCATGCAATAATTAGCCAGCCATTACAAGTGGCTGGTTATTGCTATCACAAGTTTGCAGTAGCAATTAACGCTCAGAAAATTAACCAGAGATCCAATTTGCAAAACATCTGTGTCATGTGACAGCATTCAGCCAATCACAATCACAGACGTATACCCTGAACTTTTGCACATGCTCAGTAATAGCTGGTGTCTCAGAAAGTGTTGTTAGAAAAAATAAAAACTGCACAATGTAAAAGTTTAATTTTGACTTTAGTGTCTCTTTATTTATTAGATTACAATATTTTAAAAATTAATAAAGAAGGCTATTAAAAGATTTTTAGTCATGGAGATTTAATATATTGGACTAATTTCCTCATCATAATAATGTAAAGAATACAAAAAATGTCTTAAACCTGTTTTCAGTGGTATATTTATATGCAACTGAGATACAAGAAAAAATGAACTCACCTTTAACAAGCTCATAAGGAACAGTTCCATCAAAATCAGAATATTTATTATCTAATTTAAAGCTCAGTACAATGTCAATGCTGTCCCCTGAGAGCTTGTCACTGGTACATCTTCATACATTTCCTAGTTTATCAACATTGCAGAAGAACATTTGTTTTTCAGATGCTGACAAAATTGTCAATAAGTTGAATGTCGAATCATTGCCCTTAGGCTTTGTAACTTTTGCGAAGTTCTCGTCCATATCCTTAAAGGAACATAAAAACTATTTTTTTTTCTTTCATTAGTCAGATAGAGCACACAGTTTTAAATAACTTTACAATTTACTTCTATTATCATATTTTCTTGTTATCCTTTAGTGACAAGCAGGAAGGTAAGTCTCTGGGGCCAAATTATTAATGTGCGGGCAGACGGGATTCAGTGTAGTGGATCATGTCCGCAGCACATCTATAAATGCCCACAGCATACGCTGTCGGCATTTATCATTGCACAAACATTTCTAGTGAAATGCTTGTGCAATGCCGTCCCTTGCAGATTTGCGGCCAATTGGCCGCTAGCAGGGGGTGTCAATCAACCCAATCGTGTCCAATTGGGCTTATTGCTGTACGCCAGAGGAGGCGGATGAGTTAAGGAGCAGTGTCTTAAGACCACTGCTTCTTAACTCCAGTTTCCGGCAAGCCTAAAGACTTTAGAGAGATATAGGGCCAAATTTTCAGTGGCGCTAACATTTACACGCAGGTGATATTGGGTTTATCTGGACTGTTTGTGCATGTCGGATGTTGTGCTTGTATTACAATGTGAAAGTAAACACAATCACTTGAGCACAATTTAATTTAATGTGCATCGGGAGAGCATGACCACAGAGCTGTGTCACAAAACACATCAAGGGGCATAAAAGATCGCTGCTCCATAACCTGTCCACCTGCTCTGAGGCGGTGGACAGAAATTGACAGAAATCAACCCGATTGAATACGATTAGGTTGATTGACACTCCCTGCTAGCAGCTGATTGGCAGTGAATCTGCAGGGGGCGGTATTGCACCAGCAGTTCACAAGAACTGCTGGTGCAATGATAAATGCAGAGAGCATATGCTGTAGGCATTTATCGATGTGCAGCGGACATGATCTGCTATATCGGATCATGTCAGCTCGCAGCATCATAAATAGGCCCCCAAAAATACATTACAAAGTACAGTTACAATCATAATAACACTAGTAAAAATTATTACATGTAGGGGGGCGGAGCTAACCGCTATATGAAGAGGCTGCGTTTGTTATGAGCTCCGTAGCACTGTTGCTAAACTAAGTAGATTTATACTCTTAATTACACAAACTTTGTACCTACAAGCTTATCTACGCTTTAACTAAGGCTCCTGCAGATAGTTGGAGCGATCAACAGCTGGGCTGCAACTTCGCTGATGCCTCGGAACACACCACAGGAACTACGGCGGAGGGGCACAGAAGGCCGAAATTATACCTTGTGCGTCACATTAGTGCTCTCTACATATTTGGCTTACGGACGCAGTAATTTTCCCTCCGGAGGGTCGGGGATCCGCTCCGGAGGTACCCAGTTAGAGCCACATGAACTTGGGAGCAAGTAAACACCTTACCCTTCTAACCGGAGTCCAGAGATTCAAGTGAGATAGAGCCGGGAGGCGTGTGGCTTACTCTCAACCGGATTGCACTGCTACCAGCCTGGGAGAGTGCTGATTTCACTTACCTGCAATCCGCAATTGATCTGAAGAAACAGCCAGACAAGGTAAAGAGGGGTTACACATAAAGATCACTTAATTTTTTGGGGGGCGCGAAAATCTGCCATTTTGAAGGGCCCCTTAAGCTACTGCAGCATACTTTACATAGTAGTGAAAGATCAAGTGGGGTAACAGAAGAACACATACCTGTTTACCTGTTTGATAACATACACCCTGTTTCACCAATTTTCTACCTTTGAAAAAGCCCGGCCACTGACCGGGGAAAACGCGTCAGGAACCAGCTGACAGGTCCGACGCCATAGCCAAAGCACAACTTGTCCTCCTTCCCCGGCAAACGAGCAGACTGTCAGGGCATCCGTAAAGCCCTGTATGGAGGCTCTCTGTTGCAACATCTGGAGACACTGACATCCTAGGCTGCAGTGTGAGGCAGTTAAACGCTGAGGAATGAGCGTATCATCCTGAATGCTGTTTTAAACTTTTTATCTAGTAAGTGCAACATAAATTGTGTGCATATTGTATAAATAAAATTTACACTTGAGTCTTTCCGTGCGCTCTCTCTTTTTCTTCTCTTTGCATATGACTGTCTCTGAAACTGGGGTTTGGATTCACCTGGTTTGATTGGAGCAGCATAGGAAAGAACTCTGGACTGAAAATTTAAATTGACATCAACCAATATTAGTCACTATCAGATATCAACATTTTTGGGACATATTTGTGAACTTTTTGCTCTAGATACATTTGAATTGTGTCGCATATTCTATATGGTCAAAAAGTAAAAGGTACTGTAAAGTATAAATGCCATATATGATCATAATTTACACATATTGGTAAAGTATGCACTATTGCAATTTTTTAAATTATAATTTATATACTTGAATATTCTGTAGTGTTACCTTATCCTGTATTTAACAATATATTTTAGGAAAAGCATTTGACTATTAGTAACATATACAGTCAAGTAAGTGATCATTACAGCTAGAATAAGGTTTATATATATATATATATATATATATATATATATATATGCAGAAAGTTTACGTGTGTGTATATTTACACATATACACTACGGTTCATATAACATATAGCGCAATTTACTTTTTTTTAGTGGAATATAGATAGTGCTCACACCAATGTCCCCCAGAACTTAACACACAAACCCCGCCAGCTTGACCCCACGGCATCTGAATGGGCAGCACTTCCCCCAAGGAGTTCCAGCTTGCATAATGCAACACCACTCGGAAAGGAAACCGACTCGCAACCTGTAGCAGTCACACAGAGAGGATCTTTCTCACCGCTTCCTTGAGATACTTACTCATAGTAAAAAAAAATTTTTGTAAATCTGCTAGTAGTGCCCACCATATCTGGAAACTGTATATGTTAAACAAGCCCCTTTGTTCAGGGAGATTTGGCTGGATACTAACCCCCTTTTTGAAGGCACTATGATAAGAACCTGATAAGTATATACTGTATTTTGATCCAGTACTTGTTTATTGTGCTCTTTCTATTATTTGTATTAACTGTATTTTTTTTTCTATGTTAGCTAGTTATTTATGTTGGTATGTTACTAGATAGGTATAGCTCATATGAGAAATCCCTGCTACTCCTAGAATACCTTTACTTACAATCTAGTTAATTTTAGGCGGTTTGACTAGGGCTCTTAGTTCCCGACACTTAGGCGGGATCAGTGGGGGTCTCATATTCACAGTCCACTACCTCCATACACTGCACATTTGTAAACATTTAACTGCCTACGTAGTGGACCCGGGACCTCTTTTTTTTATCCCTCTCCCCCCGTCCTCCCGTCATTGTCCTCACCTTATGTGGGATTATTACATTTCCTTACATTAACTACACATACTCTCACCATACACAACACTATAGCATAGAGTAAGCTCATTTTCAATATCACTGTCCTACTATGTTTATGTGTTAATAGATCAGGGACTGGGATGTCTAGGGCCTGAGTTCACTATGCCCACAACGTTTAGATAGCTTAGTTACAGACATGTATTCGTTAACTCAATTTAGTTATCAGTAAAATGATTAAGGTTTCAAATTCAAAGACTGACTTTTGTGGTGTGTCTGTTTGATAGATTAAATTTCTGATTGTCTCCTAATATGCACCCCCTGCACTTAATCAGGCCCCTGAGTCACTAGGTCTACCCATACTACTACCGTGGTTGGGCATCCAATATACCAGCAGCTATGTCATGGCTGGGAAGCTCGTGACTTCTCTTAACTGTGCTGTACGATCCCACAGAGGGCTTCTAACTAACCACCGCTCACCACACGGGAGACCCTCATGTCCTGTAGATGGGATATAAATTTCAATTTAACCTCACAAAGTTGAACTTCATATCGATACTGTCTAGTATACCATGTTTAAGTGTGTAATAGTTTCTTGTTAAAGGTTTATTTTTTATACTGTCATCTGTGCATGATTCTTTATCTTCCTACTCATTTAATAGAAGCAATCACTTAGTTCTTAGACCCCTTACAAGTCTCACCCATCAAAAAAAAAAACATTTCTTTTTTCTCTTTCTCACTTAAAACACATTGGCTCTCCACATCAGAAGACACTGAATAAAGAACTTAGAACTTAAAATTTATAATTGGCATAACGCCATACCACCATTATATTTGTGCGGGTGATCCATTATGGCCACTTACTTCTAACCCTTCTTTCTCTCCAGACACTTGGACACTTGGTGTCCTCTCTCGCTGTTCTATAACCTCCTTCCCCCCCCCCCTACACATAAAGTGCCTCTCTTTAGAAGAGGACTACCTAAGCGGTTTGTCTTGCCGATACCGCACTATCCACCTCCCCTTTAACTTGCATAACTATATATATTTCTGTGTCAGACACTAATCACAACTTGAAGTAGCCTCCCAACCCCCCTCCTCTACTCCTTTCCCCTCTTCTCTCAACCCCCACCCCCCTTTTTTTAACATGGCCTTGTCATTTGCTTCCCACAATGTACAGGGCCTTAATACTCCAAATAAACAAAGCAGAATTCTGCAATACCTCAATCAGGCGAAATCTCAGGTAATTTTCCTTCAAGAGACCCATTGGATAGATGGCTCTCATCCCCCTTAAATCCAAACAATTCCCAGTTGTTGAGACAGCATCTTTCACGAATAAATCAAGAGGGGTAGCAATATTAGTCCATAAGCATATCTTGTTTGAGAAGATCAATATGCATGCGGACCCCCAGGGACGCTTCTTGATCTTAAACTGCAAGCTAGAGGGAGTCCCTTATACTCTTGCATCATACTATGGCCCTAATACAGGTCAAGTGAAACATCTTAGAAATGTTTACGTCTCTTGACCACCCAAAAGTTGGGAACCCTAATACTTGCAGGAGACTTTAATATGCTTCTTGATACTGTGATGGATAGGCAATCCCCCAAGCAAAGAGCGTACGACCCTGTGCTACACCAAACCTCCAAACAATTCTCCACACTTATTGCGCAATACAACCTTTATGATGTTTGGCGCTCCCTACACCCTACATCTCAGGACTACTCATACTATTCTGCTGTCCACATCTCATACTCCTGCATTGATTTTATTTTTTGCAAGCCCCGTCTTCTAGACTGTATCCAAAGTGCATGTATGCCAAACTGCACATGGTCAGATCACTCCCCTGTTCAGATGACCATAAACTCTCCTACAACCCTGTCCTCTAGACCTCCATGGCGATTGCCGGAGTTCCTTTTGGGTGATTTGGGCAATGTTGCATATCTCCAGGAAGAAATTACGCAATTTTTACTTATTAATGACAATGGCTCAGTTGGGGACTATTCTCTATGGGGCGCGTTTAAGGCATTTGTACGAGGTCTCTTGATGAAACTCAAATCCAAATATAATAAAACTCAAGGAGGCTCCCTAGCACAACTACATGTCGAGCTTTGCAATCTTATATCACAACACAAGGTCGCACTTGACCCTGAAGTTCTCACTCAAATAGCTGCGGTTAAGATGTAAATTACTAACTTAGAGAACACCAGAATACAATGGCAAATGCAAAAAGTGAAACAACTCTACTACGCCAAAGGCAATAAGGCAGACCGCATCCTAGCCAACAAATTGAGGCAGAGGACAGCAGATGCCCGTATTCCGTATATCAAAACACCTGATGGCATAGTTCGGCTTCCCACCGATATTGGTAAGGCATTTGCCAAATACTATTCCGATTTATACAATCTAAAAAATTCTCTGGACACCCCTACGCCTTCATCTAGCTATCAGAAACTTCTTAGATACATTATCCCTTCCATCAATGACAGAGGAGCAGAAAGGTCTTCTTGATGCTCCTATTAGTATGCAAGAGGTAGCCTGAGCCATTAAGGCCTTAAAACCTCATAAGGCCCCAGGCCCTGACGGGTATACTGCCCTCTTCTACAAGAAATTTAGCCTTTCCCTTTTACCGCTACTTACTAGAGTATTCACGCTAGCTAGACAAACAAGTAACAACAATAGAGATTACCCCAATAACGAGGTGACCCTTTGGAACACACATAAGCGTCTCTTTTGGTGTGAAAACTTTAAAACTTGCTTGTACTCTTTTTTCAGCGATCACACGTTGTATGTCAATATTTCTGCTGTTCTATAGACCCACAATGGGACTTACCCTCTCTTGCAAATTTGATGGTATTGCATACTATAATCTGTAGTGAAGAAAATTCCACTCTTAGCTAGTTTTTTCAGAGTGTCTGATTTTTCCAACAATGTGCCTCTGTCTATTTTAGCCACCTCCTGTCTAGTCTTGTCTATGACATGGTAATTGTAGCCCCTATTTAATAGACGTTTAGTTAATTGATTTTCATGTGTTTCATACTTAAGAGGATTACTGCAGTTTCTCTTAAGTCTCGAGAACTGTCCCTTTGCCACAGACCTAAATACTTGTTTGGGATGACTGCTCCTGGCATGGAGGAGCGTGTTGCCTGTTATCGGTTATCTGTAAACCTCTGTTTCTATTCCTACATTGGGAATACCGATCAGGGTCAGATCCAAAAAGTTGATCCTGGTTTTATTGAGTTCATAAGTGAACTCCAAACCCACATCATTTGAATTTAACCAGGCCACAAATTCCACAGCCTGGCTTTCAAAACCCCTCCACACCAGGAGCAGATCATCTTTATAACGTTTGTAAAAACGTATAGACTGTCGGAAGGGGTTTCCACCCCCATAGATGCGGGACAGCTCCCACCATCCCATATATAGGTTGGCGAAGGAGGGTGCAAATTTGGCACCCATAGCTGTCCCGCATCTCTGGAGGTAGAAAACCCCCTCAAAAGAAAAGTAGTTATGTGACAAAAGGAACTTTAGTATCCTCAAAATATACTGTACATACTCATCTGTATAGCCAGTTCTATGTAGAAAAAATTGGATGGCCTCCAGACCTTTGTCATGGGGTATCGACGTGTATAGCGCCTTGACATCAATTGTTAGCCACATGTCGGATTTTTCCCAGTCAAGGTCTTTCATAAGATTTAAGACATGGGTGGTATCTTGGAGAAAACTGGTCAGTCCGCTGACTAATGGTTGCAAAATCCCATCTAGCCACTGAGAGGTTCTCTTCAATAATGACCCTATGCCACTGACAATGGGTCTACCTGTGACCTCCTCTAATGATTTATGTACTTTAGGTAAATGATTAAATATGGGCATTACTGGATTGTCCACCAAGAGGAAGTCACAGGTAGACTCATCCAAAATCCCCAAATCCTTTCCATCATCTAACAATTGGGCCAATTCTCTTTTAAATCTGATAGTGGGATCCCCACCTAATTTCTGATAGAATTTGACATTACCCAATTGTCTTTCAGCTTCTGAGATAAATTGTGTCCTAGACATCACCACAACGGAACCACCCTTGTCTGCATTTCTGATGACTAAATCAGTATTGTTTTGAATTTTCTTCAATGCCCTCCTCTCCTTGGCATTCAGGTTATGTAAGCCAACCTGGGTGGTCCGGTTTAGTGATGTCAGGTCCCTTTCCACTCTTGCTTGAAAGGTTTCCAAAGTGTTGCCCCTACATTGAATGGGGTAGAACCTGGAATCACTTTTAAATCTCGGTGTCTGTGTATATGATGGGTGACCCTCTACCATTCCTTCCTGCCACAAATCTTCCATTGTGGCAATATCGCATGCCTCAGTAAAGGACATAGTATTTCCCTTGGCTGTCTCTCTGGCCTGATCCCCCCCATTGTGATGTGCCATTCCTTCTGTTGTGTTGTGATAAAAATATTTTTTCTACATAGAACTGGCTATACAGATGAGTACGTACAGTATATTTTGAGGATACTAAAGTTCCTTTTGTCACATAACTACTTTTCTTTCGAGGGGGTTTTCTACCTCCAGAGATGCGGGACAGCTATGGGTGCCAAATTTGCACCCTCCTTCGCCAACCTATATATGGGATGGTGGGAGCTGTCCCGCATCTATGGGGGTGGAAACCCCTTCCGACAGTCTATACATTTTTACAAACGTTATATAGATAATCTGCTCCTGGTGTGGAGGGGTGTTGAAAGCCAGGCTGTGGAATTTGTGGCCTGGTTAAATTCAAATGATGTGGGTTTGGAGTTCACTTATGAACTCAATAAAACCAGGATCAACTTTTTGGATCTGACCCTGATCGGTATTCCCAATGTAGGAATAGAAACAGAGGTTTACAGAAAACCGATAGCAGCCAACACGCTCCTCCATGCCAGGAGCAGTATTCCCAAACAAGTATTTAGGTCTGTGGCAAAGGGACAGTTCTCGAGACTTAAGAGAAACTGCAGTAATCCTCTTAAGTATGAAACACATGCAAATCAATTAACTAAACGTCTATTAAATAGGGGCTACAATTACCATGTCATAGACAAGACTAGACAGGAGGTGGCTAAAATAGACAGAGGCACATTGTTGGAAAAATCAGACACTCTGAAAAAACTAGCTAAGAGGGGAATTTTCTTCACTACAGATTATAGTATGCAATACCATCAAATTTGCAACATTATACAAAGAAATTTCAGATTATTGGCAGCAGATGGGGCTTTGGAGGAAACAGTCAGAAATGGATGTAAATGCTCCTTTAGAAAAGGAGTATCTTTGGGCAATATTCTGGCACCTACACAACTCAAGGATTTCCAAAGTGGTGACCAGAGGTTTCAAAGGGGTGTATAAATGTCATAACATCTCTTGTAAGGCATGTGAGCATGTCATTACAGGTGAAGGTTTTAGAAGTGAAGTAACTAATAGAACCTATAATCATAGTAGGTGTATGAACTGTTGAAGTAAATACACCATTTACCTAGCAGGTTGTCAAGATTGTCACCTACAATACGTGGGTATGACGACAAGGGAGACGCGTGAACGCATCAGGGAGCACCTTGTGGATATCAAAAATGGTGTCCTGACTACCCCTATGGTGCAACATTTCAATGTGGTCCATAATAAACAGGTGGATAGTTTTAAATGGACCATCATTGAAATAGTCAACATAAATAAAAGAGGGGGAGATAGAGATCAGACTTTAGCAAAGCGAGAGGTATTCTGGATTTTTCACCTTCAGACCAGGTACCCAAAAGGTCTAAACTCATCATATGATCTCATAAATTTTTGGAAGTAAAGGTGACCTCTGTAAGAAATGTAGGAAAAGTGAGATACACAGGCTACACATCGTGCCACTTTTTAGATATACAATATTCATTTGAAAAAATTAACAAATGGGTTGTAGATATAACAATCCCTTTGGTATATCTTATTTGATACTTGGATAAAATGGGCGGTGTTAACCTGTGTACCTCATTTCTATATTCCGATTTATGTTTATATTCTATGATAGAATTTAATAGGACCAAGTTAAAGTTACAGGGAAGGACATTGTCAAACACTTTTTCAAAGATTAAAGCTGTTTATTTAATCTTAGTAGGATTAATGCTATCCCTTCATAACAAGGCCATATTAAGCAGTAGTCCTCCTATCCCTTAGTATTATACTAGGAAGGATTTTGACTAAGCTCAATACTTTTGGATGGTATGAATTGGGTTACAGGCAGGACAAGTGCAGTAAAATAATATAAGAATAAAAATAAAAATAAATATAAAAATTAAAAATTAAATAGTACTTTGACTAATAAAGCATACTAATAAGGATTGAACCAATTTTTTTTTCTCTGCATGGTGTGGTGGAAATAATACCACCATTCATTAGTTGTACAAGTGTTTTAAAATTTCAAAATATGACAATATGGTAAATGAGTATTTACATATGAGTCCTGGATTATCTGGGATACATTATTGGTAATTATCTCTAAGTTTTTGCAAACAAAGTCTAAATGGTACATGTAGATTGCTTTCTATATGTTTGACTGAGTGATAATGCAATATAAAATAGGCATTGTATATACCAGACTAATTGAATAGCAATTAAATGGTTAAAATTAAACATGAACCTTAGCGAATCAAATTGTTTTACACCTCTTAAAAAGCCCATTAGTGAGAAGGTGGTCAGCAAGCTATGAGTACGGCATTCCAGCCGAAACGCGCAAGCTTTGGACACTAAGGGCATGTTTTTTGTCTAACATATATTTGTAAGCTTTTATGGATTAATAAAAGATGGAAAGTTTTTAATTGCAACTCCGGACTATTTGTTTTTTCTTAGACAAACAAATACTCTTCCTTCTGAGTTTTTGGAAGCGACCATTGTAGCCATAAAAAAACCTGGCAAAGATCCAAATGCATGTGAGAACTTCAGACCTATATCGCTAATCAATGTAGATATGAAACTTTTAGCCAAAATTCTGTCCACCAGACTCAACCATATTCTCCCCACACTAATAGATTGGGACCAGGTAGGATTTACTCCTGGAAGGGAGGGACCTGATAACACCAGGCACATTTTAAATATATTCTTAGAAGCCAAACGAGAAAACATGTACAACCCTGGCCTTGGATACCGAAAAAGCATTTTACTGGGTAAATTGGCTTTATCTTTTTGAGGTGTTACATAAATTTGGATTTCTGCCATACTTTCAATCCTGTGTTAGAGCGTTATACACCTCTCCTTCGGCAACAGTCAGAGGGTTCGGTTTTCTCTCCCCCTCCTTCCCCATCACCAACAGAACAAGGCAGGGATGTACTTTATCACCCCTGATATTCGCATTAATAATGGAGCAACAGGCTGAGGCAATTCGATCCACTGAGAATATCGTCAGTGTGGTCATAGCGGGCATACCCCAGAAAGCTGCCTTATTTGCTGATGACCTCACTGTTTTCTTGGGGAGTCCAATCCCTTCCAGCTCTTTTTACACTTCTCCATACTTTTGGAACGATCAATTACTACAAACTGAACGTAAACAAAACAGACGCTTTTACTATCAATATATCAGACAGGGACTATTCCAACCTTACAAAACGCTAAGGTTGTGGGGTTTGGAACAGGCTACTTTGCCAAATTTACTCTCCCTTTTGGATCTACTCTGGACTCCTAAACACATTAGGTTATCATTTGATATAAGAAATTACATTGTTCTTTCTGCTTTACGCTTTTGGGATAAAACCCGATCTCTTCCCCAAATTGCCCCTCACCCCTCGCCTAGTCAATCCCTACTGGGCCTTCTTAAGGCACTACGAGACTCACATCCACAGCTATGGCACTCACATGGTATCACCACTGTGGGGGACCTTTTACCGAATGGTCAACTTATCTCCCTTGCAAACTTTCAGTCCTCCTACAACCCACCTCAGATATTACAATTTGAGTACTAGGACTTAAGAGTCTCCTGTGAGTTTGGGGGTTCACTGAACTTCCAATGCAAGCTCATACTAACTGGGAGAAGCGTTGGGATCTGGCAAGAAGGATACCAAGAGCGTTGTCAATCTCCTACCAGGATCTGCTTAATCCAAATGTCTACTATAAATCTGCCCATATCATTTCCTGGGAGAGATCCCTTGGATTTCAAGTCTCTCAGAGGATTGGTCAATAGCTATCTTAATAACCAAGAAAGCCCTCCACTGTGTTACCCTGCTAGAATTATATCTTAAAGTTTGTACTCAGTGGCATCTTACCCCTTTGAGGCTCTTCAAGGTCTCCCCCTTAAACTCTCCTCAGTGTTGGAGAGGCTGCGGTACAGTAGGTTCACCGGCTCAGGTATGGTGGGAATGTTCATTGCTGCTCCCCTTGTGGAAGATGCTCTCTAGAAGATGTTTTGATCTCAATCCCAACTTGTGGACCAACCCACAAACAGTTTTGTTCCACCTGTCCATTGGTTCTCCTCTCACCCCCAATGACCTGATTAGTATCTACCTACTGATGGTGTTAAAGCTATCTATTGCCCGTATGTGGAAGCAAGCCACAATCCCCACCTGGAATGTAATTTCTAGAACCATGTCTTACTTGGAGACTATGGAGTGCCCCATTTTTACCTCCAACAATAAGACAGAGCTCCACTGCCAAGCTTGGGAAATTTGGGCAAAGATCAGTAAAGGTTGAGGCGGGGACTCCTGCTCTCTCCCTTTCTTCAAGACTTCCCCCCTCCCTTTTTTATTTCTTCTCTCCCTCCCCCTTCTCTCCCTCCCTTCTTTCCCTCCCTTCCCCACAAACCTCCTGGTCTGGCACGGATTCCAACCTACTATCCTACAACTCCCCCTCACCCCCTAAACTATGATAAGTTTTTCAACTCAATAACTTACTCCTCACCATAGTTCTTATACTTAACGAAACCTATTTTACTGTGTTATACATAATAATATAAGGAAGACACAGGAAGACTATTTTTTATTTCCTACATTTACATATTATAATATTTATGGTACATATATTGTTTGCATTTCGTTTGACACATTTTAGAACTTTGTACTCTTTTCATTGGCAAAGTTGAGTATTATTGTAACGTTACTGTTCCTTTAAGTTCTGTTTCCTTGCAGCCTCATTTTCGAATTCATTCCTCCTTATAAGGCACCGTTTTACTTACTTTCATTGCTTGGTATTGTGTGTATGACACTCAGTCATATAACCCAGCCTGAAGATTCTACGTTCTGGACATTATACTTTTTTGCTTGTTGAACTCCTGGACTCTCTAACTACTAACTACTCATCTTGTAGTTCTCTCTACAGATTCTCTAATATATTTATTTATCTTCCTTTTGGAAGGAATACCTTCAGCAACCTGAGACCGGGTTGCTCAGCTGATTGCGCTGACATCACGGGCAACCGCTCCAACTACTTCCGCTCAACACACGCTGCCTGGAACAGCTGTTTCTCCGGACTGTCATTTGCAGCACGCTCTTTGCCTGAAGGAGCCATTCTAAATGTCAGCCACTGCAGTACATACCACCGGTCACTTCCATCTAGTGCCTCCTTCATTTTTTCCTTGGGTAAGCTTTTTTCAAGTATTAGATACATTACCCTTATTCACTTACCATTATACATATGTATATATGATAAAAGGTTTCAGCATTACCATTCACAGTATGATAATGAGAGACCTATTAGCTATATTAAAACACCATGTTCCAAACTATTATTGTCTGAAGGAGTAAGACTTTAATAATAGGAAAAGGAACACTTATTTGCAATTTGTTATCTGCTGATTATATATAAGTTGCATAGATCAAATGTTATTTTCAATAATCCTATTTAAAGTAATAACTTACATTTGGGTTATTACAATTATCAACATGTTCTACGGATTTGGGATATGTATATCCTTGCATTTTTTTGTATACTTCTTGGTATATGCGATTTTATGATTATGTATGTAACCTTATTGCTTGGTTTTTTTTCTCTCTCTCTTTATGTCTTCAATAAAAATAATAAATAAAATGCTATATCCCTTCTAAATCATGAACAAAAAAATAAAATAAAAAATGATTACATGTACATTTCTAAATATTTATATGTATGTATGTATATATATATATATATATACACACAGTATCTCACAAAAGTGTGTACACTCCTCACATTTTTGTAAATATTTTATTATATCTTTTCATGTGACAACACTGAAGAAATGACACTTAAAGGGACACTGAACCCAAATTCTTTCTTTCGTGATTCAGTTAGAACATGCAATTTTAAGCAACTTTCGAATTTACTCCTATTATCAATTTTTCTTTGTTCTCTTGCTATCTTTATTTGAAAAAGAAGGCATCTAAGCTTTTTTTTTTAGGTTCAGAACTCTGGACAGCACTTTTTTATTGGTGGATGAATTTATCCACCAATCAGCAAGGACAACCCAGGTTGTTCACAAAAAATGAAATCGTGGGTGGGGAGCGCTCAAAAAGAGCTGTGAGTTGGACTATCTAAATATTGTGCACTTGGTATAGTGACTATTTGCTTATTTATATCTGTGACTTAATAGTGTCAATATGTTATAACATAGGGAAAAAATCTTTAATAATTATATCCAGACGTTTGGGAATATAATCTTCAGTGACGATAATACTGTGAATATTTTGCGTGATGAGATTGTGTTGGGTATTTGATGGTGTTATAGATTGGTTAAAGGATGTGTTCAGTATTTGGATTGGTGCTATACCTATGTGTCCTAAAGATTTATACTGTGTCCTGAAATAGTGTCTAGTGTCTACAGTATCTGGAAAGGTGGTATCAAGGAGGTATTCTTGACTAGGATGATATACTATGTAATACAGTGACGTGCAGTAATAGGAGGCAGGGGAGGCAGTGCCTCCCCTGTCCAATCAGGAATAAAAAGATATCAAATAATATATATATATATTTTTTTTTAAATGTTTTTTTTTCTCATTTATTTTTTGGCCAGGTCCCCAAGTGTATCCCCCCCCCCCCTGGCCCTCCCACCCC